>NW_022060738.1:4229498-4833712 GCF_003285725.1 Scaptodrosophila lebanonensis
TGTCTAGATCGATTTCTCTCGTCATGCTGATTCAGAATATATATACTTTATGGGATCGGAGGTGCTTGCTTCTGCATGTTACATACTTTGCACAAACCTAATATACCCTTTTTACCTAATTGGTACAGGGTATAAAAACTTAAACGTCAGCATTTCGTCAAAGAGTACGTTAATATAAGTACATACATACATATACAACAATTCGCAAAGTAATTTCAAATATTAAAAACACAGGATCGCAAAAGTATAAAGATCATTTAACTATATATTTGCTTTTAAAAATATGATGCATAATTGCTTCATGTTGTTAAGTCGTCCAGACTTAAAATATTGACCTGTTTATGTGATAATTTAGCTTTTCAGCTTCCTTCCTAGTCTTACCAATTAAATAATACTCATTATTTGCAGTTGCATTCCTACACATGAGTATACCGAGATCTCGATGCGAATTGCAAGCAACCACAAAAACAAACACGTCCAAGTTCAAACACCTGCAAAGGTTCAAAACATCAACGGCGATAATAGAAACACAAACAAAAACGCAACAAACAAACAAATGAGAGCAAAAGAGTGCGGTTCAGCACATGCTGGCCTCGCACACATTTCAATGCGGCACATTAACCCAAAGTGCAGTCAACAGGGCCTGGCCAGGGCGCAAACCTCACCGATTCAAACTGAATATTGAGGTTTGCGCCCAGCGTCATGTACATTCCGGTTACAAACGGTTTCCAGAGGCGTAGCTACAGCCATTCAAGGGAGCTTGAAGTACCACACATGAGAGTTGTGGAAACCATTCACTTCATAAGGAGGCTGAATGCACCCAAGGCATTCGTCCGGAATAGTCTCCAAATCTTATCGATTAGCTCCAGCTAGGTTGTGGAGTGAGTAGTGGAAATGATCAAAGAAAACTTCCTTCGAAAGCAATGACCCACACTTTCACTCCACGAAAGCTATACTATATTAAATAATTAATCTTTTAATATTTCAACAGACATTGAGATCTCGAACATTTCAAAAGTTTTCATATTTAAGCAGCCTTTTGTGAAGGCCTTAAGCATTTTAAACTTAACTCTAGAAAGCTTATTCCATCTTAAATTAAACGAGCATACAAATGTATGTAATGCAAGTATTCTATAAAATTTTCTACTTCCATGTATACGGCGTGTTTTGTGCCTTGACCAGCAAATTTTATGCGACCAGGAAGTTGGTCGTAATTTTGTTTCCGCTTGATTTACAAATATTTGCATGGCAAAACATTTTTGCACAATTTGTGTGCTCATACAGAAAAACAAAACAAAAAGCAAAGAGCCAACTGAAATAAAACTGGCTGGCAAACTGTAATGGCAAGGAAATATTTAACTGTGAGCCGTTCTACTAATTTTTGTATTTTCTTTTTGCAGACTACTTGTAGTTTGCGGTTAGTTGAACGCGCCCGACCAGGTTGATGCAGGCACCGACGAGTTGAAATTTCACTAACGAAGCATTAGTTGCATCATTATTATTTGTTTTATTAAGTTACAGTGTCAAGCACGCGACTGTCGTTATCTGATTACCATCAAATTGTCGACAAGCTTGGTCCTCATTTCTCTTCTTATCACAGCTAACGCTCCAATTTCCATGCCAATTGCCACAAATAAACACAAAATTGCAGCTTTAAATTAAATAAAATCTGCTTCTGTAGCCACTCTCCTGCTCTTGCAAACTATCCACAGCCATTCTAGTTAAGAAACAAATAGCGAAAACGAAACCCGAATTAGCACCGGAATCCAAAAACAAAACTGCATAAAGTTGCCGATGGCAAAGTGCCTGCAGCTGCACGTTCTTCTCTAAACGGATAATGGCATAAGGGCTTATAAGAAGCTTAAATCGTATTTATTTTCAGTCTGCCCTGAAGATTCACAGAATCACAGAAACACAAACAAACATGTGGTTGCATCTCCATTACAGCACACAGCACACAACACACATCAGACAATAGACAACTGTAAACAGGTAACAGGTTGCCGTAATAGACTCTAACTATGTATGTATATTTGATAGTTTGCTTGGTGTGGCATTATCATTGTTTTAACCATTTTACTTTCAGTATTACCACAACAACAACTGCCACAGTATTAGTGGCAGTAACAGTAGACAACAGTACTCCAAGAATCCACAACGGACGCCACACTATTTACGCTGCTCAAATAGCAAATAGGAAGCCAAATACTCACACTTGTACAGCAAAAGGACTATTCTCTCTCTATCTCTCTGAATTTTTTCCTTTTTATACACACATAGTTAACACTCGAGTTTCTTCTTAACAGGCGCCATAAGGAAAATTGTGTTGGTATGATTTAGGCCCAAAGATTTTTAGAAATTAATTGCACATTGAGTTTATGCTGAAATCAGAATCTGAATTATATGATGAAAAAATAAATCGTTGGTTTCTTGCTTCTTGCCAGTATTCAACAAGGCCAAGAAGTGAAGAAATGCTTTCAAGTTTGTTTAAAACGTTACGCCAGACTTCAAAAGTGCATTAGGGGGGACTTTCTGCAATGTCTGTTATTTTTATTAATTTATTGTTAACTTAAACTGTTTTAATTATAGCCCGACTTTAATACATAAAGATGATTGATAATATTAATTATTTTTGCAGAGTTGTGCAACGTTTGTTTTTTGCCTTTTTTGCTTCTTATTGGGGATGGATAAGGGGGGATGGTAAGGATAAACCATCGAAGAAGTCTAGCTTTTACGAAGCTAGCCTGTTGACATTTACAAGAACGATTACGATTACGATTACTACGTGTATATTTAGCACTGCCATCAATAACCGCAATTTGTATCACAGTCAATGCACAACTTCAATAGCAAATCAGCGACGAGCCAATAAATCAAAAGCGCACAAATCTCGAGCGTTTGGTGCAGAGACGTCTGTGTCATCGTCTTTGCCTGTTGCATGTCAATGCAGGGAGCAGCATTTATCAGAGGCATGCCTTTGGCAGCAAAAATGCATTCAAAGGGCGCGTTCACACTCAAATGCATTAATCACGAGTACAGAAGTAGCTAACACATTTTTGGCCAGCTGCTTCGTGCTGAATTTTGAACAGGCAACAAACAAAGTTTACGCAAACATTTGCGCCTGTAAATCGAAACGAAACTGAACATAACGAGGCCACGCCTCGCAAATCAGGCTGTCGCCTGCCAGCGAGCTGGGAGCAAAGGCAGAGCTTGGCCAGTGCCGTGCAGTTGGCCATTATGTGTGTGCCAGTGCAGTGGCACACAAATCTCCCTTAAGTAATTTACTCTCGACGCTGTTCTCGTCGTTGCTGAAAAGTGCACTTTGCTATTTTTCAAATCGCAGGGCAAGCGACAATAGCAACAAAACAGACAACAACGAGAACAGCAGCTACAGTGGAGCGGCATTGGGGAAATATTGGGGCAACAGTGGAGCAACAGTAGGGTAAGCTGCAAGTGCGACTTCTGCTGCTTGATGTTGAAATTGAAATTGAATTGCGATTGATTGGCTGCGTGCTTGAGCACCATCTCGGGCAAATCATGTGCAGTCGAGCAGGGATTTTAGTCACTCCAATGTCTTGTGACTTTCGTTCACTATAGTCTGTATCTGTGACTGTATCTGTGTCTGTGTGGGTGTGCATTGGATTATGAGCAGTAAGCAGCGTCGGGAAATGGCAACTCCGAGGCCCCAGCATTTTTGTCAGACCTGATGGAGGATTTCATTTGGCCATTCGAGCTTGGCATAGCTTGAAATCGAATTTGAGTTTCTCTGACTTCGAGTGCCTGCCATTTCTGCGCAGTTATGTGTGTATGTGTTTGTGAGTGGGTTGTAGTGAAGTTTTGTGTTGTCTGCATTGTTCAGTCAAGTGCAGCTGCTTGAGGGACTTGTTTATTTCCACAACATGCGAGCTCAATAAAGTTTAAGCCGCAGCAGCCGTAGTAGGAGTAACAAGGCCAGCGATCCATAAGGCATTCAATCCAACCCAAATAAGTATAAGTACTGTGACTGCAACTGCATCTGGAGTTTCAATTATTAAAAGAAAACGTTTCACTACATATGAGTAATATAAAATTTAATATACTTGTACTACTTACTGAAAAGCGGAGCGGAGAAAGATAAAAAGGCTGTGTGCGTCCACTTACCCAGGCATATCAGCCATAATTTGCGCTTTCAAATGAAAATATTGCCTTAATTGAGTTGTACAACAGAAGAAGACCCAAGGCGGCAAAGCAGCAACAACTACAAAGGCAACAGGAACAACTCGTTGCCATGACAACGGATGCAATCACGTAGCGATGAGGACAATTGCGTTACCCTGCACTTCGGGACATAATTCTGTGCCAAAAAGGTAAAAGACTAAAGTGTGTGCATTTTTATATGAAGTGCAGTACAACAACAAGGGCAGCCACATGCCACACACGCTCCGGGTGCCAGAACCGGTGTGCCACAGCATGTCGGATATCCTTGCAACACAAAAATATTTTCTACCAAATTTACAATATGAAGCTGTTTGCTTGAGTCGCTGCCAAAGGTTGTTTTGTTTGCAAACTGAGTGTTGCTGTTGTTTGCTCGCAACATTGCACTTCCCACACACAGCCACGCACACACACACACACACACACACCCACACATAGATACACACATGTATGTGCTGACACAGCTGGCACACTTCATTGCGTTGACAAAAACAAACGTGCAGCCACCTAAACATATGGTACTTTTGTGGCCATGGCGTTGTGTTTTGTTTTTGTTTTTGCTTTTCGGTTTTACTGTCATTTTTCCCAGAGTACATTTTGTACATAATTTTCCATTTTCATGCGTACTATTGGCAACATAAACTGAGACACAAACGGAATGCCAACAGGGTGCCAGGATCTCTAATTTTGATTTATAAAATGATTTATAAAGGAACAACTTGCAGAAGTTTTAAACAATTCATTATAAAATTCAGGCTCTAATTTGACTAATGACTTATCATTGTTTTCATCTGAATATTTCAATTTTCAATTATTTAAATTCCGATATTTAAATTCCAAATTTAAGAATTTTATATAAACCGTATAATAGTCTTGGATACTTATGAAACGGAATACTATATAGGTCCGATAAAGGTATGTTAACATACTGGCTCTTTCTTGAATCAAATACGAAACTGAATTGCTCGGCAAATTAAAAATTACTCTACTTATTTGCTTTTACTTTTTTAAAATCTAAATAATTACAAGTGACAGACCCATTCCAATTCAACGTTCTAAGTAACGAAGTGTGTACATATGTAAGAGTATATAGTCCTCATTTCTTATTATAGCCAGAAAGACTGGTAACGACTATTTATTTGTTTATACAGAAGTTAAACGGATTGAGCTGACTCAGAAATATCGAACATTCTTAGCGGCGAATTTATATTTCACTCTCCATCCAAAGATGTGTCAAATAGCTTCACTTTTGAAATCAAAAATTTTTAATTTGTACTTTATTAAACATAAACTTAACCTTATATGTTGATCCAAAAGTAACGACGAATTAAATAAATGTTCAAGGAACTATGGATTTTTTAAAACAAAGTTCTTGTTAATTTGTAGTACAATTATCCTTGTGGCGCGCTGTACAGAGATTTTAATGCTAACAAGAGCATTTAATATGCGCTTTGAGAAATAACAAAAACGTGCCCCAGTCTCTGATAAAAGCTGTTTAAAATGTGCGCAGAGGAAAACACACATGCGAGCGTACCTAGGCACACCTACACACACGCACACACACATCAACATGCGCTGTAGCTAAACTTTTGGTCAAAAAGCAAGCCACCGCCCACTCTAAACAACAGTAGTAACAACAACAAAAGGTAACGTGAACTGCAATGGCTGGATGGTGGCGGAGGAGGGGATGTCTGGTTGGATGCTAGCTGGCCTGGTCCGCAGGCAGCATAATTAATTGCGGTAATTAGTGTGTTGGCAACAAACGGCAAACACAAGCACACAAAAAACAAGCTCGCCAGCAACAAAAACAATGAAAGCAACATCAAGGATAACCGGTAACAGAATTTCAATGCAACGTGCGCGCATTTACTTTAGAGAAGATTTGTGGGCAACTTCTCTGGCATATTAGTTCAGAGCAACTTTTATTTACGACTTTGTGGACTGCCTGAGTGCCCACGCCCACACCCGCGCTCACGCCCATGCCCACGTGGCCCGTCGGCCTGTTGAAAGGCCGTCGGCGCAATTTGTGCTAATTTAGTTTGTTCTTTCATTTCGTGTAGCATAGTCTTCTGCGTATTGCGTGGAGAGTCATTAGAAAGCGCAAAATGATTTTATTGCTAAACAAACAGTAGCAAGCTGGGTGAGACAAATACATCGCATTCTTCTCAAGCAAATCTCTGCAGTTAAGCCACGGAAAAGAGCACAGCTGAGCAAAAAGAGGACCGCGAGATGGGAAGCAAGAAGTGCGGCAAGAACTTTAAGCAGCTGTCGCCGCCGTTGCCGCTGCAGCTGCGGTGTTCCCTTCATATTGACTTCAGCATGCTGTCTGCTGTTTACCCGCCGGCTGTTGCTTCACAGGCAATCGCCAGGACTTCTTGCTGTTCGCTTTAATTGGTCACTTGGCGCGCACAAAAACAATTTAATTTTCGCAATTTTCTTATTATCTCGATTTTACACTCGAGCTTCTTCTCATCTCCTCTCACACACAATGGCAGTCTGGGCGGCATTGGCATGGATATTAACCGTGATGGCGTTAGTCAGTCAGACAGCCAAACAGTCAAGCATTCAGTCAGTCAGTATCAGAGTCCGACAGTACTATATGTCAGTTGGAAGACGGGCGCGAGGACGCTTTGCTCAAATTGCTATCCGCTTATATAATTAAGCGCAGCATACTTACGGGCGCGCTGTTTTTAAGCAGAATTGGCAAGGGGTAGGAGACGGTATGGAAGTGGGCGTCTGTTGTGTGTTATTACTGCCGCACTCATTAAATCTTTTGAGTGTAATTAAAAAAAATGACAGTTTAATGTTTTACAAATAGTCACCGCACATTTATTGACATTGTCCGGGCAGGCAAGCTCCATAAAAATTACATTTTGAAGTTAAAAACGAAAATCGGCAAACGGAAAACTAAAGAGAATGGGCTTTCAATAACTGTTGAGGCTCGTCTGCTAGTTGGTGCAGAAAATTATTTACTACTACAGACATCTAAACTAAAGAATGATTTGTTATAAATTAGTATATATTATGAAAAATTGTTATTATTATATTTTGTGAGTTACCGGTGCCAAACTCTATTTGGATCAAACAAGATTTTAATTATACATATAATTTTTTAGTTGAATCAATTTACATACATAGATGAATATTATTGAATTATACATACATACATGTACATTTATTCCTAAATATATAAAAAGAAGCTGGAAAGCAATGAAGAGACGTAAATGAAATATACTATATGTGCTTGCAATAAAATGAAGAAACCATTACTATCATGAAATCTCTATTCACTGAAAATACGCAATTTTAAAAATGTCCTTGTTGATTTAAATATTTTTGTACCGCAGAGTTTTGAACATGTATAAATGTATTTGAATAATATATAATTTTCGTAGAGTAAGAAACTGTGACTCCACCTTTGTCTGGACTCACCTTTTACAATATACCTATTACAGTCTCTTGGTTAATCCTGTTCTGAAAAGGCTGATATTGTTGCTTTAACTGTTCTTATTAAATATTGTGGCCGCATGGAATTTATTCAGCACAATCCTTTCAAACTACAGTACGCGATTGTCATATTTTTCCTTGTTTGCAATATTTGAGGCCTTTGTTACCCGTGTCCGCCTTTTGTGCGTCTTTTTTTTTTCGTTGATTGTAATTGCAAAAACGAGAGCTAATACTATTTCGCATAAGTAAAGCCTGCATTCTTGCAACCGGTGGCATTTGGAATGGCGGAGTCCACTATCGTATTTCATTAATGTTCCAAAAACTGCGCGACTGACGAGTTGTGCGTTGTCATTTGCACTGAAAACAAATTTACAAAATGTGCGGGCTCCAATAGGTCGGTCCATGTCTCCATGATCTAAGCGTAGCAATGGCCATCACATTTGATCTCCGGCATCGACAGCTGCATATACGGATACGCACAAATAGAAATTGTTGGCAGCCCAGAAATATTTAACGTGCGGTTTGGCAATAAAAGTCACTCGGCCTCGTTGCAATATGGCGGCTGTTTGTCGTTCATCTGATTTATGTGTCTGTCAGCACCACAGTTTGAAGGGTGCAACCAGCGGCGCCAACACCGGTTCCCAGCAGAGAAGTCATGTGGCAGGGGCCGTGGCTGCGTCATTCGAAAGTCAGCAGTCGACTGTTGGCAGTTGCAGTTGGTTTTGAGCCGCAGTTGAGACACGGATATAGTGACGTGGCTGATTGACAAACCGCTGTTTGCCAAAATGAACAGTTTGGCATGAGGTCCGAGGGCTGTGGTGCTGTGGCTACTGCCGTTGAGTTTCCTGGTTGCAAATGCTGGTCCTGTCAAGCCGCCGAATGAATATTGCTTTCGCATCGCAGGAGGCCGCTGCCGATTGCAATAGCGTTATAAAAAGGAAGAAAAGAAAATAGTGAGCAGTAAACTTCACGTTAGTGAAAATAAACACGCACAAAGTTATTCCCATATTTGCCCTTGTGATATACACAAATGTATATATGTGCTTCAAAATATATTTAATGTATCCTGTCTTCTTTAAAATCGCTTAAGTCAGAAGCGATATGGAAAGATATACCATTTGCTTTTTCGATTACCTGTGACTGTGTGACAGTTTTCCGCTCACCTTAGTCTTTTTAATCTTGGCTTATTGTCGTTTCTTCTTACCTGAGTATAGGCGTTTTTACCCATCTACCTAACCAAGCTGTGCAGCTGTGTTCAGTACTTTATACATATACATAAATAACATTTAACGATTATGTGTCAGTTCTTGCTGCTGTTGTTTTATTGATTTGCATTGCAACTACTTGCATACTATTCGATTTCCTTTTTATTCACATATTTGACTTACATAAATTTGTGCCATCAGCATGGTTAATACGAGATTAACGGCAAATTTCTCAGCTCGGTTTTGAACATGGACATATTGCTTGACAACTTGTTTAATTGAAATCACGGTAACGATTTAAAAACTTGAACGCATCTGATAGTTGTTATTTCAGTGACGCCACCTATCACTGAAAACAGCTGGTCGCAGAGATGCCAGACGCGTTGAGAATATCACCGCGTCTTTTGATCGAATCCAGTTATCCAGCTGCAGCTTTCAAGACGTGTATAGCTTTTTAAGGTAAATTCTACGCGGTATTCCAGCATAAAAATTTGTATCCCAGTGAGGAGTAGAGACTCATTACAACGCTTGGGTATTTCTTGTCTTTAGTTTTGGCAGAATAACAATAATTAAGAATGCGATTATCTCGTAGATCGATTGTGCTATTGTTTATGGCGAGTTGTTGCATGAGTGTTCTCAATTTGATTGCAATTTGCAACATTATACATACATACATATATATGTATGTATGTATGTGTATTTAGAATGATGGGAAATAAAATGAAGACGTGTAAGTACATACTTTATTCAGCCGTAGGTCACCTGTACTTTCCCGTTTTTAAAAACATGTGGCTTTTTAATACACTGCTCTGATCTAAATAAAACCTTGCGTTATCATTGGGTATTACAACAACACGTGGAATTTGATATCTCTATTAAAAAGTTCACTCTACATAGGCGTTTATTTTAAAAGTTTTTGTGGCTTCGATATGTTATGTCCTTTTTAGTTCAAGTTAAACTATATGCATACATATGTATGTATAGTGAAGCATATATGTACATACATACATACATACATACATATGTACATAATCGACATTCAATCGATGAATATGCCACGCATTCTTATAGCAACACGAAAATTTGAAAGTGCTAAAATTCTTGCGCACATATACAATTTTATTTTCTTATTATGTAACAATGCCCAGTATCAATTTCTTTTCCCCGGATGCCTGACTTTAAGCCCAATAGTTGGGCTATTCCTCCAGTGATTCGCCTTTTTGGACCGCATCTTTAATTTTCTTGTATGCTCCAAAGCAGATTTTTTTCTATTGCTTGCTAGTGTATCCTCATTAAAACTCGACGCATTTCCTTCGCTACTTAAATCAGAATCCGAGACGGATTTATAATAAAATCTACAATCTGGGTACCTATCATCTTTATCCGATAATACTACTTGGCTGATGCTCAGGTTTGGCTTCCACATTGATATTGTTTCTACTGATATAAAGTTTGTGGAATTTTCTTCCGTTAAAGGTGACAGCATTCTTATATTTTCTATGGACATGCCTAAAATGGTAGTTGCGCACTCTTCGCCATATAGACGAGCTGTTTTCATGACTTCGTCCTCCTCTTGGCCACCACATTGCCTTTCATTACAAACGAGCTCGAAATTGATTCCGAATGCGCAATCACGTGGCTTTAAAGTGTTACGCTTATCAATGACGCAGAAGGTGAGAATTTCTTTAAAAAGATCCAATTTAATTGCCTCCTCGATGGCCGCATCACTGACCAGCACGCAGCCCAATACACAGCCCGTCTTAAGCTCCCTCACATTGATATGATATAGATTGTCTGCCCGGAGAAGCATTGTTAAAACAATCTCGCAGAAGTGCCGCTTTCCGATGAGCTTGAGCACCTCACAGTGCAGATTGGAATTTTGCAGGATCAACTGTTTATCACGGCAGAATTGGCAAGTGCTTGACTTTTTCTGCTCCACTTTTTTTGGCATGGGTTTTGGTTTTTCATTTGGTATCATTCCGCATGGACCTTGGCAACAATCGGCTTTTAACTCACGGTTTTCTAAATTATTAAATTGCTCTTTGAGCTTTTCAATAACGCACTGCAGCTGCTTCACTTGTTCGGATACCTCGCGCAGTTGTTGCGACTGCTGATCTTGGCCCTCTAACTTCTTTTGAAGTTCACATAGTTGCCGGGAAATCTTTGGTATTAAGGAGCAGTTGTCGCATTGATTCGTCGGTTGAGCTTGGGACCCTATCGACTGACGATTTTTAGTTTCTGCTGGTTTTTGCGCATTAGACTGCTCTTTGTTAGGTTGCCCAATCCTCAATGCTTGTTTCCTTGGTTCCGGCTCATTGCGCTTTCTAGCAGCATTTGGAGAGGCTGTTGATTTTTTTTCATTACCTCCGCTTTTAGGCATCTCTGAAGGTACGGTAATGACGGGTCTCTTGTATATACATTGGCATTGGGTTTTACTTTGTTTCTTCTCTTGTTTTTGCTTTGGGGGCTGTCGTACTTTTGCTCCTCTGACGCTTCTTTGGCTCTCTGAATTTTTTGGGGTCCCTGAACTGTTTTGGCAATTGGATGACATTGACATTTCCTCTGTACTAGTCTGAACGAAAGATACGCAGCTGTCCCTGCTTTTGACCTGATTGCAATAACTAATTCGACCCTGGCTGCAGCTGCATGAGCGCTTCCCAGCAGGTAGGCGAATGTTCGGCAACTTATTGAGAGGGTTGCTTTTGTACGGTTGGGTTGTCAATGACTGCCTATTCACAGACCTGCTCTGTCCTAGTGCCTGTTGATCCGCGAAACCAAGCGCTTTTACATATCTTTCATAGGTTCGGGCAGCATCTGCAAATAAAAGGGTCTGTAACTCGTATGCAACAGGTCAAGAAGGATCGTATTGTCACCTATATAAGATCGTGTAAGACGCAATTAAACTTAGTTTACAATTGGACACCACAACGTAATGAACAAAATGGTGAGTAGCTGATTTTTGGGATGATCGCTTATCTAATTATCTTTTATCTCACACAGTTAAGTCGCCGAGAGCGCCTGGAATTAGGCCTAGGCATTTTGCCCTATAATCCCAAAGCAATTCAGCTTTCAGCTGCTCAAGACCAAGTGGAAACTATTATAGCACGCTTGAGTGCAGACACAGGGTCCTTTGAAGAGACCGAAAGCGACGAAGATAAAGCACGAGAAAAGGAAGTGTCCAGTGACGCCGCAGTGTCTAGCAATCATTTCTGGAACAAGTTATGCGTAAATTCGACTAGTATGTCAGAGAAGTTGGTTACGCTGGCTCAGACCGCCGAAAAATTGGGACAAACTCGACGCAATTTGCAGGAAAAACTTCAAAAAGAGCAAGAAGGGAATGAAAGCGACGATGATGACGTCCTCATCATTGACGAGGGTGAGTCTGTGACAGACTTGTTTCGCTCACAGTTGATTAGGAACACCATAATGGCGATGAATGAGGCCCGCTTACGCCTACTTCAACGATGGGAGCGCACAAAGCGTTCGGCTCTCGATCTGCTTACCATTGAGATAGAGAAAGTGCAGGCTATGGATCTAATGGATGCGCAAACTTCCTCACATTTTGATTTGTTTTGTGATGGCACTGATGAGCACAACACTTCTACTCCGCGGACCATTGACAGCGATGAGGAGAACAACGACGAAGAAAATAACATTAAAGGCGAAAGCGACGACGATTACGTCCCTCCTGATAGTGGGAAACGGAAGCGCCAGCCACAGTCTACGTCCACGCCGAGAACTTCTACTCCACAAGTAAAGCGTCCGCGTTTCAGTTTTAGCCCTGACGAGAACTCGCCCATGGTCGTCATTGGGCCCAATGGTACACAAATACCACGCCGTGTTTTCAACACCTTGAACGTCAATCTAACCGGCCCGGCCATAACGCGTAAGCTTCTTTGCGAGATTTTTGACCGGGACACGCTTGCATACCACACACTGTCTGGGAAGCCATCGCCTGCGTTCAAAGATTGCGCGCGACCCAGTAAACAAAAACTGGATCCTCTGAAGGTAGACGATCTCGTATATCTCATGACGACTTATATGGACATGACTCCACGCGATGTGCGCACTGCCATAACCACTAAGTGCGCGGATGAGAATAAAATGCTACGTGCCCGGCTTTTGCGACAGCCGAGCAAACTTAACCAACTAAAGATTTAGAATACGGGGCATAGCCTATTTCCTGTTTGATTTGTGACACACGCCTTTGCAGCCAGTGCATCAACATTTGAATAAAGTGTTTCTGTTTTTTCTACTCCCAAACTTACCCATGGAATCGCTTTAGGTACTGGGTGCTGAGGGGACTACAATTTTTTGATTCTAGCCTATCACGTTCCAGGCTGCTCGAGACTGCCACACTCCCCATATGTGAGCGCTAGAGCTTTGTTTTGCCTGAAATCGATGCTAGCTGAAACAGAATATTTTTAAAATACAAATAATCTGACACATAACTCATGCATGTAATGTGAATGGAATGCTAAAGTTGGAAGATGTCGAGTGGCACTGACGCTTAAATACCCTGAACCCGCTCACAAAAAAAGAAAAAGGTGTGATTTTAATAAATTTCTTTTAAAATTAAAGAAACTCATAACAAAACTTGCTGGAATAGCAAACATTTGAATCAGTATTGTGCCTATGCGGGCCAATGTGCCAATACTTTACTATATGGGACGTAATTTCTTGGGTAACAACCTCTGCAATACGTTTGAAACGCTCTTCCAATACTATTTATACTTGCGTATTTATATTTGGTTGCTCTAGTTTCATCGTCCTCCCTGTAAAGCCCGTATTCTGTATCGGTAGACCGATTTATTTTGTAAAGATGCTATTTTACCGTATGTTGTCCAACGGGTCAATAAGCTCTTCAGCCTCTGCTGATACCAGCATACAAAATTATCTTCAGGAGGGCATAGGATAGGTCAGAAATCGGGTTTGTGTTTATGTTTTTGTATGAAATACATAGCTGAACCACAGAAGCAGATTCAACAACAGTTTTGGTAGAGCATAGGCAGACATTTCATTTATATATAATAAGCTATACTTGTATTCCTTAGAATTTAACTATCAAGCAGTAACCGGGTGTACTAATAGCGAAGAAGTAGGGGTATATTGAAAAAAAAAAAAAAACATTTATCGGACCTTAGGTCCATACTTAGTTATTCTAGCACTTCTACTTCCTGACATTATACAGAGGGGCAAGGCGGGCGTCTTGATCTTATATCTGTAATTAAGTCGATACGGGGTTCTTAAGAGTTGAACTCGCACGGCATTCCATTCTTGATTCTGCCTGTTAGAAATGTAAGACTTATGATATGTATAAAACCATAATTAATTAATATCAACCCAGTTTGAAGAAGGAAGTTTATATGTTTTATTATCAAATCTCATCTTGTAATGGTACAATCATAACTGATCCCTAATGTTGGCCATGTAGATGGCTTGTCTAAGGTTCCTTCCTCCACTTTTTGTTTGTTTTGTGGCACATATAGTATTAAATACATTCGCTCAATTTAGGCTATGTTGTCATACTTATTTATTGAACAAAAGCTTTATTTTCAGTTTAAATACATGTATAGGTATATTTTACGATTATTTATAATATTTATTACATACACACTCACACGAATCACACAAACCACAAAACGTATAATCATTGGCATTTTTTGGAAAATCCTTTCAGAAACACTTATATGTTGTTGTTATTTCAATCAATCGTTTTTTGTCTCTTGTTTTTTCAATTTCTTTAAAATGTATATTTCATTTTGACAAAACTCACGCATGTATGTGCACGCAAGGTTCGTCGTTTTGCTTTTATTTATATTAAAATATGTATTTATATTCAAACTTTAATTTGTTTTTGGAATGGCAAGTATTATCCTACTCTCAAATGCTTTTGTTAAGCTCTTTTATCATATTATGCACGAGTCTACTTTTTTCTACTGTTTTTATTAAAATATCAGATGGCTCAGCTTGTGTGCGATTGCAGAGGCTGAGGAGATTTCATGAATATTGTATATAATGCAAAAGTGGTTTGTATTTAGTTCACTATTGAGTTTTAAAAATTGTGTTCATTGGTAAATTTACTATAGATTGTCTGACTTTGGCTGATGGGAAGCTTGTTGAAGGAAAGTAAACACTACCTTAGAGCTTAAGTTAAGGTTGTACTTCCATGATTATTATTCGCTATAAATTATTATATTTTTTATTTGGCAACAGTCACATAGCAACAAAATGTGGCGGCCAAAGCCCTAATAGTTGACTGTAAAACGAAACCATACAATGGGCGTACGTTTTTCCCAGCGATTACTCACATTATCCGATTAATATCATTTTCTAAGCGCTATGAGGGTTTTTGAAAATGTGTCTATACTGCTAAGTGGGGTCGAACCCAAATGTATAATGTAAATATATGCATAAGTTATTTTAATAATATTTTTTTTTCCCAGATATCCGTATTTTTTATATATATATATATAAATTTTGGCTACAGTAAGAGAGCATAGCGCCTCGTCCATTGTAGTATCAGGCGGCGTTTCCAACGCATCGAAAAACCCAAAAGGCTTCAGGAGCTATGCTTCATTTTTTTCTGATTAATAGCTAATAGAAACGATGAACGCACTCACGTTTAAACATGGCAATACTAAAGACTTAGAACAGTAATAGTACAATAGATTTGTTATAATAATCGTAGGCAATCAGAGCAACATGACATTTAAGCAGCACTTAAAAAACTTAAGCCAAGCAAATCAGACAAAAATGGAATGTCATATTTTTGTAACTGGCTAGGGGTACGGGTAGAGGCACACCTTAAAGCTAAAACAGCATGGGGCAACAAGAGCAGCTCTTCACATCTAGTTGCCTCGTTGAAGCTGAGTATGCAACAAAAGCAGCGCAATCAATGCGCCGCACAGGCCATGAGGAGTTGTGTGTGTGGCTGCCGTGGAACGGGGTTCCAGAGAAAGCGTTTTGTAAGTCTGCACCTTGGTGAAATCACTGAATCCGGCCAGATTACGGGAGGCCGCACGCATCTTATAGACGGTGTCCGGCTCTAGGTTGGTGATGAGAAATGTCGCACCTGCCGGATAAGAGCACAGGAACGAGCACTGCAATTTTTATTTTCATACCACTTTCCTCACACTTACCGTCTTCAAAGGGAAAATCCTTGCGCTTGGCGTTTGTCCACTTTCCTGCATCCGATTTGAACTCAAATTCGGACATGTACTCAATGCGATAGCCATTCACTTCCATCACACCACGATTCTCCTGCGTTCGCTGCGCACCCACATCCACATCGAATGTATTCGAGTTGAAGCCCCGCAGCTGAAATGTGACCGGTGGGGGCGGCTTCTCGCCTTTGTCCAGTTTAATGGTGCGCTCGATGCTGCCGAGATGGTTGAAGGCGCGACAACGATAATTGTCGAACACGCTATGATCAAGCACATTAATTGTCAGGCGAGACCAATAGTTGTCCGAATCAATAGTATAGTATTTGTCATTGTGCAAACGCTTCTTGTTGCGGTGCCAGGTGAAGTTTGCTGGCGGCTCCGCCTGCGACTCGCACATAATTGAAGTCGTGCCGTTCACATAGGCATATTGAAGGCTTAATTGATGCTTGTATGTCCAGAGGGGCTTATCTGTAAGGAAAGTGTCAATTATCAATTAGGGATTTTAATACGAAAATTAGCTTTGGAGCTGCTAACGACACATTATAACAATGCTTGGGTAGTTATTTTTGTTAATAAATGAAATAAAATGTATTAAGTTATTGTACTTTAAAGTTGGTGCTTAGCGATAGTGTGCCTCGTGTATTTATGTCGATATATTTATCATTTCTTCATATCATTGTAAAACTGCCTGAAGGTAAAACATTTCCCATCGATCTTTTGCTTCAATTGACCCGTAATTCATCAATGTTTAATACATACTAGCACCTGTTATTTTCTGAAATATATACATACATATATAGAGTCAACAACATTTTTTGATAAATATATACTAGTTTCTTTAATTTATTTTGAATTCGAGCTGCCAGAGAACAATAATAATAATGAATATTAGTTTACTTCAAATAAAATTGTTTTCCATTTAAATGTTTTTTTGTTGGGCTCAACACAATTTTTGGGAGGCAAGTTTTTATCCTCAATGCATTTAGATTCAATTGGCGGTTTCTATAGTTGTGCATATGTACATATATATTTTGCATATTTTTGTAACATAATACTCGTAGTTTGATAGCTACTTGAACGAATAGCATTTCGTTCCTAAAAAAACACGCTTTATGTGTATTTGAATTGCTCACACCTGGCTTCCTACATGTCTTCAAAGAAGCCACTTTAGTTACAAATAAGTACATATTTATTGGCGCTTAAAAATGTGCTACGAAAAATTGAAAATCATGGCCCAGGCATGCATGCGTGTTATAAATCAATGTTGGCCATAGCTCTGGCTGCAGTAAAGTCATTAGCTACATATGTGACGGCATCTTTATTGCGCCCAGCCCCTCCCCTGTATGCGTACAAGTTCGGTCCGCCGAGTCACGCCACGGCAGCATCCATCAAAACTAACTCGCATC
This sequence comes from Scaptodrosophila lebanonensis, assembly GCF_003285725.1. Taxonomy (NCBI): domain Eukaryota; kingdom Metazoa; phylum Arthropoda; class Insecta; order Diptera; family Drosophilidae; genus Scaptodrosophila; species Scaptodrosophila lebanonensis. Next base: position 4,246,917 of record NW_022060738.1, read on the forward strand.
AAATGTGCAGGCCCTCATCGGAGCGTACTCGTTCGTATGTATGTATGTAATTTGAAAATTTGACGTGCTCAAAAACGGTTTGACGCTGAATGCGCTGCATACTAAAAACGCTTGAGCGAACAGAGATCTAAAAACCCACGCGGAGGGAAATATTTAACAAGCGTCGAAAATAAAATGTGGGGAAAAAATAGCTCAAGTAATTTCGCTGGCCAACCATCGCCTGAAAACAGGTAACAGCCAGCAGGCAGGTGGCAACTGGAAGCTGGCAACTGTTTTGTGTCCGAGTAGGTGAAAAATCATAAATCACACTCACGTTCGATTTTCATCAAAACTGTGCGCTCCTGCATATCCGAAGCAATCGAATTCACTTGATATGCACGACACGTGTACTCGCCGGTGTCGTTCTGTGTTACCCTGTTGATGAGCAAACCATCGGCCAGGATGCGAAACTTCGAGGCGCTTGCTAAAAAATAAAGGAAACAAAGGGAGAGTTGAAGAGGGGGAGATGGTGAGAAATCTTGTGGGCTGTGGGTGCCCTAGCTGTTTTTGTCTTTGGTCTTCCATGTATAATGCAAAGCTCATTATCGTCACACTCACTCTCCACACTAATGGGCTGTCCATTGAAATGCCAGGTGACATTCGGCTGCGGTTCACCTTTAACCTCACACAATATGGTCGCATTCTTGCCCTCCTTTACGGTCAAAATGGTGGAGTTCTCGGTGAACGTAATTTTCTCTGTGCCAAAGAAAACAATGCAATATTAATGAATGTTTGCTGCACGAGTATGCTGTTCGCGTCGTTGTCACCAGCATCGCTGCCGCTGCTGGCCTTGTTGCTGGCGATCTTTACTCTTTGCACTTACGATATACAATCAAATTGTACGATTTACTATGCAGCCCTCCTTCGGCAGCCTCGCAGGTCCAATTACCCTTGTCGGCCAGCGCAATGTGTGCAAAAACGATTTTCAATTGTTCTGTGAAAAGCAGAGTGGGCGAGAGAGACAAAGAGAGAGAGAGACAAAGAGAGAGAGAGAACGGGATAAATGGAACGTTGTAAAACAAAAGGCGAGCATAAAGAAAAAAATGTGTGTAGAAAGTTGCAATTAATTGTGTTTGTTGTGCTGCTGGCGCTCCCGCAGGTTGAAAGTTCACCCACCTGGCGAGGTCTGTTCTATATGTATGCGTCCTTTGTGCTCGCGGATAATTTCACCTTTTGGTGATTTCCAATGCAGCTGAACGTCAGGCGTTGGACTGCGGCACTGCACAATGAGCGATTCGTTTGTGTACCGCACCACTGTGTGCTCGGCGGGGCTTAGCGTCAAACTCTCATGGTGATTGGCCAAGACAGTAGCTGTTCGGATGGAAGAGAGACAAAAAGTGCACGTTTAGTTAATAGCTCGTTAATTGTAGTTGCTGCAAATTGGCAGCCCCAGCTGCAACTTAAATTGAAAACTTGACCCCAAGTTTGCCAACCGGCAGGGGCTGGGGCTGGGGCAGGGACACATGCAGAGGCAGCACCAATACCGAAGGAGCACCAGCTGGCAGCTAGCAGCTTGCAATTCCCATTTTCCAGTTAACATTTGCATAGCCAGGCAAGGCATTTTATTTCCTTAGCAACTCAAATACCACCATTGATAGCACACATACGCAGCAATAACGGCAACTGCACTTGCAACAGCAACTCTAGCATATACTTGTACACTCAATGGACTACCCGCCTCGCAAGCTCGCTGAGCCCTGCTGGCATCCGAAGGCCATATTAAAAGTTGTGCTGGCTATGCAGAAATGTAAAAAACAACTATAAATGGCAAGTAATATTATCAATACTTTAAACTTTCAACGGGGTGTTGGGGCATAAGTTGCAGCGCTTTCACTTTATCAAACAGTATACGTTAAAAGAATAAAGCAATACGTAATAATCATTCTTAATGGTGTTTCCGCTTTAAATGGCAATGGCTGTTGATTTTTTAATATTAAAATAGTTTCCTCAGCTTATTCGTCTGCAACTTATTTATACACTGTAGCCGATAAATTCGCCGGAAGGCATCAGACAAATGATTATTTCGCTTATTTCTCACTTCCAAAAAAATGAGATTATATTTTAATATTATAATTCAAAAATATAATATATTTGATCACAATAACACTTTAAATCAAATGTGCTCTGAATATACTTCTGAATATACCCCTAAAAGTTGCATACTATTTGTTAAGCTGTTTCTTTGGAATAAGGATAATATGGAGTTGAAATTTTCGGAAACTGTGACGCCATAAGCCAGACCAAATTAAAAGTAGCCTTTAACAGCATTGCGCAATATGTCTTTGATATTAAAAGAAGAGACTCCACAACGGTATACGCTAACTAATATTTTTAACCTGACCCTTAACTCTTGGATTAAACTTAGGAGACTAATTTGCATGCATAGAGCCATTACTCGAAAAGAGCAGAATTATCGGAATGACAAAATCGCATTTACCTCATCAAGAAGAACAAATCATATAGTATCGTAAGACATACTAGATTATCCTGTTCTGAAACACACTTTTTCATATTTTCTGTTCGTCTGTGGAACGAGTTACAAAGCTTAAAACCAATCAGCAGTGAAACGCATTTTAGAACTAGAATTCAAGCGCACTTTCAAGAGAATACCTAAATGAAAATGAAGTAAAAAGCACAATAGTAACAATAATACATTTCCATTGAGTAGGCAACAATTATATACTAGTTATAAAAATAATGAAAAGAACCAAGAATCTTTAAATTGATGTATAAATGAAATGTAACTAATAAAAATAGGTTAAGTAGAAAGAATAAAATTTTTTTAATAAATAAATAAATAGATAGATACAAATAATAAAAATAAACGCATTGCTTCTTATATAAAGCACTTATAATATTAACAGATTTCACCGCTCGCAGGTTATTCAAAAATATTTAAATATGGGGCGCTGTCATCGACTACTTTACGAGTAGAAGCGCTGAAACTTATGCGCCGGTCCCATGCATATCGTTTTGTTTGCAGCTGGCTCATTGAAATTTATTACAAAAAATTGCAATTTCATTTTACTCTTCCATATGATTCAATCTGAAAAAAGTTAGAACAGTGGCGTGGAGCCCCGTCGATGGCTGCCAATGATCTAACAGTCCGGGCACGCAAATTTCTTTGCATACTTTTTAATAAAGTTTGGCGTACGCTCAAACAAGCAGCAAAGAAACAAAGAACAGAACGCAGGCTGGCTGCACAGAGAGATGGCAAAAGCAATGAGCCTGCATTCGTCTACATGGACAAAACTTTTGCCTGCCAGTTTTGCCCGAAACAAGTTGAAACTTTATTGGCAACAAAGTAGTAACTGCGTTGAAAAGGCATGCAGATGCATATTCATAACCGAAACTTAAATGAAATACATATTTGTGAAATTGCTGTAAATTGTTTGACAATTACATATACTCGCAGCATAGCGATATGGCGAGGCGAGCCGAGCCGAAGAAAGCCAAATCGTTGGACTTTAATTCGATATGGCTGTGGTTCTACTTTATCTGAAACCTAAAGCTAACGACTACTGCCAACAACAGTTGCTCGGGCCAAAACAATACACAAGTCGGCATTAAATTTTATCGCAGACCTCCAACGTTGACAGTGAAATACACACACACACACACACACCTACACACACGTGTGCAGAAGCACACACAAACACAATTATGGGGTACACAAATATTTGCACTGTCTGCTTTCACCTGCTCGCTATTGTCACTGTCTGATGGAAGGTTGAATGCCTTTTTGTTCCATCCTCCTCCCATCCCAGTCCCAGTCTCAATCCCAATCCCAGTCGCAGTCGCAGTCGCAGGCACCACCTGTCAGCATTTTCGCTATCTGTGCTCACACTGAGCGGCACTCGTCATAAAATTTTATGTGGCAGGCAAAGTCGTAACACATGCGAGCTTAATGCGGGAAATGCAAAATAATAAAAATGAGACTCTGGCAAATGCAAAAACCAAATATTTAACAGCTGCCAACGGTATCTGACGCGAAATAATCTGATGAGTTTTCGCAACTCTCGAGCACCTTTTTAAATGCATTATCATTATGCACTTGTGTGCAGCAATAGAAGGAACACTTTTGAAACCGCGAATGCGTGCGCAGAGTATTACACCAAGGGAATAGTGGCAGTTGCAGGAACGTGCACGCGAGCTGCCAAAAAATGCAACCAAGCATGGAGCTGTCCTCGTCGTCCTCGTCGTCGTCGGTGTCGTCGGTGTCGGCGTCATGTAAACACAGGTGTGTGTAAGTGCTTGCGTGTGTGCAAAGTGGCGTGTAATATGAGCGGGCAAGCGGCACATACATACCTACATACCCAAATAAATACTCGTAGTATCCATGTGCATGTATGTGCGATTGTGTGAGGTGTTGACCTGGAAATTTTTATTAAATGCCATTTATTATATTCAAGAACTGCTGCTGGACGTCACTGCCATTTATTTCCGACAATTTCCTTATAAATCAATCCGACCAGTCATAAAGCTGAGAGTGTTCTTTAATGTTTGACTGTAACTAATAAATAATTTTTTGCCAAATTTGACGAACGTTTAATGGAAACCCTAGACAAATGAATCTGTTGAAGTGGAAAGAACATCGCACTGCGTTGACGTAAATAGTGTGGAGTCTTTTATCAAATATATTAATTTAAAGTTTTTTCAATTAACGGGTTAATAGGAGGTTTTTAAAATTAGCGCTCGAAGACATAACCCGCTTTCAGCAAATTAACCTTTAAAAGCTATTAAAATTCAAGTTTAGTGGCAATCTTATTAATTAATTTTATTATCGTTCTCTGACTAAGACGAATCAATCAAAGTTTGGTTACTATTATGCTTCCGGAGCTCCTTGTGATAGTACAGATCTGCGGATGGGCGGAAAGATATGTCTAGAATAATTTGTTTTTCATTTGGGTCAAGAGTACAAGTACTTGTATATACTATTTGTGGTGTCTAAAATGCCCCCTTTGGGTTGTTACAAAACAAAAAGGTTTCAACCAATTACAATTCATGTAATCGCATGTCAAAAAAACAAGCAAGTAAAGGCAATGCATTTAAACGTGAAAAGTTTAGAAAACCCATATTGAAATACTTCTGATAATATTCAGATGACTATGAAAAGACAGTTTCATATAATTTTGAAAGGATAGGCAAGTATTTTTTTTATTATGAATGTCACAATGGTACGAGTAATGTAACCGAGGAATATAATTCCATATTTTTTTGCTTGTTCTCGTAGCAAACATTTCATGAAAATAATGAAAAACCATTCACATTATAATCGAATTTTCTCACGCATTTTGTTGCCGAAAGTTTTATTTTACCCGTATTTGTGCTGTGCAAGCCATTTTTATGATATTCATATAAACATTGTGCGATGTTAACTTTAAGCCAATCCAATATCCATTAGCCTGCAGCAAACTTTTTAATTATTTGCCGAAGCTTTATGAGTCGCTTTCTCCTACCCCACCCAACCCCCCCTCCCTGCGTACTCGATCCCAGGGCATGCCATATAAATTGAAATAAAAAACTGTTGCGTAGAACTTTTTTATATTTGCTGTGAGTTTCCGCTTTTTGTGCGACAATTTTGTTTTGCCGTTGTTCGCTTGAAATTTATTTCTGTATTTTGTACACGCATGCTTCTCAACTTCAATAAAAAGTTTTAATTTTGCAATTGCAACAGCATCATAACTTGCAACATGAAGCAGCAGCAGCAGTAGCAGTAGCAAGTAACTCATACAAACGGCATTAATGCAGCTAAATATGTGCATGTGTGTGCGTGTGTGTGTGTGAGAGAGAGCTAGTGTAATAATGCATAAGCGCATATGAAGCGCACTTAACCTGAATTATGTGCCTGCCAAGCAGACACGCACTTCCCGTCACAAAAGCGGGCGGCAAACGGGTAAATAGAAACGCTCAAGACTTGAGCATGCAAATAATTGCAGCATTTGTACGAGCTTAACCCATTTCTGTCAGCGTTTTTTATCCTTTGTAGTTTATTCCTTCTTCGAAGCTGCACACATTTGACGCTCTCATAAGCCAGAGAGCCGTAATGCCAACGAGCAGGGAATTTAATTTGGAGCGCATACAAAGCATTGGACTTGCCTAGCCACTGCTGCGGCACGTAATGCCCAACATAAATCATAGCTGCATCTTCGCATGAGAATATATTTCCGGTATAAAATGGACGTTTCCGCATTTTCGGTTGCTTTCCTGCGCTGTACTGCGCTGTGCTGCGCTGCGCTGCGAGAGACCGGAGCGAGTGCAGAAAAGAACTCTGGAGCCCTTTAACAGCACATAACAGGAAGTCAGTTTGGGGTTTGCTTTGTGGCAAACGGAAATGCAGGTAGTAAAACTTCTGGAGCGTGTGGGAGATGACACCTCCACAGCTCCGCGCCCCCATATTGGCGCCTCGTCCAAGACGCAAGCTTTATTATTGTGATGTCTTTTTAATAGCCAGCAGCTGAGACATTTAGGGCTGCTTGCCAACAAAAGTTTCTTGTAACTTGGAGTGCTACTCGGTTCCTACAATTAATTGCTGCCCGTTAGTTCATAAATTCAACATTAAGTTTTAGAGTACGAGTAGATGTGTTAAGGAAGCACACATTTATGCGTTTTTAAATGGCTGTCAACTTATAATTTGGCAGTAGGAAGCAGTGTATTTAAATTTGTGCTGTTAGGCCAAGGCTGTAAAATGCTTAATGAGAATATTTGCTAACGCCTTGGCCTCCCCTTTTGGGTTGGCTTGAACTTGGACACTGAACTCATTCATCAACATTGCGCGCCTTCGCCTTGGAAACAAGTTGGCAAACTTTATTTTATGCATGGCTCGGGGATTCACTCGATGAAAGTTCTAGCTACTTAAACACTGTATACACCTACAAGATAAAAAGCAGCACAGTGGTATTCTATTAATAAATAAAAAACCTTTTCATTAAAATTTTTTTGTTAATATTTGCAGGGGCAATACCTCTTGTATATTTGATATTTTGACACAACTTTCTTGTGTGCTGTAAATGAGCACGAAGAGATCAAAATTAAGGAGCATTCCACTTCAATTTATAAGTTTTTTGTATAAATGATTCACACCATTTATTTGATAAACCCTTACAGACAAGCATATGTACCATATGTTAAGGCACAATGGAGCATATTTTGAGGAGTAGCTACTTAGTGTTATGAGCAATTTGCGTACTTTTCAAACGATTACTGGAAACTATTGATATTTCACGTTCTATGTTTCACAGTGCGCTGAATCGGGGGCTTAAACTTATGCCACAAAACATTGCGCAAGTGAAGACAAAGTCATGCGACTGCGCACATAATTTTGTTAAATAAATCAGCGTCAAGTTGCAACATGACACAGACACATTAATCATGGCCCATCACATTTTATAAATTATGTATTCAGAGTCATCAGTGTAAACGTCGTACGCAATTACGTATACGAAAGGGTAAGCAACAATGTTGACTGATGTCAGTGGCCTCAGCACGAGGAGAGAAAAAGAGAGGATCAAAATGGTTGGGCAACATTATTGCATCGCTTCGCCGTGCATCGCTTCACATCTATACATACATGAAATTGTAATTGAAGCAGTTGTGTGGCGTATTACGTATACGCTACGTGACAGCGTATTATAAGCCAGAAATAAAAATCAAATTTCTGTAGCAATATAATGTAAGTTGCTCTGTGCAGTTTTTAGTTAAAACTTTGTCTCATGTTGTTGCCTGCAAAGAATTAAAATCCAACCAACCATGTCCATGTGTGTGTGCTTGCGTGAGTGTGTGTGTGTGTGTGTGCACCACTCACAACATCAGCAATAGCAACAACTACAATAACAGCAGTTACAGTTACTGTTCCTTACTAACAACTTTGCTGCTTGCACTTTGTCGTAAAAATAAAGTTTTACACACAAGAGCGTGAGCGGGTTTCCTTTTTCTATTGTATTACTAACTTGATGTTATTGTGCATGTGTGTGTGTGTGTGTGTGTGTGTGTGTGTGTGTTTGCGTGTACCCGTATGCGTATTCTGTTTTCCTGCATGCCGTCAACAACAATAACAACACACTCACCGAACATTACTGTGCTTTTGTAGCTGAGCGTCTTCATTTTTAGTGCGCTGTAAGGAAAACTTGTCAGCATTTGGTTGTTCTCAAAATGTTTTTCTTACGACAAGTGGAGGTTTGCGGGGCTGCTTCGGAACAGAGTGGTGTGCAGTGTTGATTTCGAATGTCGTTACAGAGACCAGCTTATTAAAATGCCAAGGTGTGGAACTGCTACCGTATCTCCACCGCTGTTGTATTATTGCTAAACCAATAACACAACTATTACCTTGTTTGTGCTAGCCGAATGGCCTAAATTCGAATTTCAGAAATTAAATTGCTCTTTTTTCGACTGAGGTAATTCCTTTCCCGCTCTTGTATTTTGGCACAATTTTTGGAGCGTGCTGATTAGTTGAATAAGTGAAATTTGTTCAATTCCTAGACCACATGTAGAACACATTAGAATATTTCTTTTTTTTTAGTTTACGAGAAGTAGACTGTTGGGTTTAATGATTGTTTTAGTACTATTTAAAGTCATATAGGAGCCTATAAAACAAATAAATATAATTTTAAGAAAAATATGCAATCAATTAATGGAAAGTGCTGCCAATTTTTAATACCGTGTACCCAATTTTTCCCCGTTGGGGAAGTATTCATAGTTCATATATACCAAGTAGGCTTAACATACCTAGATACACAAAAAAGGATGTTGGCACTAAGATTGATTCCGTGCACCGATCATTCAGTTCGACTCAACTCATTGTTCAAAAAGTGCGCCAATTTCTATGAAACAGCAGAATATTTCGATGCATATATACGAGTCTAAAATGTGCGGGCACATTAAATTTAAAGAGTTAACGAATTGTAAATGAAGCATTCCAGCATTCCGAATAATTTTTAATGGAACCTGAAATATAAATCTTATCGTTAACAACATAAGCATGTTATTCCTGATTCAGAAACTGATCGAATGAACATGTTTGCTATTTTCAATATCTCAGTTATTTGAATAATTGTATAATAGAATAGATTAAGCACCCCATCCACAGACGAGCTTGATGGCCGAATTTGTTGTGCTTGTCAAAGTGTTTAAGGTTAGTGGGGATGCTCGTGTTGAATCTGATTGCTCGACGTTTTGCTCGTGTAGAGTAGAAATGTTTCTCTCTTATTGCTGTTCGTGCCGACAGTGTTGCCGCATCATAATTTGTAAAAAATATTTGGGAAGTACACAATTGTGAAAATTAGCTAAGAATTCGTGCTCGATTTTTAAGAATGCTTGCAAAATGAGCCGTCGTTGTGGAAAAACAAAAGCGACAATAAAGCAAAAAATAGCAAGAATACATACTTATTTGAAATTGTATTTCGTTCGCATTTTAACTTGTACTTTTCAAATTTTGCTGTCAAATAATGATCGCAAACAATGTTCGTCACGTAAGTGGGCAAATGTGTTTGTGCTGACGAGCAAGTTCGGCCTGCTCGCCTGTGGATGGGGTGCGTTAGGCTGATGTGAGTTTATCAAGCTAATATTCAAATTCTATTTAATTATTGTATTAAATTAATGGGTGTTGACGCATATAGTCACTTAATAGGAGGCGAACCTAACTACACAGGAAATTTCAATTTGGTTAATGCAAAGAACTGGGCGTTTTGTTGACCAACTAAAGTGCTTCGCACAACGCAAGTTGCCTCTCGATGCAAGTTCGTTGCTGGAGCGATTAACTTTACTTACTGAATTGAGCCGCGGCACTTAGTTGCATATTTCATTAGCATGCAAAGCCACTTTTAAGCCGCCAACAACAGAAACGACATCAACATAAACAAAAACAACAACAACAAAAAGGAGACCAGCACCATAAATTTACCTGCGTGCATGCGCAACGTAAATTGTTTTCCAAGTTGCAAGTTTTCTATGCGCACGTCCCCGAGAATAGTGTTGTGGGCGCTAAAGCAAGAAAGCTATGGATTGCTGTACTTCCTTAGATGCCTAGCCTGCTACTGAAGAGCCGCCCTATCCCCCACCCCTTGCTCTCCAGCAAAGCCTGTACTGACTGGTCTTGCAATTTATAGCTAGCCTTGGCGTTGTAAGTTGAGTTGCTTGGTGCAATTAATGCGCTTTTAATTAAACTTAAGTGCGCATTCGTAATTGCAAAATTACTACTAAGTATTTTGAGTTTGTGGGGCTGTGGAGTTGTGGGGGGTGGGGGGTGGGGTGGTTGCTGCGTTCGTTGTATTTACCTTTCTAAGAAGTTGAGGTGCGAGTTAGTGTTCAGCTACGTGCTGTCTATGCATACTATACTTTAAGCTTATTTGAAGTGGCTTTTATTTTAATAAGGTTTCGCTTACGCATAAGCTCTTCGGAAAAGAGTTATGTTTAAGTTGCAATCAAAGAAGGGGAACCGACTACAGCAGAACACACACACACACACACACACATACACACACGCACACACTGCCGATTAATTTATCCCACAACCTATTAGAATTCATTCAAAAAAGTTTGTGGCATACACACGAGCATTATATGAGCAGCGTCTAAGCTTTTAGCAGCGCTTTATGAAACAACAAAGCCAGCATAAAGCGTGTAACAAATTGAATTTTTCACACGAACATTTACACATTTACATACATACATCGCTACCACTTTCACTGGATTTGTGTGTGTTGGTGAGAAAGCCGAGGGTAGTGTTACAAGTTGTGCGTATTTTATTATTATGGATAATTCGAAATAGACGTTGCTGCTCATTCGCTTGGCAATACCATTCGTTGCCATGAATTACCTTCCATTTTTTTGTGATTTTTATAGCCTGTACCCAAAAGGTAAAAGACTATACTAGTTTCCCGTCTGTATGAACGCAACGAGAACGAACGCAATCTGAGAAAGTATAAGGCTTAGAATACCCAAACTAGGTACCCAGATTCTCCCAAGTCCGAGAAATGACGAGTGTGTATTCTTTTCTGATGTACCCCCCCACTACCCCGCATATACGCGATACTAATGTTAATGTATGCTGTTGAAACATAAACATATGTCTCCACTTATTTATGTATATATTTTTGAAATTTAATTTAATAATTAAATTTATTTCAAATAAATTTTAATAAAAATGGTTTAAACATTTTTTTTTTGTGAGAGTGAGTACAGGCTTTTTCACTGTCGGGCTTGCTGGACTGTAGCATTCTCTCTTGTTTTAAGCTTTATCTATTGGAAAGTTCGAACGACAACTATTCGCTTAGTTAGTAAAACAAACATTTCCAAAAAGGAGTGATAACTGCCCCATAAGCTAGTAGAAAAGTCAATAGGTAAGCATACGTTGTCATAAAGATGGTAGTTATAATACATGAAATGATGTTCTATTATTCCTCGAATACCTTAATTGTATTTTACAATCACCCTATACAACATTTGGAATTAATTTAAAACCAAATACAAATAATAACATTTGATTAAAAAGGGTTTTACTATGACCACCATGAGACTAAAATGTTCTTGTCAAGTAACTTTTTGGGTTACCCTCACTGAACGGAAGCTACCGCTGTGCGGTTTTACCTGCCACATTGGATAAAACGACAATATTTTCTACGCTGTTGTAGTGTGGACTGCACGTAACCGCACAAGTACACACGTATAGATGCTAGGCAGGTTAAACCTGGTATGTTGTGCAGCATCTTAAAAGCATATGAGCGGCAAAAATATTGTTGCGGATTTTGTGGCTTAAAAGGTGTGCACATCAGGCTGTCTGCTTTATAGCCGTTTTGTCCCGCCGTTTACCCGTATATGCTTTAGTTTTTATCAGGATACCTATTTTCATGTACGACTATTTTATTAGGGCGTGGTCACAGTCAACACCTGTTGGCCTTTACTAGATTGTTGGCGCAGAAAAACTGCCTTTGATGGATTGCAGCTTCTTATTCCGTTCGTTTGCTGACTGCCCTCATTAGCAGATACCCTGTGTAAGCTGCAGCTAATTACCAGCAGAGCTGTGGCATAATTATGACGACCATTAGCTCGCTCAGTTCCTTTGTGTGCTCTGAAAGTGATTTGGGAACGATGTCGCTTCAGGGCTATCACTCACTTGCAGTTAATATGCAAATGAAACAAACACTTGTACATCATGTATTTGTACTGTTTAAAGAGTAATAAACATCTAAAACATAATGTTCTAGAAAGTATAATGGGATAAAAGAATCATTTTACATTAAAATGTGGTACTCCTTCTTACAATCAAAAATCAAAATGGTGCATATAATTTAGTTGTTAACTGTAATAGACAGTGTAACAAAAAAAATTGGTTATTCTATAAATGTGTTACTAAAATTAATTTAACACTCTTCAAGCCTGTTACAGAGAGATAGAATGCATTCATTGCAAACGGCAGTAAAACCAAGAAAATAGTAGAAAGTTTTAATGCTTCAAACAAACTACGAATAGCTTAAAAAATAAGCTAATCTAAAATTAATCAATAACAAAAACAATTGTTCATCTTTTAACTGACTTGAGACATTGGTGCAAAACAATATGCAATATATGTAGCTATAATCTGAATTAAAAGGCAAGACTCCTCAAGTTGTAGCAAATTTTTAAAACAACTCGCGGGCACCCTTTATCGTTTGATGAACTACGGTAAGACCTTTTTCGTGTTTTTCGTTTCTTATTTGGGAGGCAACAAGGCTGCGAGACAATGACATCTATATCCATATGTCTTGCCGCTCAGCTACTGCCAGCGACTAAGTAATTCATTACATTAGTCATGCATTGTCATGCATGTTTGCCACATTTTTTCAACCACTTTATTTGAATTTTTATATGCAACGACGTTGCCTTAAACAAGGCAACATGTCAAGCGCATCGCTAGACAAAGAGGAGGAGCAGGAGGAGCAGGAGGAGGAGGGTAATGCATGAAAAAGTTGCTGTTGCAATTTGTATGCAAAATTGTTTTACAAATTGAGCAAGAAAGATGGCGTAAGCAGAACACATACGCAGCCACACACACAAACACACACATAGACATCTGTATACATAATGTGTGTGCACCAAACAAGCTGCACGACATCGTTGCTCAGAATGTCGAGTCCCAGTCATAGACGGTTTGCAGAGTTTCACTTTTTTTTGTACACATTTTTGAATTTTATCTTGGCTTGGTTTTTCCCTTTCAGCCCTTGCCAGCGCACATGACACACTTGTTCATGACAAACAAGTGGATGTGTGTGCATGTGTTGGTGTCACCTACTATAGAACATGGCAAATATTTGTGTTGCATACTTTCAGGTGTCTGCTGCATAGAGCCGTTTAAAGACCGAGCAGAGGCTGGGGAAGTCTTTAAACAAATATTAACGCACACAAAACAAGCAAACACTTGACAAAACTGTAATCTCAATATTTGCATAATTAATTGAGTTTATTTTTAATTTATTGCAAACAAAAGGCAACTGATTACATGCACACAGTCAGAAAATCCCAAACCGTAGAAAGGGCGCATCCATATTCATTAAGTTAATATAAAAGAAGATTAATTACGTTTTAACGCAAACCTCTGGGGCAAAATGGCGCTTTGTGTGTGTTTTTCTGTGTGTTTGCTCTGTTTTGTTTGCGATTTAATTTGTATTACATAATCATTAAGCGAACTTTTGTTGATGCGCTTGTCAGAGAGCTCGCGGCCTCCATCTACATATTTATAGAAAGTTTCAGAATGTTTACCAGCAACATCATCATAACGTTATAATGCGCCGATACAGTTATCTTCTTAAAATTGTAGCAGGTGTCGGCATTTTCAAAATAAGTACTCAACTGGAATCGCCAACACTTTGCTAATAGCGACTTTGGGGATTTAGTTGAGGCTGAAATTTATTCCTCCACTAGAGCTTTAATGAAGATATATATATTTGCAGATTCATCTCACTGTCATTAAAATAAATCTGTGTAAATATATTGAATGTTTTTATTAAATTCTGTAATGATGCCCGTGTGCGTGGACGTTAAGTTCAATAAATTAATGTGAAACGAAAATGTAAAAGCTGTACCTTTAAAATTTCATTAGCCCTGTCAGAGCGAATTTGAATGCAACATCTGCTCCGTTCGAACGTCGGTTCACTTCATTTGGTTGCTGGCCAGCAGTTCAGTACATTCAACAACTTAGTCCATGCTGCAGCAACATCAACACCAAAAACAAACGAACAGGGCCTCCAATTGAGAAAACTTTTGAAAAGTGGAATTGCATTTGCTTTGCTTGAAAAACTATTATAACTTTGGCCATGCAAGAGTTTCAGTTCATCCAACTATGAAAGTACTTTATGTTCGCTAACAAAAATATTTCTTTTATTGAGTTTTACCACTTCAAACGGTACAAGCGCGGACACAGCTTGTCGATTTACTTACATAGGCTTTGCCAACATCCCACTGACAACATCGAGCATGTCTCTTGAATCGTACACAAAAGTTTTTTGCTCAAACACGGCACAAGTGGCCCAATTGATACCGGAAGCATTGTTCGAATAAAGTTGGCCACAAAGGCGAAGACAATGCTGAGTCCTTCGAGAATAAGCATTTGTCAGTAATATGATAGATGCACTCTACTGCTACGCGAAAAAGCTTTTTCGCTCTATATACTGTATGTGTATATACTGTATGTGTGCGCTTAGGATATTTAAGCCAACCTCGTACACGGCACTTGAAGCATCAATGGGAATTTAAGTGTTGGATAGGTAGTGTTCAATTATTAAATTATGCTTAAAACTATTTTCCTCCATTGTCACTAATTTTTCATTATAAAGAATAATTCCCAAGCACGAATTTTTAAAATATGTATGGTAAAGTCCTGACTTCGATTTTGTGCCTGTGGTAGCCAACAGCCACCAGTTCTAACCATTCAGTAGACCTGATTTATCACGCTTTTTTTTGCACAAAAGCAGGCTGAGTTCGCCCACATATGTATATACATATCTATGTGTATTTGAAACTTTGTAAATAACGAAAAAAAAAAGCTGCACTCCAATCACTATGGCTGCTCTGATTTGCCAATAATGACGTCACACAAAAGAGAACACCAAAGCCTGGCATGCTCATCACAGAATTCTTGCAATTCATGAAAAAAGAACCACCCCTGATTTCAAAATGGGTTGCGCCACGTTTTATTTCTGGGTACCCAGCTTCAACTTTTTTTTACAGTCAACGCGTCATTGATGGGAATCCATTTTGTGCTCTCATAGGACAAGAAGCATAACGGGATTGCTAATTTGAAACAAACCCTTCAATATATACAAGTCGGTATACTGCCAGCTGGCATGAAATAATAATTTGAGTATAAGTGTGTATGAGTATGTTCTTATGATGTAGTATATACTTGAATGTATAACTCTACCTACATACATATTTGCTTATCCAAATAATAAATCACTTAGTGTGGACTAATTGGTGATTGGCATAAACGGAAAGAAATTGAAGCTTAAATTCGGACACAAATGAAATATTTGTCATATTAGCATTTAATGGTTGTTTTGGAATGAATACTTTGGACATAACATTGTGTTTATTTTGTGATTAACTTGCCCATATATGTATATTTGTATTAATAAACGACATTATGCCGGCCGTGTTAGTTGCTTTAAGACGACGAGCTTGAAAACCAAAGCTCTAATGTTCAATTGGATGATTGGGATTTAAACAAAATCTCTATATATATATATAAAACACTTTGTCTTGATTGACTGACTGACTGATTGCAGAGCAACGCATAGCTCAATTTCTATTGAAGCATAAAACAAATAAATATATTTAATTTTGTATGTATATATATATGTATGCATACGAGTATATATTGTGCCAATTGTAAGTTTTTGTTGGATATATTTTTATTTTTCTATCGAGTATAACAGAAAATACCTCTGTTATGTGCTGCTGTTTGTTTAAAATAATAATAAATGGAACAATTTAATTAAAAAGAGTTCACAAATGAAACCAAAGAAAAAATAAAATGCTTGTCACAATTTAGTTGCAACTACTTACTTTAATAGACTTGTAAATGTGTGCAGGTAGTATATGTGCAAATACCTTTATTTATTAGTTGCACATATTTGCAGGAAATGTTTTGTTATAAATATCACAGAACATTTATATGAATTTCGTTGTTATGTGACTGACAAACTGTACAATATTTACATTGGAAAATACCATAGAAATTAGAGCTTTAAAATATGAATCTTTGTGCTTCTCCCCCCTGTTGGTCGGCCACAAAAGCCAACACATTTCTGAGTTTCTAAACAAACACACAAACAAACCGCAGCATGTGGCATTGCATGTGTGCTTTGGCCCATTTGTTGTAGTTGTTGTTGTTGTGATTTTAGTTTTTCTGCGACCGCCATACTGTGCCAGTTCTGTGGTCGCGCGCTTTGTTTTACCCAAAAGGCAATGCAACAATAGCTACAAGCATGCAAAAATATTACTTACGCAACATGCCACTAGCTTGGTGGCACGAGCGGAGCAAGCACACATACACACACACAGATGGATGCTGACATTCACACAGATACATAGAGACTTACAAAAAGTTCATTACTATGGAACGGCAGCCAAACTAACGCCAAGTTTTAATTACGTAAAATATTTTTGCCTGTGCGCTCTCTAATCAACTTAAAAGCCAACGCAGCCAAAAATGCAATTCGGCAACGCAGCGCACGAGACACGCCACTAAAAACAACAACAAAATGTTGCAACTGCAAATTTGTGAGTTGCTGTTGCCGCTCCTGATGGGCTTAACGGGGGCAACAGCAACAATACCAGCTAATGTTGCTGTTGCAACTTTCGGCACTTCAAAGTGAACCGATGGGTTGGCTTACAGGGCAAAAGCCAAAAAAAAAAAGACTGCATATTGCATATTCGCACGCAGTAGCGTTTTACGCAAGAGCATAATAATTGCCACCCAGAGGCTATAGGGAAAAGCTCTCGTCTCAATTTGTCAGTCAGCCTGTCAGTCAGCTACAATGTTTTTCTGCCGTATACCCATAAAATGCAAGGGAATGCTTACTTTGTGACAGTGCATGTTTCATCCGAACCCTTAGCATTGCACAAAAAATTACGGAAAGAAGAACGATTATATTAGATTTGTATCTGAAGTATATTTTTATTCCAACTTCCCATTCAACTCTTTGAATTTAATGCTGCATCGAAATACGTCGCTTAAGCCAATAAATAGTTCATAATCTAGTTTGGAAACGGTTTAACTTACATTGACTACCTACTTGCTAAATTGAAAATATATCCAGTTATTCAGTTCATTTTTGATTCCGTTTACATACATTTTATAAAGAGATATTTCTATTGACGAAGAAAACACAGTTTTTGAAAGGGAAACACACACATATAAGCATGTTTAATTTTAAACATTTCTTGCTTTTAAACATAATAAAAATTGGCTCTTTAGGTCACATTCTCCATTTTAATTTGAATATAAAGTCCTAATATTCAATACTAATGGAGCTATGATAAAATACATGTGTGAGCCAAGCAAAGAACCCAATTAAAAAGCATGACTTTATTATAACCTTCCCTGGTTTATTCGCAACGAAAGTATCCACAACGACCTGAAAATTGTTCGAAAGCTCTACTCAATTATTACGACAAACTGACATCTCAATCGCTCACTGAATCTGCTAGAGTCTCAAGTCTAAGAAGAAATGACCTACCAGCCCAATACCGGACAGTTCCTAAGTATTCAATGTAAGATTATGAGTCTCAAAAAGTGGCTAAAAATAAATAAATTTAAAAAAAATCAGTATTAAATCAATATCAAGTGCAAGAAAAGAGATAGTATTGTATGCTGTTTATTATATTCTAAATTAAATCTATAATAGTTTCTTGTACTGTAATAGGGAATTCTTTGAATGAGTTAAAATTTCTGTTTATAGGTATCCCTCAAAATAAAAATGTACGATTCGCAGTTATTAAAGGGTGTCCTGTAGCTGTCCTGTATCTCAACTCAGATGTTAAATTTTTGCTTGTATTTTTGCTGTTGTGGCAGAAACAAGTTTTGTAATCACTCGGTGCATGCAGCACGCAGAATGTTTGAGCTGATGTCGGCTACTAAAAGTAACAAAAGACCCACCACCAGCAGCAGAGGCAGAAGCAACAAAAACAATAGCAACTAAAACTAGTGGCAGCAATTACAACTACAAGCAACCACTTTAAGTGCTTTCTGACACGCCAACATACTTGTATATGTATGTACTGCACATAGGTATGTGGTGCGTATGTGTGTAGGTGCACATAGGTGTGAACAGCATTTATTAACATGATGTTGCACAGGTAAAAGCAATTTAGTTGACTGCGCTGTGTTAACGCAGTGGGTTTATGCTGATTCATGGCAATGCTTCGCAGGCCACAGTGCGTATGATTGATATCTAGCATAGCATACAAATTTAATGTTGAACTTAAACTCTAGTGGCAGTCTACAGTCGCCCATTAACAACCACACACATCAACAATTTGCACATACTCGTACAACACGTGAGGAAGAACAAAGCCTTAGATACAAACATCATCGCTCGCAACCTACATAAATCACAAAATATCTGACCACTAGCAGCAACGGAAGCTGCAAAGCATATACATCCACATACATACGAGCATACCTACATATGGGCTGTGTGGTAGAGACTCTTTTGCTTTACTGGACCTTTGGTGCGCTGGACAAGCTCACGTACAACCTGATGATTTTGTGCTGATATTTGGCATTTTGGCTAACAATTGTTAATCAACTCCAAACATGACAGGCACAAATTATGCAAAAGCACAACCAGCCAGGTGGACAGTCAGACAGTCAAGCTGACAGCCAAAAGGGCAGAATGGCAGGAAGACAGGTAGGCGGCCAAGTGTTGAGCAACGGGATGTCAGCACGTGAGCTCAAACAAACAAGCCAGTGAACATTAGGGCTGAACAAAAGCCCCAGCCGCCCAACCCAAAATGGTGCTAACAAAACCTGCTAAGCTGTAACTGTTTTGCAGCCTTTGTCGATGCTGCTCAGCTAATATGTTTGCTCAGTTGCTAATGGACGATTATGATAGTTAGTCGCTTTAGCTTCTGTTCAATCTACATTTAAGCGAATCTCTTTTGAAAGCCACCAAACAAATAAGTGGCCATCTATAACTACTATACTCATATAGTATTTGATCAATAACATTATCATAAAATTACAATCAATTTGAACTTGCACTATTTTTTTGTAATTGTTTATCAATCAAACTCAGTTGTTTGAAATTGTGTCATTTAAATATAAATAAGAATGTGGGAGCTTATCTGCATATAGGCCCATGCTGCTATATACGAGCCGCATATTATTTAACATGATATATTCAACAAATTGGTTTATGCAAAATTCCATGTATCTGTATTTCTTTCATATAATTCATTTTGACATTCATTTTGAATTCTGTCTATGATCTTGTTTCTTTGATTGGAGGGGAATCAAATACAAAACACAATTTCATTTGTTGAATTCAAAAATTGAACTATATTTTATCAAAAATCAAACCTTAAACATTCACTCCTGCAGCGTTTTCTTCGCAGCGGGGCTTATGATAAAACCTCAACCTTAATCGGTATACATGTAAGATGTTTATTATAAAAGGAATATTATATAGTATTATAAATCAATGTGGGATAAGTTAAATACCACTGATTTAAAGGCATATGAATTACAAACTACAACGTTGACACACTGCTACGGACGAAACAACTTCTCTTCACGACGTTCTCAGCTCGACCTCTCTCTCACGACTCCACTGCTCTACTGTCTCTCTGTGCGGAAAAGGCAGGCTGGCAATACTCTTGTCTGTTGCCACCTTACATACATTATATTTCTAAATTATTAGTTAAAAATTATTTCGCTGAATGCTATTCTTTGTGGATCATATGATTTTAAAACAATATAAATAGTTTGTGCTTCGTTACAATATTACAATTTTACTAAATTTACTAAATATTTATTAAATATTCTACAGTTCTTATTTCTAAGCAGTAGGATTGATTTAATTACCAATAAATTCAATGGTAAATAGCGATTGGAATATAATTTTTATTGATGACTTAATTTTCTCTTATTTTTACTTTATTTTATTTTTTGTAATTTAATAAGAACTTTTATTTAGCGAGAATTATTTGTATGCACATACTGAAACAAACACATGAATATGTTTATTTAAACAGAATAATTTCTAATCAGATAAACGTAAAGTTAATGAACTATTTCTCCAGTTGCGTGTGCCTTCGGCGCTGCGTGTTACGTGAATGTCTTTCCGTTTGACTTTTTAATTAATAAAACGATAGAAAGGGCCAAAGGACTTGCAAAGGAACAGCTTCATTCACACGTAAGTAACTAAAAGTTACCGAAACTAGTTTCAGTGGGAATTTCCAAAATTGAATTTTGAGCCACTTGGGAATTTAGGCGGTTGTAGACATCAAAGCAACAATATGTACGTGTATATACCAAGACAATTGAAGCGTGTTCTTCATATGTAACCTCCTTACTGAGAACTATTTGCATTTTGATGCTGTGTGCCGAGTTAAATTATTAACTTTCCCAGTTGGGCTTGTGAAAATGGAAATTCCGTGCTTGGCTTGCAATGGGAGCAATAAACTGCCATTTTTAATTAGTGGCAATAAATCAACAGAGCGAACAACAGTTCCTTTTTCACCTCTAACCTCCACTAGACATTATCCGACCCCATGTGCCTCATAATATCTCATTAAAACAGATTTGTGTAGCATGCATCGGCGGTCAAGGTGTAGCCAACAAAAACATCATTAACGACCTGCCAGTGGCAAACAATATGTTTACAAAAACCAAATGGTGGCCAACGCTCCCCACAGCTGTCGGGTTTATTCACTCACATTATTTTGGGTGTATTTTCATTTTCAATTACTGGTCAGTGGTCACTTTATACTTGGTCTACGCACACACACTTTGATATTGGTATTATTTTTCAGGTGTACGCGAACTGTGAAATATTCTTCTTTCATATTCAGGAATATAAAGGCGAATACATTTGGATGCGTGCTTATTCATTGAAAACTTAAACTGCACGCAGCCCACAATTAATATCGGCGTGGCATGGTCCCTGCCAACTCGGATCGACTTTAAATGCTTTGCTGTGCTATTTTATTTTTCCATTTTCCATATTTTTCAATTAAAGCTATCTTTAATGCGCTGCTTTCGATGCAGAAGCTTCCATTTTACATTTACCGCGCATCATATGTGTATGTACATACACATACATATATCTGTATATATGTATGATTGTTTTTACCCACAACTGTATTCGTATATGTCGGCAAACATATGCGGTCGGCCCCATTGCTAATTGCGGAATTGAAACTGGTCACGGTGCGTATGCGTAATGTTTGTGTTTTCGATTCAAAATGTAGAATTACGAGCATTTCAGTACGTTTAAATATTCATGATGTGTTTTATTTCCATGGACATAGGCCATGAAATCTAATGATGTTGAAATCGGTGATATTACAAAATAAATTGCGCATACAACATGCTGTCGGCAGTCATATTAGCATGGATGTGGCGTTAAAATCCCATTAAATAGCGTCATTATCAACTGTCGCATAGCAGCTTAAGTTGAGTTTTGAGACAAAAGTTTAGCAACTATTGCGTGCATGCAACTTTTGTCAAAGCCTCACCGTTTACGGTTGTCTGTAGAACATTTACCTGCATGGCAGCATTTACATTCCTTAAGACTACACTTTCCGCTCTAGTCAACGTTTTGCTTTCAAATGTTGCACTTGAGACTTCAACTGTCACGCCAACTTGAAAAGTCTAATTGCTGTTTTCTATCAGTTGCCACGCACGCAAAGATAGCACACAATTTCACATTTTAACGAGTTCCTCTTTCTTCCTTCTTCCCTAGCTCTTTCTCTTGTTCCTTTTCCCTGAAACTGTACAAATGTTTCGGCCAAAGCAGGAAGCTAAGTACTTTGTAGTCCCTTTTCAGGCGACTTTAATGACAAGATATTAAGCTTCATAAACGATTTGAGAGTTGATGGAGAATGGATAGACAGCATTGTAGGTAACCAAAACTCATATTGTGGTCGCTTAACCGGTTAACAACCTGTTATAAATATTTCAATATACAACATGCCTAACATTTTTATTCAATAATAGTTGGTACTTACAAAAATGAATAAAAGAAAATAAAACCATTAATTTGCAAGTGCTGAATAATTAACTCGCCCTTTCCAAGATTCGATTCTTATCTTAGGGGGCCTAGCATAGCGAGATAGCAGGAATCCCACAGTGTTTTGTTTTCAATGAGTGTTAGGTTTCCTAAGTCCAACCACTTTCATCTAGAGAAACAGCTGTTTCTAATCTTTTGCAATGTTGTCCGCTCTGCCAGAATTATTTAAAAAACATTGTACATCCACTTTGCAGCATCTCTGGAAATCTATTACTTCATGTCATCAATTTACCTGCTGGGCTTATGATGCATTATGATGCAGGCTGATGTAATGATCACTTCAGTAAATAACTCAACCCTTCTCCTCTTTCAGCTTCATGATATACCCTATCCAGCCGCTTATTTCTGAGCCTTTTAGTGTAGCTTTCACAATTTTTTGTCCTATTTTATTTATATCTCTATCTTGTCGCATTCTGATAAACTTAAGTATGCTGCTATCTTACAAATTTTTCTTGTGCGAGTTGATCAGAGCTATGTAGTCTTGGGTAAAGCACTTGCATCTCAATTGCTCTAAACGTATAGTAAGTTGGTTATGCTTCACTAAGTCAATTGTAAGACTGACAGTTAAATATCTGTATAGTACTTCTTTAGAACACCCCATTCTTAATAATGCTGGTAGGTTTGGTTTCTGCAAAATGTTTAGTTTTACAACAGTGGATTAAGCTGAGATGACATCTTATTTTTGCTTTTAAATCTTCAAAAGTAATTTTTTTTTTGTAATAAATATCAGTATCTTAATTTCCAAAATCCCATGCATCAATAATTTTAGAATATTAGAATACACAAGATTTATTTATTTCCATTGTGCAACCAGGTTCATATAAAACTTACGTCGAAGCCAATTCTAGACTTAAAACTTGTTTGAACTTTCATTCAACAATTGTTGAACTGCATATTGACAATCAAAAGTAAATCCCAATATTTTCCAATTACAGCTACTTATACTTTATTTATTTTGAAATCTGCAAATATGCATACAAGTAGTTACTTTGCAGTACATTGCTCAAAAGTTGACTTATACTTCCCTTTTATGCATTTGGCCACAACTTTGTTGCCGTCGAGGCACTTCATAATTTACTACTCGTTTTTAGTGCTAAGTACCTTTTACGACATGCTACATACATACACAGTCGAATAATGGCTGCAGGCAATAAACTTATAAAGGAGAACATAATTTCTTTTTGCATGAAAAATGGAAATATTCTTTTGAAGACTTAACTACATAAGAACTGACAGTAGTTGGTGGTAGCATGTATATTTTACTGTCAATTTCTTTGGGGGTCCTTCAGATTGTGATACACTAAATGCCTAAATGACTGGCTCTTACTTATTTCTATTTCTGAAACTTAATTCCATGAGGAATGCTGAAAGATTTTTAACCATGGCTTTTGCGCAGAGGCAAATCATTTTTTGTTTTGCAACAGAACTAATTTCCGTTAAGCTTCAGAACTTCATGCTACAGACTTCGGGCACTCCCTAACACTTTGGCCAAACAAACGTGTTTGCACATTTCTGGTTGCTCAATTTCAAGTGTCAACAAGCCAGCCAGCAGCAAGAACTGGCCAACTCTTATACTACATACTCGTACATACATACTTCATATTCACAACAGTCGGTTGCTGGCAAGTTGTTTGTCCTTGTTGTCCTTGGACATCGATGCTGCTCTATGAAAATGCGTGGAGTGGCTGCTCTTCTAAATTCATGACCACTCGGCACGCACGAGCAGCAGTTTGCCAAAAAGTTGAAAGGCAAAAAGTATTTCCTTATTTTTCAGCAGCAACTGGTTTGGAAATACGAAAAGCAAGAGAACAAAGAGCTGAAAAATGTATTCAAATTTTTCTACACTTCTACCAACAAATTTGAAATGGAACATGGCCGCATGTAAATGAGTTGCATGTGGCACTGTTTATGGGCTGCACTTTTTATAGCTCTCCCTCTCTGCCTAGGGTTTATAATGCTGAATTACGTCTGAATATTAAGGCTAATCCATCGTAAACCGCAGCACGTCAGCTCCGGATAACGAGCCACAAGGCGAATGTGCAGCAAATTATGACGTTGTCGCGGCTGCTAAGCCAAGCGACAGTTGTAAAATTTTATGTACAACTGCCAAGTGTCATAAAGTGTCCTGCCACTGTCACTCTGTCCCTGTCCCTGCCCTGCCCCTGACCAAGTCTGCCTGTACTAATTTCAACTTAATTTTATTTGCGCAAATAGTTTAGTGTCCCGCTTTTATGGCTCACGCGTTTCCTTGTATTCCATGCATTTAAATTGAAATTTCTTTATGTGCGTGCAAGTGAGCCATCTCATTCAATTAGAACTCGAATTTTTTTTTAGCTCTTCCCAGAAACAAAGCCTACCACATTTTCCTGTAACTTGGCTGAGGCTATATTACGAGTATGTCGGACTATACACAACATTTTCCTGAAGGCCAAACACTCGACCAAAGCCGAGAACACATCAATTTTAATCAAAGCCATTGAACGTGATTTGCATGCCCAACAAAGGGTGCACATCCTTAAATAAACAACGGCGAAGTTTAAGAGCCTGGAAACCTTTATCAGCTGCAAAAATGCTGTCAGGCAACACTTTTAGTCACTAGGCGGTAAATCAAAGCTAAGCCCACTATATTTGATGACCATTCAACGTCACTTCAACTGACACTTCAAGCGATGCCTTTACACGGCCAAGGCACTGCCTTACAGAGAGTACCCCGAATTCTTCCGCATTCCACAATATTCCACAGAGACAACTGCATTTGTTGGCTGGTGGTAAACGAACTTTGAACTTGCTTGCAGCTTAACCCTTTAATGCCTTTATCTGCTTTCACATTTCATTTGCCTTGCATTTTGCACGAAAGCTGTTGGTTATTAGAGGGGGGGAGGGGAGGCGAAAGAGCTCTTTGGATTTTGTTTGATATTTTTCAGCACAGGCCTCAACTTCAGTTCGGCTTTGGTTGATGCTCCCGCTTTAGCTGCTGCCTGCCCTCAGACAACATTTTCCACTAAGCCCTAATGGGTGACCATCCAGTCAAAATAGCTGGCTTCTTGGCTATTCGCTTTTGTGTGTGCGTGTCGTAGTACGTTTTGTGCGTCTAAATCCATTTTGCCAAGCATTTTATTTGCTCTTTGTGCTTGCTGGTGCAAGGTTAAGTGAATGTCATGCAAAGTTTTGGGAGATTTTTTTGCGAAGGCCTAGTATGAAATTATGTCAAATCTCGAAAAGCTATTTCAACTTTTTGTAGTCATCTCAAATTTCTCAAACAAAACGCAAACTTTTCCTGTAAATTGTTTTAAAACTCATACTCAAACTCTCAGTTATTTCATATATTTATTGAGGCATACATAGTACGAGTATATACTTGTATACTTGTATACTTTTTATTCTGATTAAAAATCTTTAAAGGTACTTATAGTGTAAACTTCGTATATTTATTAAGCTTTATTCGCTACGGATGGCTTATACTTGTATTTATTGCGATTTTAAACTTCGTGCCCACTTTATACCTCTCTTGTTCTTCTTCATTCAGTGTGTCCCTACCCCCACGCCATATCAATATACACTCTTATTTAAATACTACTTATACGTTACAATAACATCGATACATATCGATGTACGTTAGACCTTTACAATAGCAACATTTTTGAGTGATTTACCAAAAGCTTCCCTTGCCTTGAGACGGATAATTTGTACAGTTAGTAAGAACTGCATGAATGGAAGGTAGAATAAACAAATAAAATGCGACAAACCGAAGAGAGAATAAACAACTACAAGTATAAAATGAGCCGAATATATCTTTTATTTAATATGTATTTTAGGGTTCTCCACCTATAGTATGTCATTGATTAGACATTTCTCCATACGGCCGCTTCAAACGAATAAGTAAAATGGCATTTCCGGAACATAAAGACATCATTAAATATTTTGCAAACTAACTCATGCAAATTCCACAATGTCTTGACTACACATGAGTTCCTAATTATTTGGTCTGCCAAACTCACTCAGTTCTTGTTCTATTATGTATTTAATATAATCATATCATATCTGCTCGGAAGGCACTAATTAGACAATTAGAAACTATTCTTGTCTTCTGTGCTGCGTCGATGCATAGCCCGTAATAATAATTTACCAATCCAACAATTCGTATATCCAACATCCTAGCAATGCTGCCCCATTCATTTTCTGCTGACAACTCAAATTTGTCATTATACATCCTGGCCGTTAAGCCCTTTGTACGCTCTGTCCGTTCTTTGTTACCTTACTACGACTTCCTGCCTTCGTTCATTTATGTACTCTTGTTCCACCCTGTACTTTATGTTTTGTTTTATTTAATCCTTTTTCTGCACAGTTATTACTGCTAACTAGCACTAGTAGTTGCACAGCAGCCATTGGCTGACAAGTTCGTTAAGCGGCTTACAGCCAGGCCGGGGTCGGAGAGAAAGCCGAGGGTCGTTGCCTTTGTCAGGCTTGCACTTGACCCGCACCGCTTTGGTTTTGCATGTGTGGGAGTGTTTGGCTTTCAGTTCAATTTTCATGAATTGACATTTTACTGCTCACATGCACTTTAATATTTATGAAGTCGTTTGTGCTTCTTGTCTTGACATTGACATTTCCTTTATGTCATTGGTTTGGCTAAGAGCACAATCTCTTGTGCCATCTAAGAACAATTAGCTATTTAATTATGTGTCAAATGTTGCCTTTGCTTGTTAATGATTTATTGTATTTATGCATAAAGTTCCCGCAGGCAAAACGATGAAACATGTAATCTATACACATACTCGCATTGTCTTAAAGTTCTTTCAGGCCATTTAAAATCGCGCATACGCATCATTGGACGCAACAGCCGTTGCTTCAATGCGCCAAGTTCTGTAAACTTTACACTCATACTTAACTGTATAATAAAGCAGCTATATGTATGCCTGAATATTATGGTGGGGCTAACCGCAAGCAGCATTGAATTTGGCAAAATGTCAGAATGCGGTTGTTGCCTCTAAACTTTACGTATTTATAACAAGGCAAAAAGTTCAAAAAGGCTGGGCCAAAACCAACATAAACAAGTTTGTAGCCAAAAACAGCCATTGACAAGAGCACCAGGCTGAGCATCAGCTTAGCAATTGGCAAGGGGCAAGCGGAAAAGCGGAAACGCTATTGAAAAGTTGCGCAAGTAAACATGTGTTGCAATGAGTTATAGTTTTCTTAGCATTGCGGCGCCACCAAAATCGATGGCCAGCCATGTCGTAATTTTCTAAAGTTCACATCAATTGCATTGTAAGTTTGGTGCACGTAACCGCAGTGCAATACATGCTTAAAAATTCTGTGTTGCAACGTGCACGTGTGTCCTAATCGTTGCATATCAGTTACGCTGTGCACGTTTGCAGTCAACGTTGGACGATGTTTTTATATTTTTTTTTTGCCATTTCCATGCTTATACCCTTGCAAGGGCAAGAAACTTTATATTACAGGTATGCTGGGGATCCAAGCAGTACCTTTCTTTTAATTAAATATTTTAGGAGTTTTTAAGCATTTTGTTAATATTAACAAGAAACATACATTTAGAATTAACCAAACAATGTTTTTGATATATTTTCAAATCTCTATTGTAACGCCTTATAAAAGCGGAAAATGAGACTTGTATTTTACAAGCAGAAGGTATAATATTACTACTCAGATATTTGGCCAGACAAAGCGATATAAGCATTTATGGATTTTAGAAACGGCTGAGTCCGCATTTACCAAACTTGGTCTATCCAATTCCAATCTTACAAAGACACACATAGTTTTTATGTAAGCCTCGAATTTTACCCAAATTGGTTAACCCTAGAAAAATTGTGCTTTGAGCGTCAATACCAATGAAGATAATAAAGCAGCGGAAGTGTTTTTTGGTTGAGCCTGCTCGACTGCAACATTTTCTATAGATTACTTGGTATATAGTACAACACGAGTTACAGTTTTACGAATCGAACGGGTTGGAAATCTATAATTTAGTTTAGAAAACAATAATTAAAATTACATGTTTTTTTACATACATTTTAATGTTGTTTTACATAGATACATACTAGTACTACCGAACCAATCCCAAATCGGATGAAAACTTTTCCCTCATATGAAGAAAGTTTCGAGATAACAGGGAATAAAAAACACATCAAAATTGCTTAGTATCTCCCTCATTGCTTTGTTTCTTCATCTGCCAGAGTGTCCGCCATTATGCTACAATAATTAGTTGCACAATATTATTACATTTCGAAATGAAATAAAGTGTACATTACTCTACAAAAATGCTAGAAATTGCAATTGAAATAATAAATAAATAAATTGATAAATACTTGTATATCTAAATAATTTAAATGATTTCTGAAGATTTATATATTTTCAATCGAAGTTGAATCAGAACAGATAGAGTATGAGAGCCTCGACGATACCTATACCATAGACTTATTGCCACGTAAATCACGCAGCATATTAGTGCAGCCTTAGCAGAACTTTAAGCTATTTTTAAAATCCACACATGTACGGGTAGTTGTGGGTGGCGCTCTGTCCATTCCCCCTTTCTCTCAACTCTCTTGACTCATCGCATTATCGCACGGCGCACGAGCTTCATATATGTATTTGATCTGATGCCTCCATTTGTATAATATGAAGTAGTAGCCACCTTTTTCTTACATCAGAAGCAGCTGTTTTCAGTCCGTCCCGTCGGTTGTCCCGGCAACGTAGCGTGTGAAAAATCGTTTCGCATTCAAATTTCCAATGTGCCAAAGTGCGAGGCATTTGTCAAAGTCAAATTTGGTGCAAAGAAAATAAGCTGCCTGGAAAATGTTGTGATGCGACGAACGCGCTTCATGTATAAGCAAAGTTTTGCTAGAGAAGGACACGAGCTGCTGTCTCTCCCACAGGACAAGCAGTTAGACAGACAAACACTTGCACATACATCAACATTGCATATGCGGAAATGTGGCAGCGTTGCAGCAACAACAAATGACAACGCCACACAAGATGCCTTTCCATTTCCGCTTGTCGCAGCCGCAATATCATAGTCATTGCAACATTCAACATACCCGACCGAGTTGTCGCACTCATCAGCGCTCGCATCGCCGCTTGTTTGTCGCACGCCAAAAGCAACATCTTTTCAATCTCAAATACACATCCATACAGCCCCTCGCCAAACACACACAAACGCACGAATGCAAGGTGCAATTTGTGCCTGCCACAAAGTGTTTTGCCAAAATACTCGCAGCATTTAACATTTATGCTTAGCATTTCCCGCTAAATGAGTTTTGGCTGTTTCGCACAACTTCATTACGCTTTGCATTTCACCAAAAACATTTACATACATAGCTATTCTACACTACATATAAATGCTCTGGCTGTCAACAGTGTAATTAAATTTCTAGTTTATTGCTCCATTTTCGGCAACTTTTCGCTGTTCCCAGAGGCGCAGCGCACTAATTGAAATTGCTTTTAAAAACCGTTTTGCTTGACACAAAGAAGCCAACGATGCCGGCGACTGTGTGACAGAGCATGTTACTACCAAGCCAAGCGCCAAATTAACTCATTATCATTTTTTGGGGTCGCCTGATGGGCCCAGAGTCTAGTAGAGCTGTCTAAATGAGAACTAGTTCCATAAGCTAGGTGTGTGTCCCTGGAATAGATAACTTAATAATAGAATATATTTCGAGCTAAGGAATACATTATTCTCGGTATCTTATTTAACATTCTATATACTACGTATATGCTAATATGATAGTGGACTTGATTATTTGCTTAAACCACACACATTATTTATCTTTGCAAATTTTTCGTGTATACGAGTAGATACTTTTTAAATTTAAACAAATTTATATTCAATACATAAATATGAGTTATAATCGAAATAGATTACCAAAAAACTGCAAGCAAGTAAACGAATAATTCTAAAACGCCATGAATGAGAACAATAACACACAATAATTTAATTTTAAAACACAACAACAACATTTATTGCATGTTGCCATAATCGATGCAACTTCAAATAAACATACTTTTGCATTTATTTGCATTCGGCATGGTAAGTAATCAAATATGTGCTACCAATTCCTAGTAAACTGTTTTGTCTTACACTATATAGAAGAATTTTAATTAAATAGAAAAGTTAATACATATGCGCAGACTCCTTCTAGCGTCAGTTCGTTTAGCAGCTTATACTGTCTGTGTGCTTTAGTTGGCCACCTTTTAGGTTATGATGGGCGCGGAGGGCATGAAAAGTTAGTTGGCTGCATTGAAGCTTAATTGAAAATTTGTTTAGCAAACTAAATTGCTGCATAAATAGTTTAACTGCACCAAGCTAGCAACGCAATCGTGACAGCATATGATGGAGCCCACGGGGCGAATGGGGCTATTAATTTCAATGGCATCAAACGCAACCGCCACCGCGTCCCTTTTCGAGTGGTAGCTCCATGGGCAGCAAATAGAGCAGCACGTAGTCATTTATTGTTCACTGTTGCCAAGCACTCGTTTTTAATTACACGTAATTCAACATGACTCGTTGCCTGCAATTGCAATCGACAAACGCTGTGGCAGCTGATTTATCACAAAGGAAATGTGATTGGTATCGAGCACTTGAACGACGCAAGCTTGTCTAATGTGGCACGAAATGAAAAGATTTTGTGCCATAGGAACAGCAATAGCAGCAACATACGCAGTGCGCGAAGACAGAGCGCAATAAAAGCTATCAATAAACTTGCAGCATGTGGCAAATGATACCAAGTCGGAAAAGCTATATCAATTGGCAGCAATGAAATTGGAGCCATGTGAGGGAGAGTGCAGCAAACGAAGTGAATGAGCATTGGGAGTGAAGAAGTCAATGTACAAAACTTGATATGAAAAACGAAGATTCATTCAGGAATAGTTGTTGAGTAAGCACATTAATATCTTAAGCGAATAAAAACAAACATTCATAGTGGGACAAACAAAAATTGTAGAGGCAGTCGAGCTCGTTTACCACACCACTTCATCAGTTTATATAATTAATTTTAGCAAATACAGTTTTTTATGGAGTGTAGCTAAAAAATAAATTTCGAAAATATTAAAAGTTTGAAAGTATAAGCAGAACAATGAACAAATTAGTAGCAAACGTACAGAACGCATTTGAATTTGCTGAGTTTGTTTTGAATTGTGACGACATATGAATTTTCTTAACCATTTTAGCTGTGGGAAAAAAAGTGATAGCTCTATAGCCAACTTAAAACCACACAATAAAAATAAAAAGGACCTTTTATATTTTTGGCATTTACCGTAACTTGAAAATATTAGGATAAGTGTTTCAATCAATTTGACAATTTGTATCTAATTGGCAGTAGAATCGGCGGCATATCAATAAAGATAAATATCTTCACTGCTCAGAGAAGGAATCGGCTTTGTTTATTTCATTCTGTTTGCGAAATTCACAACATTACACAAAAGTGTCATTTGATATTTTCAAGCTCCTGTCCGCGAAACATGCGACTGCTCCTCACTCTTTAATATTGGGTGAGTTAAAAAAGGAAGTGCCGAAAATAGAAACCTTGGGCTAGAGAAATCAATAAGCGCTAAGCAGCAGTAGACGCGCAAACAACGCATAACACGCGATAACGGGTCGCAGAATTTATTTCAAGCCAGAATGGTAGAGAAAAGGCTGCAGTAAAAATTGGCAGTGACAGGACGGCGGCAGCGACGACAACGGTAGCAACTACAGTAACGACCAACGTCTACACAGAGTCATCCTCTCTATCTCATGCACACACACACATTTACAAACTGTTGGCGCCACGAAGCTGCGACGCCATTTGTCTACTGAAATGTAGAATGAAAAAAATGCCGCACATATTTCGCTCGACGCCAGCCATAGTCAATATCTACGTCTAGAGCTGACCTAGAAAAACGAGGAAACTAAACCAACTGCTGCTACTGTTAGTCATATTGCTCGTACATAAGTAGCTGGCGACTTAATAAGAAATGAGAGTAGCCGACGGCAGCTTATATAGTCGCATTCGTATTTGCGTGTGAGGTTATTTATAATAAATTGATTTCAGTTTTTGCAGTTCATAATTAGTTTGTATTTCTTAAATTGATTGTGTGTGGCGCACATTCAGCAACGATTTTAAATTATTTTAATTAAAATCGGTTTAATGTACATCATTAAATATATTTGATTGCCAGTGGCGCATTAATCAATCATTTTAAAGAACACAGTGCAATACAAATAATATGTTTACAAATATATATATCAATTGTTTGAATTTTCAACTCATCGTGCACTTTGTCGCCTTACTGCTGAATTCAAATTGAGAATTTTATCGATTTACTTTGAACAGAGCAGCCAAAAAGTATGCTACACTATTTTCATAGCTCTCGCCCCAATGCCAATGGCTCAGTGGCGCCGTCTGGTCGGCAAACTAACACAAAACAAAATGTAACCTTAACACAAAAGCACACACAAACACACACACACCGAAGCCAAATAGCAACATCTTCCCCGTAGCTCCAGACTCTCCACCCTTAAGCCAGACAACGTGCCCATTCTCCTGTGTTCATTATGACATGAAAACAAACAACTTTGTTGAATGAGCCGCCACACACCCAACCGGACAAATTCGATTGTAGCGCTGATAAAGCGTTAAAGTGTCTACTCTTTTGTCAAATTTTTTGATAGCAACAGCTAAAGCAATGACAGTAAGTGCAAGAATTCGACACTAGTCAAATTGGTTTTGTGGAACAATCTATGTAGAAGAAAAAACCTTTTGGTTTTAAAACAGTTAACTAAAGAGTATCGCGAAGGCGTTTATAAACATTATTTTATTTATGTCAACAGTCTATATTTGTCGATGAACAAAATAAATCATAAAATTAGGCAAGCCTCAAAAGTATAACAATTTTATAAGTATTTTAAGCAACAATTATAGTCAAAAGATTTGTATTTTGTAAATAAACAAAATAAACTCTACTAAATACTTATAATCGTATTATTATCATAACCCAAAACAACCAAAAATAATACAACTGAACTAAGACTGAAATCCTAACAACTACATATGTACAATATAGTTTTCCGCGAAAGTTAAGCTCAACCTGAATCTTTATGTATACTACTTATAAACAATAATGAAATGCTCTTAAAGATGTATTACAAACTGAAATGAAATAATAGAAACAGCTAAGTAAATATTTTTAGTTAACTTGTTCTATTGGATCAATTTGCATCGGGCTTATGTTCATGCTTTTGCGTGAAGTACTGACTATAGCCAATGCAACAACAGCTGCAGCCAGAGAATGCATGTATGCTCTGCCTCCACCCTGTATATGTCCGCATATACTATACTCGAAAATGAAATGTGTCTTCACATTCATAAGGCCCATATAAATGTATGCAATTAAAGTTATGCAGAAACAGACTACTAAAATACGAAGAGTTATATACCATTTTTATTTTATTATATTTGTTTAATTAATCCAATTTGAACACATTTTTTTGTACCTTTGGCTGTGGGTACAGAGTTCGTAATAGTTTAGTCCACTCGACTCCATTCTTATTTTCTATTTATAAGTACTAGTAGTAACAAAATATTATTCAATTAAAAATACACTTTATTATTGTTAAAAAAAAAAGAAAAGGTGTAATTGATACTATGAAATTGAATTTATGGAAGAATATTTCTGGTTGGTAGTGTAAGCCGCGGCAAGTTCCGCTTACGGCTTCTGGCTTGTCTTTGCTGCTGACATCGCTGCTATTGCTCTTATTGTGGGTAAAGCGACTGTTGCACTTGTTATTGTTATGCTCGGGCAAGTCAACAATATTAAGGAAAACAATGAATGTGCTGTGGGACTTTGGTCGGCCAGCGGACTGCCTTCATCGTAATAAGGGTAACACAATAGCAGGATTAAGTGTGTCTAAAGTGCAATGCGCCCCGAGAAGTGGGCGAAGGCGAAGGCGAAGGCAAAGGATGTCGTTGTACCCTACACTACAGCTTAAACTGCACTGCTTGCTTTTGTCATTGCAACCTCGGGCTGTTGCCTTCTCAGTTGCTGTCCCTGTTGCGCTTTTGTATGTTGTTGACAACAGCAACACCAGTAGTTACAATAGCAACAACAGCATTAACGGCAGCAGCAGCAGCATCAGCTCACTCAACATGCATGTGGCTTGTTTGTCTAGTTTGCTGCGTAGCTCGAGGACAACACTTCAGCTTGGCGAATGCCACACACACACACACACGCACACACACACACATGCTTCTGCTGCTTGCTAGCTTAGCTACCCTCTGCTTCTGGCCCCAAGGCTTTGCAAAATGCATTTGATGCACAGTTACGCTGTTAAACCAAACCGCCTCATCGCCATCACATTCTGCTCATGCTTTCAATTTTTTATTAATTCAATTTTAGCTCGTCCGCATTGCAATTGCATTTCAACGTAAATGCTTTAATACGCTTATCCTTTTAGCGTCAGTTGAGCATTCGTTTAGCGATCTCTAAGTTTCACAATGTTCCTGTCACTTCACCATTTCGAGAGCCATGGCTGTTGCTTTTTATATTGAAATATAAAAACAGTGCGCTGTAGAGCTTGACAAATATTGGACAGTGACATTTGTGTCGCACATCGAGATGAGCATTAGGTGTGAAAATAATTTGAATACCGACAGCCCAGGGCAGACGAAACCCGACAAGCAATATATCTATGTATATCTGTATAAGTCTATACGTAGATGCATATGTATGCGTTTCATTTTAAATGGCGCTAAAAGCCAGTCAATTTTTGCATGCTCACGCGTCAGTGAACGATTTGTACGAGCTCATATTGCAGCCCCTAGCAACGTTCACAGTGGTCGTTTCTTCAACATCGCCTTGGCAGAAATGTTTTAGGAAATTGTTAAGAGTTCATCATAAAATAATAAAGAAACATAAATTTATATAGTTTCGACTAATCATAAGACATTATAATTAAGGACGGGCACGTATAATGAATAATAGCATGTTAGAACTCCAAGTAAATTAATAAAAAATCTCTAAACGAAGCAGTTCTTGTTTAGACGGGAATTTTAATATGTCAAAGCCCTCATTCAAATACCATCCAAATACATCCCCAAAACATGGTAAATGAAGCAAAATATACGAAAAGAAGGCCTGCTAAAATGTTTTGTAATTGCATCGTGCTGAATCTTTTCATCGAAGGCCCTATAATGTATAATATTTCCCAACTGATCTCGTACAATCACGGTATTTAGATATAATATATAGCTGCCATAAAACGAGATGATTTTTACTGCGTTTTCTAAATGGAAAACTTCTTTGTTTATAAAATATTGGAACCAAAGGGCAAATGGTTGTGATAGTGTTGCTTCACTCGGGGATCGCGAATGTTGACTATAGATGCCAAATGCAGATTTGGGAAGAAAAAATGGTTTTTGAACAATAACTCATACGTTACCATATACGTTATATATAGTATAAACAGTATAGTATTCGAGTATCTCATTCACGTTCCATTATGACCATCAAGGAATGACGTTTTTGTTGTGTAATAATGTATTCAGTACGGTATATAGTACACTTATTGTTTGAATACCTCGAACGCCAAGAATGTATTCAGTACGGTATACACTTATTGTTTGAATACCTCGAACGCCACATAAAAAATATTCTATGCAATTTTTGTCCACACTAATTTGAAGTACAGACCATTGTGATGCCAACATCCTGAGTCCGCTGCTCTTTTCGCAATGTTTGCACAGTTGCACAACATTGCGACGTTAGTTAAATTCCATCAATGGCATGTCACTTGCTGACACGTCATCGCCAGACTCATTGTTGGCGCTGATGATTTTGTTCTTGTTGTTGTTGTTGTTGTTGTATGTAGCTACTTTTTGTCATCAACGGTGACTGCGTGTGCACAAAAGTATACTACGATATTGTGCCGCATGCATGCACACGTCGGAACGCATTTAGGCGCATAAACAGTGAGGCGGAAGAGATGAAAAACAATGGGGATGTGCCAAAAAAGGCAATAACCAGCAAAAGAACGAAAATAAAAGTGTCAGATAGTACACAAAACATTGTATAAGGCGTGGTTGTTATGGCCCCATAAAACACTCAAACTTCGCGCAAACAAGCAATTAACAAGCAATTAGAATGAAAAAAGGACAATCATATCCTTTGAGGGTAGAGAAGAAGATGTCAGCCAAATGGTGTGCTTGCAAAACACAGTTTTTACATTAGCAACATCAACAGTAGAGGCAACTTGCAGGCGCAGCTCACTTCATAGCAACCGCTAGAACGAGGACGATGGCAGCGCGGGCGACTTCCGCTTTAGCGCTACTTATCGCCAAAACGTTCACACTACGTTACACGCCAGCAAGTTTGTTTTATATGCGCAACTGCACAGGCGGCACCAACAGAAACAACAACAACAACAATTAGAATAACAAAAACCAAAGTCGTCGCAACCGACGCTGACGCTGACGTAGACGCTATTGTTTATTTAAGCCAATATCCGTTATTTAAGTTGCGCTTCCTTCCGCTTCCCATTTGCTCAGACTCTTGCTGTTGCTTGTTCTGTTGCAGTTGTCAGCTGTTTGCTTGGCTTTTGTTTGAAATATTTAGCACTGCCGAAAAGTAAACAGCAAAAACTGCTTATGCTGCTCGTGCGCTTGTATTTGAACAACAAAAGTTCAACAGTTCAACAGTCCATACACACATAGTGTACACAAACAAAACACTGACACACGTACGACACGTCGCATGGCGACAATAGCTACATACCCAACATATGCCATGGCTGTGGACGAAGTTCACAAAGGAAGTGTGAACTTTCTGTCATTACATAAATTCAGTTGCAGCCTGCTTGGCTGAAACAAAAATAGCAAAGCAACAACAACAAAATGAAAAACTAAACATGCGTCCTTTTATTATAACACAATATTTAGTTGAGTGGCCCACCAAATCTTTGCCAAATCGGCGCTAATTTCTTTTTGCATGGAAAACCAATAGCAATTTGTGGAAAAAAAACTACCAAAATTGTTTAAGTGCAGAAAATGGCGATGCTAGATTTATTGAGGACATAGCTTTGACAAATGGCAGCAATGTGCATAGCTCGTTGACCCGGTGATCCGTACAATGAACTGCAGTCAGGAATTTTTCGAATTTATAACAGTCACAGAGCACTTTCTATATGTATGTAAGCGCACCAAAGCTTTAAGTTTATTTTTTGTATGTTTTTGCGGGTCTTTGGTCCAGTTAATTTCATTAGATTGTTTAAAACAATCCAAATTAACATAAAAAGCATAGCTTATATCACTGAAATCAAAAATTTAGTTATCATGGTTAATTTTATTGTAATATAATTAAATTCTTAATGAAGATGGAGAGTCTTGATCAAATGATATGTAGTCTGTCCTCCTATTGTATTCCAATGGTACTGAATGCTGTGCACGATTTCAAAACTATTTATTTTATATGACTGACTGATTGGCAATCGACGCACAGCTCAAGCGGTAAGAGCTAAAATGTGATATTACTTGTATTCAAGGACTAAATTGTGACAACTGCATAAACATTAAATAGGTTTGAGTTCATAATGAACAATCAATAAACTTCTTGGTAGGCATTGGAAAACAGTTCCTTCTTATATTCACACGAAATTGTAGTATATTAAAAAAAAACAAAAAAAAAATTAACTCACTTTTTGAAACGTATTTGGCAAATAATATACAAATCGAGGTATTACAAAATTTATAGTAATGACTTCAGAAAAAGCCAACAAACAAAGACCGAAAAGGAAAATTGATAAGAAATGTAACTTAAAAGCGAGCCCAAGACAAAAAAAGAAACCAAATGCAAATAAACCGATTATGCGGGATTATGCTACGAGCATCACTGGTATTTATATAGATTTAACTAATCAGCAAGATGAAAGCCACAGATCGGTTGGAGGAACTTCCAAAGAACAAACTCTGGAAGCTGGAGATATGATTTACGAACAAATCTTGACTGATCGGCCACGAAGAACACTAAAAAAAAGGGCGCATAATAAAACCCTCCCAAAACGTGGCAAAGTGAAAGATAAGCGGGGATCACTGAAGTACTCCCCGACATCAAGTCATTTGGAGCGTACAGAAAAACTAAGCAGTCTAAACGTTTCACTACAACGTATGTTGAGGCGTCAGTCTAAGCCAGTTCCACAAAAAAAAGCGACTAATGTTTCTCAAAGCTGGGAATGGTGTTATTTAAATAGCCCTAAAAATTCTGCCATTCTGTTAGTAGACAGTGATGAAGCAAACAACTTTATATCAGCACAGAAATTAAGGTTTGGGAATATCTTCGCACCCTATGAAAGAACGGTGCGGATGGGATTTGGATTTGGCATGACCACCGATAGCTATCCAACATTTGAACTGACTAACAAAAACGGCCAATTGGATTTGAGTGTCAACAGAAAGTTAACAGATAATGTATCTTGGAAATTATGTTCAGACACTGCTTGGATCTCAAAATTCCCACTCAACCGGCATGACTGAATCATACGATCGTCCAGCAGTGAATGACTATCCTTGCCATTGACTGCAGCAAAGGGATGTCTCCAATTTAACACGTTATTCACACAGCCAGGAATATCACAGAACGCCCGACTGCAACGTTGTATGCAGCTTCTCGTACGGTTGCTGGGAACTGAAATCTTATGCTGATTTATGCACATGACTAGCGGCAAACACTTTATCCAAGTTCGCCGAGCTTGCTGTTTGATTTTAAGCAGCTTGTGTGTCATTGGCATTGCAACTAGCTGATGTGGGAGATGGGGTAGGGTGCGGACAAAGGTGCTACTGCTGCATCAGCAGCTGGCTGGAGAAGCTATTATCTAAATAATGTAGTAAATTCACAGGCAGGAGAGGAGGATGGCAGCAGCATCATCATCGTTGCCATTATTATAGTTATCAGGCTGGAGCTTGCCAAAAACTTTTGCCAACGTCAGCGCAGCTCAACATGTTTTGGGCTAATTAATGTCAAAAGCTAGAGCCAAAGATAACTTGCAACTGGCGTCGGCCATTTTGTTTTGCAATTCAACCACACACACACGTACTAATGCAAATACAAATGAAATTTAAAACCGGAAGTTTATTGTTGAATTTTCGCACAATACTGCGCGTTTGCAACGGAAGCGCTGCGCCGTTGAAGTTTGCCAGCAAGAAGCATAGCTGATAGCACTAAAGTGTCCTGACAATGGACATGGGACAGCTTGACTCACCTCGCATTGCATAGAACACCTCCATGGACCACGGACATGGTGATGCCACGGAAAGTTTCGTAAAATTAAATCCTTCGAGTATAAATGAAATGCAAACTTTTTTTGCAGTAAGCTGACGCTCTAATTGTTTGCAGCTTGGACTAACTGCAAGTTTGTTGTTTTAGTTGGTGGTGTTTGTGTTCCTGTGCAGGCTATCTCCTGCAGAACCTTTGTTGTTTTCTTATTTATAAAATTTTGTTTTGGTTCCAGGCCAGTGAAAAAATCCACCTGCAGCAGCAACTTAGTTTCTAAACTATTCCCGTTTAATATTATTGTTTCATTTTACTCTTGCAACAGCATCATTTTTCTTTAAATGAAAACTTAATGAGCTGTTAGTCGCCGCCACACGGCCATCCATGCTAAAAATGAACAGCAAAAAGCATTCCCTCCAACCATCGACTCGACGATCCAGCAGACGTGCTGCCGCCAACATAACTGCGCTTAAAACCGTTTAAGTGTTTTATAATCCGTCGTTTTTGTGGCCATTTTAAGCGCGGACTGCAACTCGCATCATCCAACGATTGTACAGCGAGCATGGTTGTTAAAAAACCCCCCAAAAGTGTGCCCTCTACTAAAATGGCTTTTTAAAACGTTTGTCGGATCAGCAAAGGCTGGACTCTTGCACATACAGACCTGAGTATCAAACACGCTTACACACTCATGGCCAGCACACACAACATACACAGGCTATTAAAAGCTGTACGAAATTATTTCACGCAGCTTGTGGTTTCGGTCTGCGATTCTCTGTGGCCACCAACCGCTTGACCATTGGCACTCAAGCGTTCTCCATCATTCCGTTGATTGCAAGCCACATAACCGTGCGGGTTTCGAGGTTTTATTAACGCAGCTGCTCTGCAGGTGGTAAGTTTGAAAGGGCCTGTCTTTCTTGTTATTATATCCGATCCCTTTGACAGCAAAAAGCCACATATGCTGAATTCACTGCAGTCAATCAGGCCACAAAAATCAACGATTAAAACCACCTTAGCAACAAATTAATATTATAAATGTACTGCTATTTATTTATAGTTTTTAAAGTTGGATAAAATCGGGTATAAAATGTTCGTTCTGATATTGTTGATGCAATTATTGGAATTAATTTCGTTAAATTTCATTTTTAAGATGAATAAAGTAAAAATTTATTATCATCATATATACAAGTATGTAGACTTAAATTATTCATTAATTAATGGGAATTAATTTTGTTTAAAGAAGAATTTATTTGAAGTTGGTTCATGTTTTAAATTATAACTTGGCTTATGAACTAAATAGAGCCCATCAGCTTGTTTACCCCACGACTATAGAATACCGATTTGAAGCGTTTTATATACTATAGTGTTTTCATGTACGCTCTAAAAATTCTGGCACTTTACAAAACTCATTCATACGCTTTATGTGAATTCCAGCTGTCCACAACATTTCCGCTTTCCTACATTTACAACATACAACAGTATCTAAATTAACATAACTTTGAAGGCAATTGGGGTCATGTTTCCGTTGCAGGCATGTCTACGTTTCTTTCAACATTTCCCAAAGACCAGCACACCTTGCATACAGGACGCAGAGCCACTTGAACCAATTCAGCAAAAGTTGCCACTTACAAAACTTAAGACGTAGACATTCAAGTGGCGACACACGCACACACACAAATCAAAAGAACTGCATATGCAAATGTTGTAAATAAAAATATTGCTGGAAGCCACTTAGGCAACTATACACTCGCATGCAGTTCTCACCAGTAAACAAAAATACGGGCCGGTTGGCAGGCGTCTTGCACACAAAGGCAGCTGCGTCTAGCGTCTTACATACCTGTAAGTGACAAACAAGTAAACATAAGTAATCATGTTGAGCTGCTGTGGCAAGTCACATGAATATGCATGACTTCAACTGCATACTATATACTTGGAAAAATATGTATGTACATATATAGAGATATTTAAAAATGTGTATAAAGTACATAAGTTGCGTAAGAACTGAATATGCAATGCAATCAGAATTATGCTCATTTATATGGCAAACAAATAGTCGGAAACGGGCTCTATCATTCAAAGTACAATCGTGTAAGTGAAACTGTTGACAAGTTTTGTTCCATGTCCTGTACGTATACGAGTATATGTTTTGTCTAGTGCTTAAGTCTTTAGAAAATATCTAAACTGTACTCCATGGCTTTTATGTCAGCTGTCCCATGCAGTTAATGTTGGCATGACTATAAGTGTATTTGTTCATATGTATGTTTGTTCGTGTGCGTGTGCGTGTGTGTGTGACATACATTATGCTGTATTTGACTTTGCCACAAACGACACAAAAATGCCCGTTGTCTGTAGAACGAACTTCATTGTAAGCCACAGAGGGATTTGCTGTGACAAATGAAATTTATAGTTCTCTGTAGCCTCTTGCACAAAATTGCAATGCTGGAAATCTCTGTGTACAGATATACATTCATCCATACATACATACATACAATACATGGGCTTATATGTACATATGTGTGTCATATTGTGTGTGGAATATGTCAAATCTAATTCATCTTTCAAATTAGCAAGTGTATCTTTTTCAGTCGGCTCTCTTGCAACTTGCACATGCGACAAGGTCCCCAAAGTCGCATAAATAAAATTCAACAGCATACTTTTTTGGGCACACAAAGCATATCATTCATATGTCCAGCGCATAATACTCGTAATTTAGGCAAGGGCTAGCGAACAGAGATGAAGGAAGGTAGGAGAGAGGTAGGGAGAAATATAGGAGTATAGTCATATATCATTGAATGTTATCCCAAAGGCTTTGGCACTGAGTTTTGTTTTGCGACCGCTAGCGCTGCGGCTCCTTTACATTGACAGCTATTTTGTGTATGTGTAACTTGACCATTGAATGTAACTGAGACACCGCGGCAGAGGGATGGAGAGTCATTGAGCACTGCACATAGTTAGTTAAATCATATTAATCAAGGCAGCTGCTTGCGGTCAACGATCCAAGACTGTCAGCCATTCAACCATTCAGCGCTTGTCAAAGCCTGTCAGAGCCTGCTGCGCCACCCTGAAGGACACTGTCACGCTGTAAGTGGTTACTACTGCCCGCTCAGTCAACCACAAGCCATCTACTAATCCAATAAGTTGCCTAACAGACCGCAGAGATGGCTGCTCTTAATCCAAAATCTACACTTGAAGCGTGTGTGCGGTTTTGTTGTTACTTACCGCACTACTTCCCCTCCACCACACCCCTTTCTCTTCATCACTCTCTTGGTCTTTTGATGCTGCTGCATTGCTGTTGTGGTTATTTTTGTAACTGGACTCGTGTGCACGCAGTGTGCACTTGTGGTTATTCAAAGATTTGATTGCAAGTAAAATTTGAGCACGCTTGGTCAGTTACACAACACTGCACACC
Organism: Scaptodrosophila lebanonensis; assembly: GCF_003285725.1. NCBI lineage: Eukaryota > Metazoa > Arthropoda > Insecta > Diptera > Drosophilidae > Scaptodrosophila > Scaptodrosophila lebanonensis. The sequence continues at coordinate 4,289,877 of NW_022060738.1, forward strand.
AACGCCAACACCAACGCCAACACCAATACAATGAAGGGAATAGATATTTAGCTCAACTCGCACGCCTTTGTTTTAAAATTAAAGCGAATACTCGAACTGCTGCTATTGCATAAGTTTCGCCTTCAACTGCACCGCAGACAGCCTTTGTTACTGGCTTTCACTTTGTGAAGCAGTGGGGCGTCGTCGTTGGCCCCCTGCGGCGACTTTTCCCGTTATCTAAGTTATGGTTAGCAGTTAAAGCTGATAAAGCGTCGCACCACTGGCGTCTAAGCTGCGGGTGGCTCGAAAGAGCACTCGAGGCAGACAATATGTGTATTTATATAAGCAGAGCTTAAAGTTTCAAAACTGTAGTAATTTATAATGCATTCATGTGCATCCATAAATAATCTCTCCCTTTTTTCAAATTCGAAAATATAAAATCTATCTTAAAATTTGTTTAATATTTCCTTGTTAAAGTATTTATTTACTTGCACTAAATGCCTATTTACTCAAACTAACACTTAATTATTTTAAAATATATCACAGCTACGAATATTTCTGCTTCTTCCAGACTATGCCTTATTTGTATACAAAATTGATTAATTATTTAATTATTTATTACTATAACATCAAAGAATTAGCAATAAATTAGGCATTTATAAAAATATTTGTGATTTCAACTTTTAACAATTTTAATGTTTTATAATTCAATCAATATAATTGCAAAGATTTAGGAACGCTGCCAATAGGTATATCGGTAAATAACCGCAAACTTAATAAAACAACGATATAAAGAACACTCGTGAGGACGGCTGGTAGCAGGCTCTCGGCACGATTATCGCTCTACCCCGAGCGCTGCTTATGGTAGCTGAGCATGAAGAAAAACAGTCCTAAAAAGTTGCTTCAGTAAACGCTGTAACAGCAAATGGGAAAAAATGCATGTCCAGTCAAAAATAAGCGGCATTTGGTTAACTGTGGACGTCCAGCCAATTCGCAGTACATCGCCGTCCCGTGACTTAGTTTCCTCTTCCGTATAAGTCATAGGATTCATTAAATTGATGAGTTTGATGCCTCTCTGACAGGAAGTCTATCATCTGTCAAATAAGCGGTGCTACTGTTTGCTTGCCTACGTTTGTGGCACACAAACGAGAATCCGGAATGGCCGCTGACATTTCTAGAAGCTGAGTTAGTCACTCTAGTCCAACCTTAGCATGAACGCAAAAGTAATAAGATATGAAGGCATTTGATTCTCAAGCCGCGTCAATCCAGACTGTGTCGATGCCCACAGCATGAGCTCCCAAATGGTATCCACTCATAGGACTCAAGATCTAGGAAGCTAAGACTGAGTAAGGTTACTACTCATATCATATTTTCTGATGGCCAGACAGCCGTACGGAATGAAATGTCCTGCTGGAAATCATAATCGATGTTGGTATCAAGCTTCCAGATGGTTCTGGTTAACGAAATCGCTGACTTAACGGCCCAGTCCACTGCTGTTCATTGTAGATAAATGGTAGATGGTAGATGAATGGGCCTATCAAGACCAACACAATAGCTAAATGAATCCACCGAGACAGAATGCAGGCTCTGGCGAAATGGCGAGGAAGCCACAAAGTACATCGCAAAAAAATGAATAATCGCCGAAATAATGCATTTATCTATGCTTATAAAGAACTGTTCTCGTCAGGAGGAGGGGGTTTCTCCGTTGAGGCACAAAAGCCAACACAGTGTTGCAATACCTTTCCGTTATTCTCGAGCAACACACTAATTAAATGAGCAAAAAACTAAAATAAAATTCGGGGAACAGGACTAATTTAAAACCACAAAATTACACGCTGTTCAAACTAAATATTAATATAATTACTGCACTATTTTAATTTGTTGAAATTAAAATATCAATTAAACTTAATTCTATAATAATGTACACTTTACAGTGTCATGTGCACAAAAAGAGCAAATTAATAACCAGCTAGGCGCCAATAATATTGTTTATAAAAACCATGCCAACCCGTTTAATAAACATATACAAATTGATTGTCAATTGTAGAAACGGCCACGCAAAGCAGTCTAGACAAATAACTGCGACAGGCAAATACAAATTGTGGCTGACGTGTCAGAGTGGAAAAAATCGTTCATAATTTATTAGGCTTACAATGTCATTAACAATAAATGACCACAAAATGCAATACACGTCGCACAGACAACAGACAACACATAAACAAACAATAAATTTTTGAACGTGCCGACAACATGGCGTTGGCTGCATCGTTGTTGTTATTTTTGCGACTGTTAATGCTAATTAATTTCAACTAAAGCAGCTTATGCATATTGGAACATGGTCGCACAAAATACGCAGAATTTGGTTGCACAAGATAATTACATATTAGCTATTTAAGCAGCTTTTGTTGCATGTTTAATGCAAAGCTTTAACCATTTGTATAATAGACAGACAGAGAAAAGACACTGGAATGGCAACGTGATACAAATTTAATGCCTAGGGCATATATTGATTATGATTTGTTGTTTTGTTTTCTCTTCACTCGACAAATTGTGACATGCCAGCGGCAACAAATAAAGCTTGTGTATGTATGTATGTACTACAAGTATATGTAGGTACATACAAATAGATTCCCTCATTCCCTCAGGCCATGTAGATGGCAGATGGGAAAAGAAAAGAACACTAGACCACCTTATCACAATGCCATTAAATTGCCAAACAATAGCTTCGCACTTTAAACATCCCGACTGCTGCCTCTTGAGCTAAACGACAGCCAACCGATGCAATAAATAATAAATCAGTGCTAACAATTTGCACAGCGTGCTAGTATTTTCATGCCCCTGCCCCTGCCTCTGCCCCTGCCTCTGACGCGCTGCGCTAGAGTGCATAACGGAAATTGCCGAAGCGGGACCGGGACTGACGCGCGGAAATCCCGCTGACAACTTCAACTGACAGTGGTGTATTGGCACAGGCGTCGCTCCTGGCATTGGCGCTCGGGTTCGACCATGGACAAAAACGCGGTTCTAGAGACACGACCACGATGCTTCGCAAAAATTATGCAACGAAATGAAAAATCATGAAATTAATTGCTTGGAAAAAGCATGCACACAGTATGGCTGCCAGTGACGACATTGACGCAGTAGCTGCTGATTTTGTGTTGGTTTTCTATTTGTTAAATGCGTCAGAGGGCTAAATGGTTAATGTGACGAACTTAACAACTTGATAATTGTAGTGTGACTTACCAGCACAATATGTAATGTCTGAGGAGATCAAAAAAGATCGCCCAAATTAAATGTACCTATTAAATATTTTGTATTATTTATATTTTTATACCCTGTACCCGTAAGGTAAAAAGGGCAGAAGGAAGCATCTCCGACCCCATAAGTTATACACATACGTATATTCTTGATCAACGTGACGAGAGAAATCGATTAAGACATGTTCGCCTGTCCGTTCTGTCCCCCTGGATGAACGCAAGGATCTCAAAAACTACAAACTCCAAATTCTCCTGGGGCCGAGAAAGGAAGAGTTTATTTTGTTTATTGGAATTTTCCCCCTTTCTCCCGCTACGGATTTTCGTCAATGCTGTCCACATTTCCAAAATTACATAAACCAAACTTGGCACAAGCAATTTCTATGCTTATTATATTTACCTACTATTATTATCTACTGTTGCTTCAAATTTCATCCAATGCGGACAATTTTAAGAAAAAAGCTAAGTCCGGTACTACACCCACAAGCTGCAGCATTAAATTCGCGCTTCTTCTCCTTCTTTTTGCTTCTGCTACTAGTCTTTATAACTCAGTGCCGGAAGTTTGACTGGGTACAGAGTATTTCACTGTCGGGCTTACTCGACTGTAGCGTTCTCTCTTGTTTCAAGTCATTTTCTTCAAATTTTCGAATTGTATACTTCTATACAACTGTCTAACTTCGATGCATTTGGTTCTTACATATATTAAGTTTGTACCAAGTATATAACAGGCAAAAGGAAAAAGCCATTACAAAAATATATATTTTTTTAATCACCATAATGCGTTATCGATCTATGCATGTCCGTTCCTCTGTGTGTCTGCCCGTCTGTTCGTCCAGCCGCCTTCATTTCGAAAACGGCTCACATAAGCTCGCCTAGGCAAGAGAAGTTTATTTTATTTTTTGGGTTTCCCTTCACATTTCAAAAGCTATACTTTGCATACAAAATTTAGTGCAATAACATGCACAACAGATACAAAACGGTCTGACTCTAAGCTGCGCAAAGCTTTTGAGGTAGCCATCCCTATAATTCACAGCTACTCGAGTATCTCAACTGTGTTTAATTGAAGGTTTTATTTTTGCTTTTCCTTCTTTTTGTTTTGTGTTTACGGTCAGTAAGCACATCAACAAAATTTCTGCCAAAACATACCAAAGTATATATTATAATTACTGCATAGCTATTGTTCACATTGCGCACTGCTCTTTGGTTTGTTTTTATTTTCTATTTAATGTAACAATAATATGGAAGGAAACAATAAAAACTTTGTATTTTTATTTTGCTATCCATCTAGAATAATTTTATGATTTTGAGAAGCCATGAAGCAATTTTATTTATTTGGCACCACTCTTTTAAAAAAGAGTATTGTACACGCATCAAAACTGATATTTCGAATATTATTGAAATTGAAAACTTTAGAATTCAATTCTGTATGGCTCAATCAGGAAGAAAAAACATGCGTTTAATTATAAAAGGCCATAAATGCGAAATTTTAACTTATCTTTAGGCAATAGAAACATTGCCTTCTAGGATTTTGTGTGACTTATTATTAATTTTATTTTTTTTTACTTCAAACTTTTTGTGTTCACGTTACAATGTTAACCTAAGGTTATGAAAACTTAATTTCATTGGATAACAAGTTAAGTTTACAATAAATCTACTTATAATCTAGAAATTCATACAGTAATCATAATAGCTTATAATGGAATCCTGATTCAACACAAACGTTAAAAAATGTATGTTTTTAATTAATTTATTGATTAATACAGTATCACGCTTGGTCTAAGGAACTTTTTTTGCATGGACCATATGTCCGTCTTAGGTCAAAATAGAATTTAGATGGTCATATTGTCATATTGGTATTTAAGTTTCTTCTTAAGCATAAAAAGCTTCTATTCTAGACTATCCTCCACAAAAGTTGTACTTCAATATAAAATATTTGAAGAACCACTATAAAGCCTTCAACAAGCCAAAGTGCTTCTTAGCAAACATCTAATGAGTTCAAACTCAAAACTTTTTTGCTAATCCTTATGCAAATGTCTGGAAACTCCCAACGTTAACTGCTCACAAATCAAAGCGTGCGCTTTCAAGTATGCAACGAAATAAACAAAGCCATACGTCACTCCAGTCGTTAATCAAAGTTAAAATGCGTTAAACAAGCACTGCCGAATGCGATTCCCCAACACGCCCTCCAACCGCTCACACCCTAAAACCGGCAAAACAGCTGCCTCTGCTGTTGATACTCGTGGTGTGCATTGCTTCAAGTTCCTGTTTCCTTCTCAACGCCGCGTTTCCGTTGTCGGGCAAAGAGACTGCCGAAGGGCCGAGTGCCGGTCGAGTGTTGGCGCCCGTCTTGCCTGTGCTCAGTTATGCATTTCCCTTGACGTTAACATGTTTCAAAATTTAGGAGGCGACGCGTTATAAACAAAGTTTATTACAAGAGCAATATCGTCGGCGGCTGCTGGCGCTGCTGCCGCTGCTGCCGCTGCTGCTGCCCGTTGGCGTTGCACGAAATGCACAGGAATTGTTGCACACTCTTTGGCACTCATGGAGCATAACTTGTCGAAAATTTTATGCGCACCACGTCGATGCATGTAAGAGCTGCTGTTTGTCAGCAGTTATTACAGCTGCCGCCATTGCTGCCATTGCTTACAAACTGGAGGCTCGACAATGTTGCCTTTGATATGCAATCCGTGACCTCAATAAGAGCACGTTCCTCTTGTCATCTCGACACACTTAATGGCAATGTCATGTGCGCTGCCAAGCAGCTGTCTATATAAGTGTGTGTCCCTGCTATTAAACTAATCGTGCCGCAATTTGCAGACTAAAAACTTTACGTTCCAATAAAGAAATTGCAGGCAAATTGCTGCGTTTGTGGCAATACTGGCAATGAGCAACAACATTTTGTTTGCCAGCCAAATAAAACGAAACAGTGCATTCTCAGACCTCGCTCTAGATGATGACGACAACAACGCCACATTCAATGGTATCTTGCCTCCGTTTTTTCTCATTCACCCGTTCAGCCCGATTTTATTGGCAATTCAGTTGTTGCTGCTTCTCAAGCCAGCATCGCCGTAGACGTTGCCATTTTATTAAAGCAATTGCAGCTCTCTGGCTGACTACCAGTTGTGTGGGGTCTCTCCAGTGCAGGTTTGATTACGCCCAGGTTTTTCGATTTCTTTTGCTTCTGCTGCTTGCTTTTAAGTAGAATTTGATTTCGCATTTAAGTGAGCAACACTGCATGCATACTACATTTAATAATATAGATAGTTGCGAACAACTTTAGTTGCCATGAATTTAAATTAGAATTTTGCACAACCGCTCAGTATTTAAGTTAACAACAACGCACATGACATTGTGTGCGGCAAACAGTGCGTATGAGCAATAGTTTAGACAACTACAGTGTTTCTGACGCTGCAAAAACTTTGTCCTGCATTAAAATCATATATCATGGCAACTAATTGCACAGAAGAGTGAATTCAACACACATACATACTAACACTCAGCTTGGGTATACGTGAGCTCATTTAATGAATTTAATTAAGTTGATCACAAAGCTTCATATCAAAAGCACAAAATGGCCAAACATTTTTCAAAACAAACTTTGAACAACAACAATAGATGCGGGGGTGTGAGAGGTTTCTCGTACATGATGCTATGAGATGTTTGTATGCATTTGTGTGCGTGCGCCTGCTCCTTATATACAGTGTTGCCAATCCGCCTTTTTCCCCCGCCAAATCTGGTTGTTTTTGAAACCATATTGCGGGATAAACGAAATTTCGGGAATTCTGGCTTTTTAAAAATGCCGAGATGCTTGGGCGCGTTTCAGCTGAAAATCAAAATTGGTTTTGTTGCTGGCCCATTTGTTGCTCAGCATACAGCAATAGTGCAGATTCAGAACTTCTGCAACTTTTGCACTACCTCTTTTAAAGGTGCATACGACGAAACATCAATTGAAATGCGCGAATATCATATTATCACCTATATTTTTTGTAATAAGAAATATAACCTTTTTTACGCTTTTTGGCGAAATTTTTTAACTTTATTTCACTTTTCTTCCCGTCAAAAAACAGCTTTTTTCTTCAAAAAAGTTGGCAACACTGCCTATATATACATATATACATATGTATATAACAGCCCTGCCTCAGATATGTTTGTCGGCTTAAGACAGTAAACTTGCAGCTCTCGCAACTCTTTGGCTCGTTCGCATACCATTGCCAATTTTTTCACATGCACTTATGTATCTTCGTTAAAAGTTCTTAAAAAGTTTACTTTTAGTGTTTGTTGTGTTTGTGTCCCAGTCGCCCCATCACTGCACACTTAAGCGACAGCAGCTCAGGATGAAAGCTGCTGCCCTGTCTCAGCTGTTGTGCTGGCACTTTGCCTAGCACATCGCTGAACTGAGCATTTCTTTAATGAAATGTCGCAAAATATTTCTAATTAAAACTATACGCAAGATTTCAATTGGTTCTTGTTGTTTGTTCTGAAATTTTAGCATCCAGCAGTACAACAACAAACAAAAAATGTAATTAGTGCAAAAGTTTTTGAGAAGTTACAATAGTTGAGAACATGTGCTGGACTTTTGTATGTCCCATATTACCCGTTACTACTCAACTTTTTGATGGTTGTCATTTATTCCGATCCGTTTAAAAACTTACTATTTGTAGGTTTGAAGAGAGCATTGATTGAATTCGCTCTCATTAAAGCAGAAGCCATCGTAACGAAAATAGATATTAATGCAGGCCAGTGGCCTCTCTTACAAAATAGCAGGCTAATTGTGTCTCTCACGCCCCGTTCTCTTACTAAGCTAACGGTAAATTCTCTCTCGGATAATAATGCAATAAAGTTGCCTGCGAGCAGCGACAGTTAATCTCAAGCATACGATCAAGTAAATGAGACGTTTGCAATGACAGTTCAAATATTACTTGTTTTTTATTTGTGGGACACCGTCTCTCTTCGTCCACAATATTAACATTGCAATAAATAACAACATAGGAACTTTTTTTTCTACTTTTCTTTCTATTAGGAAATAACACAATCTCAATATCTATGATGATGATCGATGAATATCGATTGTACGCCGCAAACTATCCGCTTTCATCGTTCTTGCTCTTGACGACAAAACGAATGGTACTTCAATGAAGGTAATTGAACTGAGCGCAACCCATCCAGCAAATGTAATTAAAATACATTTCATTTTTATTATAGTACATTTATTGAACTTAATTCATTTGAAGTATTTATTTCAACTTATATACATTCACATTAAGCCGCTTACCCATAAGGACATAAATATAATAAATATGCAACTAAACAAAAAAAAAATTATTGCAAGCTCGGTGCATAGTGAGGAGTAGTGATTGAACAGACGGCCGGGGGGACAGGCTGGTAAGGCATTGCAATTTGGACTTGCACATGGGGAAGTCCATCATGACCGAAAAATTAAAAGTTAACTAACAGTTTTTCTTTAATTTTTATATTAAAGAGAAATGTTAAAATGTTATTAAATTAAAGCTCTACATAGCTAGTTTAATTTTTATATCCTGTACCCAAAGGGTACAAAGGTATATTAGTTTTGTGCGAGTGTACATGGAACACACAGAAGGAGGCGTGGCAGACCCCACAAAGTACATATATTCTTGATCAGCATGACGAGACGAGTCGATCTAGCCCTGCCTGTCTGTCTGTCTGTCTGTCTGTCCGCCTGTCCGTACGTATGAACACCTGGATCTCAGAGACTATAAGAGATAGAGACACCAAATTTTGCACAAAGATGCCTTATGTGTGTATTCTATACGAGTTTGTTTTATTTATTTTGATTCCCCCCCCTATCCCTTTGGCTTATATCTTATAAACTTGAAAGTCGAATGCTTTTATTTTTTTTTTCCCGCATATACTACTACTCAACTATAAAAATAAAACATTTTAAAAATTGTACTTTGTCATTAATTTTATTGATATTTTGTCGTACGAATGTCACATCACGTCAGATTGGAAATGCCCATATGTACCTATAATGTGGAATTTACCAGTCTTCCTTCTGGCACCAGCAACAATATACCCGTGCACTTTTCACACAATTCCCAAATTTCAGATAAAAGTTTTATTACACACTACACGCTACATTAATCTACTACACGCTTTTACCTTTCGGCTACAAAGTATAAAAGTGCAGCAACTAAACTGAACTTATACTGCACATCTCCTGGAGTTAAATAGCATTCGCTATATTCTTAGCATGCCATAAAGTTAGGTCTCTAATGCACAGACTTGCTCACTAACGGACCATTTATGTAAAATATATTGCTGCTCAGAAGCACCTCCTTACATGAGAAACCACATTTCCGTATTGTCAAAAAGTTGGCAACGAGAGCTCATACGCATACTCGTACATGGAAACTAACCGTTTTACCGATATTGAAAGCACATAAGCGACACTAAATAAAATTTTGACGCTCCTCACTAACCTGTTTCTTTACATACAAAAATATCTCGAGTGAGTTGGTGAGCCAACTAAAGAAGAAGATGCGAATTCAAAGGCGCACACTGAACTAAAAATTGCATTTGCAATAAAATGGTACTAGACGCACTTGAGCGGAATTGCAGCCATGAACCGAATGAGTGTGTTTTTGTATGCGCTAGCATGTTGGTGTGCTACTTATATGCACCAGAATGTTGGGTGTGTGTGCGTGTGTGTGTGTGAATGCGCAAAGTTCTAGGCATTAAGCTCCACATGGCAAAGACAACCTAAAGCTAGAGCCAAGTACTGGGCTGACAAAATGCATTTGAAAATAAAATATGCATCAAAATTTAAACGATAACTCTTTGGTGCACATCTTGGCATATAGTTATAAAGTTTTGGACATTTGGCAAACATCTAGCGACTGTATCCACTACATTGCATAAATTGAACTAACATACAATGGCTGGCAGGCTATCTGCCTCCCCTATTAGGCCGCCATAGCAAGTTCTCAACGATTAAAAACACATACATGTATGCGCTTATGGAAGCCATTTCCCTACCCGGCACTTGTCACTGACATGGCACAAAGCGCACATTGCCACACAGCCAGCGGCCACTTAGCGAATGTACTTGTATGCCTATCCTACAACAGCAGTGGAAACCACTTTGATGCTGGCCCTTAAATGAACCTAAAAGCCAGCGACAGTTGAGGCTCAAGTTCATCCAACTATCGTACAGTGTGAAGCACAGAAATCTGTGAGCATTTGGCGAAAATTAATTCAATTCTAGAGCTATCCTTAGTTGGTTTTGTACTATTTATTATTAACTCTGGTAATATATGTATTCATACTAGTGCCAATTCATAAATTGTCCGCATTTTCGTTGCATTAAAAAACTATACATCTAATTCTGTTTTTAGACTGTCTTTTACACAGTTTTGATTTAGCACTGTTTGAATATAATCCTAATTCTGTTTTTATATGGTTTTGATTTAACACGGTTTGAAAATTAAAAATTTTATAAATGGTTGCATTTAGCACGATTCAAAATAATATTTTTTTACACGACTTTTTGTGGAACCAATCTACCGTGTAAAAACAGAATTAGGTGCAAGCAATTTTTAATTTGGTTACACGATTTTATTCCATTTAGCACGGTTCAAAATAACACAACACAAATAAAGAAATGCACACACAGCTCAGATACCATTCTTGTACGGGTCGTTAGAGAGAATTATACAAAGAGGTAGCAACAATTGGCCAACAACGGCCCATAACAGAGTTAACTGTTAAAAAGATAGATGTTCAAAGAGCAGGAGAAAGTCCAGTTAAAAATTATTTCAGAAATGATAGCGAATTCGAGTAACTAATCACGACAGTAATTAAATTTGCGTTTTTACCTTAAAAATTGAATAACATTTTGTTAACAACAAACATGTTTTACATACGGCTTTAGTTCCTGAAATTGTCATACATTTAATTTAAATGATGTACTTTCAAGATATTCATATTGAATATGCTTGTGTAAATACACATTATATATGTGATTTAATAAAACAAACATGAATACTTGTTCTTAAAAAATCCTTGTTTTATCACAAATTTTAATAGGTTTTAGAGATAAGGAAGCAATCAACTATTTTTGCATAAGCTTTGTCCTTTTTTACACGATATTTTCTGGAACCAATCTACCGTGTTAATAAATACGAGTGTGAGTCAATGTTCCAGCTTGCTCCGATGCGAAACATTGCTCATGCACCTCATTTGCCAGTGGCAATGCGTTTAAATGTTGCTGACAAGTCAAGCACCCTCCCCCATTCAGCAAATACATATAGTATACATATAGACTATATGTAGTATATGCCTGGGATCTATTTGGCCGATGCTGGCTTCAAGCTTGCTTTGAAAGTGTACTTTTTGCTAAAGTTTTTACTTGCTGTCTACAAATGGGAAAAACGAGGAGAGTTCCACCAACCACTCCAAGGAGTTATGAAAGCATTGCCATCTTCAGAATCACACGCGGATATTTGGTGCCCCAGCCAAGAGGAGTTACTTTCCTAAATATCCACCAATGTCGAAATGAGATTTTTCAGAAAATAGGATTTAGTTGTTTAAAAGTAAGGTTAGAACTCGTGATTTCTACAATTCGATCAGTGAACGTACGGCCTAGTAGTAGTAGTGTTGAACTTTATTTATTATTTATTATTATGAACTGTTTTGATATGATGTTTCAAGGTTTCATGTATCATGTAATTTGTATCAGACTCTTTTATTAAGTTGTACATAGACGTGCACAGCAGAAACATCCGAAATATCGACATCTGACTGGCTAATATACTGATGAATACATATGAACATACTACTACGCTACGTACGTAAATAATTGTTTCCTAATTTTCCAAATGAATATAAGTACTTTTATGAGCACTATAGGGTGAAAAAATAACACTGCACCACTCGGCACATGCGCCAGGGCGAAAACATTGGCGGCCACAAAAACAGCGCATGGCAACATTCAACACGCAACACACAATTGAAGAAACATGAGCGCCTGTATGAGTTTGTGTGTGCATGTGTATGTGTTTGTGCATGTGACAGTGAAAGTGCACTGTGCGCACTGTAGAAGAAAAACATATTGTTAATGGAGTGCAGCATGTGAAACAACAAATGGGCGGGCTGTGCCTTTTTCTACTGCTGTCTCTTTGCATTTTGGGCCAGAGAAATATGCGCCGCAAGTGCTCTTCCAAATGGCGCATTGTAAACGCGAATAACAAGCGCGGGCAGCTGCATGTTTTTTGTTGCCTTCGTTTAAAATTTAATAAGTATTTAATTGAGTGCCGTCGCTCCAAAAAGCAAAGTTTCAGCAAAATCAAGGTGTGAAGGCATGCGCCATTATTTACACACCTGTCTGTCACTGTCAAAAAGTTTACACACGCTCTCTTATACACTACCGCTCGCGCAAACGAAGTGGAAGGACATTTTAAATACTTTCACATTTACAGATAGCAGAGGCGGAGGCAGGCACAGGAACAAAAACAATGAGCATAAGTTAGCAAAGCTGACAGTTAACGGATGCCAAGGCACTGAATCCAAATTGCTTGAATGCCACAACGGTTCACTCTGCGTATACGTAATATACGTAACACGTTCAAAACCCTATCGTTATCTGCCCACAATTTGCATGCATTTACACAAATTCTGTTTTCTATTTTTATGTGCCGTAAACACTTGGTAAAACATGCATAAATTTTTATCAATTTACCTTTTGAATTCGATTAGTTTTGGCGAGAAATTCGACGGGCAGCCAACCAAAAGACCACCACATTCGGGCGAAAAAATCGCGTTTAACTAAACATTGATAAAAATGTATGCATGAATACTATATGAGTATATGTATATGAATATCTCCTCTGTGTTGTTACCTAAACAAATTTTTAAATTTGCATTTTCTATCCATTAAATGAAATACTAGAGCCTCCACATTTGAGGCCATTGATACATAATTTAGATGTGGGAGTTTATTTTGTTTTCGTTTTTTCGTATTCAAATCTATAAATAAACATATATAAATAAATATACATTCAAGCTGAAAATATACATAACAATCGGAGTTGCAGCGACTAAAAGGTCTTTCTAATAAATAAATAATCAAATGACTATAAAATTGTTTGTTAAAAGAAGTCTTCTTATTTTGTTGGTTCATCGTTTAAAGTTAGTTATTGTGCTTATTTAAAATGAATGAAGATAGCCTAATCTTTAAAATACTTACACAATACTAGTTTATAAATGGAAAGAGAAAAAGTTTTTATTTAGAAATAAAGTAAACAACTAAATACTAGAAGAATCGGCATTGAAGAGACTAAATTTTGTATGAATAACATCGTTTAGTCTGCGGGAATTCAACATAACAATGTTTCAACTAAGACACATACATATGTAGTGAAATATTTTGGAAGTGTATTAAAACTTCGCTTTATTCGAGACATTGATTTTGCATATATTTGTGAGCAAAGGCACCTCTTAGCACAAACGCAGACAATGTTTTATGGGCTGCCGCAGCGCGCATCGCTCTACATTTGCCAATTGTTTTATGCGTGTATTTTGTGGCTAAAAAGCGCGACTATTTATTTAACATTGTTTTGCAAACGGACGCAGGTGGTTTTTTGGTTTGTTGGATTTTCGATGGCATTGGTGCATCCATAAAAATAAATCTGCCGCATTTACGCGCGCTCGTGTGCTCGTTGCAAAACTTTTTTGCATACATGTTTTATGTTTGTGCCAAGCACTGCAGCAAACTATTGTTGATGCTGCTGTTACTGTTTATTTTATTGATTTTATTTGAGTCAGCAACTGCCTCGATTGCTTCTACTGCTGCTGCAGCAACCTGATAGAACCTAAAACTGACACAAAACGCAAAGCACAGCCAGCAAAGGCAACCGGCAGGAAAAATGGACTTTAAGCATGCGTGTGCGGGCATTTCCTAGAGTTAAGCCACTTTGGTCATGTGCAGCCGACCGACTACACACCAAAATGCAATAAAAACGCAAGCGGAATCAAAAAGCTGGGCACAAAACAAGCACCCAAACCGTAAAAACCGCACACAACATGCGCTGGACAAACAAAACACGCCCCCTACCTGACGCCTCCCTTCCCCTCCAATCTAACTATATCCACTGTGCTGCAAATATTTACCTGCGCAATCAAATTTAAAATACACACAAAAGCAAGCTGAGGGGCATGAAAGGGCGCTGCAACGCCGCTCAAAGCTAACAGCAGTGCGCCTCCGCTTGAAAAATTAACCGCTTAAATATTTTAGGCAATTACTGCCACCATCTAAGCGACATGCCCAGTACCAATCGTGTACGAGTATGTGGGAGTATCCGAGTACATACATATGTATGGTCATGTGGTCATCCCTATTAGACACTGAAGAAAAAGCTTAAAGGATATGTTTATTGAATACACTACTGAATAAATATATATTTTTGTTAGCTTATTAGCCTTTTTATTTTTGCCGCTTATTTTGAAGCTTTGTTTTTCGCCGGATAAATAAATAGAATACCGATAATGCTCTCAATGCTGTCACCTGCAAAAAATGCACCCAAGCTAGCAAATATTTGCCGATTTCTTTATTATGTATAACTGGATGCAAATATCGGTATGTTTCTTCAGCAATTTTCAAACTTGCAGGTGAATAAACCCGAATTTAACTAAATAAAGATGCTGATATTATGATACATTATGTTTACCCGCAATTCTTGTGGAATCTAAACGCTGGTTTAATACTGCAGGCAAATTGTTTAAGAGAGGATGACTCGTCTAAAGGAACAAACTGTTCATATGCTAATATCTTTATAAATAGGAACTCATGGCTTATAACATAATATATAATTTGGTGTATGCAAGCATATTTTTATACTAAAAAAAATAATTTTTTTTTTCGTTTTGTTTTATTTTGTAAATTTTTTTAAACAATACTTGTATTTGTACAATTGTTCTTAAATCAGCAAAAAATCCAACGATGGCACTATCGAAAATCTTTCGCTGACTATCGATGGTGCCGGCTATCGATATTTCACCACCTCTAGTTCCGTATTTTCTTCATTCACTTCCTCATCTCTGAAATGCATGTAATACAGCAGCGAAGGTATTCAACTGTCCCTTATATTTCGGGGTAATTCATTTCACAGTTTACAATTCAAAATTTGACCTTTAAATTTGAGAAAAAAGAGAATTTTCAATTTAAAAATTACAATTTTTTGGGAAGTAATGTGAGCGCAATGCAAAGTCATCTTCGAAACTTTTTCTCCTGTGAGGTATGCAGGGTATATATTGGTTTGACAAAAACCACTTTCAGCTTCTACAATGGAAGTAAGTTATTCGTTTCAGAATGTGTGAGTACAAAAAGTAACTGCATTTACATGATGACGCACGACACTCGACTTGCAAAAACTTTGCCAATATATCAGCCGCTTAAAAACATAAACAACAACAATAACAATGTTCGCAACGGCAACAGCAACAGCAACAGAAATAACAAGAGTGCCTTGCCACATTCACCTTCACACCCTAAAACAATGTATGACTTTAGTAACTTGTTTCATTTTTTTACGCGCTACTACATAATGAATGAACGCTGCGTAAACTCTTTCAACTTTGTGTGCTGCTGTCAAGCGCCTTGGCTTATGCCATATACAATGTGCCAGAGTCTAATAATGCAAAAGTCTCGAGTATCGTGCTAGTGTGCGTGTGTGTGTATGTCTGTGTGTCTGTGTGTGTGCGTATAACCTTTTGAGTAATTAAATGAAAATGAAGTAAGTGCCGAGCTATTAACTGTGCGTGCGCTCATAATGAAAATGCGCTAATGGTTTGAACTTTAATTGAAAGCCACGCCCTAATAATGCACCAAAGAGTGCAAAGCAATACATGGCACTGTCATCATGGTCTCGTGCACGGCCAAGTTACTATACGTGCATTATCATAAATGCTCTTAGCTCATTTGCAGCATTTGTTGCCCATTGTTTGTCCATGGCCGGGCCGTGTGGCCATTAGCCAAGCGATGCCACACCTGCCTGCCTGCCTGCCGCATTAGGTATACGCGGTGCATAACCGCATAACTATGTATTTCCAAGCTGTTGCACACTTTCAACTTCACTAGGCACAGCGTTCACTGCAGCAACAAAGCGCCACTTCATGCTCGTCTTTATGTGCTAGCTGGCAAGTCTTCTATCCTGCCTGTTGCTATGGGCCCCTATCGTAGAAAGGTGGAGTTGCCATAGCTCCCATGTGTAGCATTAGACGTGATTAAAAGTGGATTCTAGTTTGACTCCAGTCAGCGGACAAAATATACAGAGTATTCAACTTTGAGCTGTTTAAAGCCAAATAATTTTCAGGAGTACTCATAAAAAGCTATGTATTTTTAAATGAAGATAGTCGATCCTAAACTGACAATACATTCAAGTGGAAGGTACTTGCTAAGAATAGTCGTGATGCACTGCACTTTTTATTCATGAACATTCTTGAAACTAAGTTTATTGTAACATTAATGCCGAGTGGAAGAATAAATAATCAAGCGTACGTTACTAAGTGACTGAATGAAAACGGTGGCAGTGATCGATTTTTAAGATTCCTCAGGCTATAACATTATACCTATAACGGGAAGTGTCGCAAAACAAAAATTGCATACTATTCTATGCCCATCTCTAGGATGTGAGAGCTTGCACTCATTGACTACCCTCTGCGTACCTTCGATTGCCAATTATGTATTTGATTTTCTCTTCACTATATACGTATATAGCACTAAACAACTGAACGCGTTGTTGTATGATACGATTATAACCTTAAAATAATTCCCTTTTAGTCGATTGTAAGAAGCTTTCGTATTGATTTTGTCAGTTTGCTGAAACATACAGCTTATAGTTACATATATATATACAAACGGCAAAGAACAATCTATTGCGTATACGCACTGTTGTCTTTCGTTGCTGCGGTTAGCATTTCTAGTGGCTCTGTTGCATATTTTTGTGAGCAGCCAGACTTTAATACTTGTGTTTTGGTTACTGCCAGCCACAATGTGCAACCTTTTAGCAAATTCTCCTCGGACGGATGTTACCTGTGCTCCAACATATTTTGCACCCTTGGCCTGGCAATGTTTTTCAATGTGGTCAGGAGAGAATTGCAAGTTATGCACAGCACATAAACTTAAATAAGAGCAGCTTCTGGTCATGGACACTTTGAGTTCATTAGTGTAGCATATTCTGCGGTTGTTCCAACTATGACTGCAATTCTCAGTGAGATGCAAATGTAAATTAAATGCAAAATTCTTATGTAGACCGAATGGTAATGGCAAACAAGTGTGCGCCAGATTTTTCAGCTTGAGCCATGAGGCATAGACTGAGCAACGGCAGAGAACTGAAACTTAACTCCAGCTTCATTTTCTTTTTAATATCCTGAGGCGGCAGCTGTCCTGCCACAAAAGAGAAGCGGAAATTAAAACTCAATATTCAAGTGATTGCACAATGGAGAGGCGAGGCTCACGCATTGACTAGTTGACTTAGCCATTTGATTGTCAGCAGCAGACCGCACACAAAAGCACGCAATTGAGGCGGCAAATCAAATGAAATGCAACGAATCGTGATGCACACGCACACACTGCTTATATGAGGCCGAGATGTATATATATATAGTATAGCTGGAAATACTCCTAGAACGACCAGACAAATTTATACGTGCAATTTTCACAGCAGGCCAAAGGAGGTCGACACAAACGCAATTGTTTGATTTTGGCAAGTGCAGCTGCTTCTCCTTTAGCCATCCCACCCCCTCCCCCTCCTCCACCCCTTTAAGTCTTTGTTGGTAGTATTGCTGGCTGCTGCAATTGCCATTTGCTAAATGTTAATGCCATTTGGAACAGTCGTTCTCATCCTCAAGCTGCATGCTGCTTTCCTCGTTTTCCTCTTGTGTCGCTGACACCAATTTTTCTTTTCTCCAAAACTCGAAGCCAAGTGCAATGTGCATATCTCGGCACGTATATTGCACTTTAATGTGTTTGTTGAACGCTTTGCCGTTGATATCTTCAGCTTAGTGCCGCTTTAAGCATGCTTTGACTTGGCCAAATATCAAAACCCTATTTGCTCAGTCTACAAGTGTAAACGTATGCGTGTGTGTGCGTGCCAAAGCCTGTATCTTAACTTTTTCAGAACCACAACATTAAGTGGAGCATTAAGCAAATTGCTTTATCATTTGCACATAAGGATTTTATCAAACTAGTACTATATGAGGTTGCATTTTACTAGTAGGTCGTCCAAGTATTAAATGTTTGAATAAATTCATTTTTGTCCAGCTTATAAACCAAGCCACTTGCTAAGAAAGTTACCAACAATTTATAATCATTTGAAAGTTTAAAGAAGAAACAGTGGTATAAGAAGCAAATTTATTTATTTAAAATATGAAACTAGAAAAAATACAGTATACTCTGCTTCACTGCTTAGTTTTCTCTACTAGAATAATATTTTTTTATTTAATAAATCCCTTACTTATTTTGACATTGTTTCAAGCCTTTGCAATGTTCAATTCAAGCCTTTGCATATTTTGGTAAAAAAAAAATATGTTTTTTGTAAAACAAAATTATTAACTTACTTGCAATTGGTTGCCTAGGGTTGTTTCTTGTTTTTCTTACCTACAAAAAGAAATAACAAATAAATGAATAAATTACTAACTGATTATAGTTGCGACAACTAAAGACCTGCAAATAAAATAAAATACGTTTAAGTGAACGGGAAAAACTCAACACTTGGACTCAGTTTCGCACACTTGAGAATAATTTAGAAAGACAAACCTTACAAATCTGAAGGCCTTCGTTGCTCTGGCTATACATATACTTTTATATGCATCAAATTTTTTGATTTAAGATTAATTCTAAGTTACAAATGCTAAAATAAATAAAAGCATGCATGTTTTTTTCGGTTATGTTCGCGAGTAGACCGCAAAGGGATAACTTAACAAAACCGGTCAACGATAAGAACAAAAGCGAACCGAAGTTATCTCTTACAAAGCAACATTGTGAATATTGAACAAGTAAAAAAGCTAAAGTCGGGTGTCCCGACTTTGAAATACTCTGTACATATGTTTACAATAATTATAGAAAATAAAAAAAATTAAGAAAATAAAAAAAAAAATTTGATCGATTTTACCTCTCTCGGTATTCGAACTCACGTAAAGGGTGTATAATTGCACATTTACATAGCAATTGCGTCTGTGTGAGTGTATGTATGCCTATGCGCATCTATTCGTGTCTGTGTAAGCATTTTCGCAGTCAACCAAACAGCAACATCAACAACAGCCGCGGGCAGCGCTTGAGCAGCGCTGCAGCAGCGCTGCATCAGCAAATATATTTATGGCTATAACTTCTTGTTAAATCGGTCTATCATAATGAAATTTGGCATACGGACACATAATAACTAACTTGGGGGTAATTTTAGTTCGAAATTCCAAGAATTACGGGAGTTACGATTTGCGGGGTAGAGGGGGGAGGGAGGGGAATTCCAAAATATACATTTTCTGCGTATTCACATAAGGCATCTGGGACTAAAATTTGGTGTTCCTAGGTCTTATAGTCTCCGAGATATAGGCGATTATACGAATGGAAAATCGGGAAAACCCCCATAGGGGGGAAGTGGGGGGGAAAATCAAAAAAATAAAACAAACTCGTATAGAATACACACATAACGCATCTTCGTGCAAAATTTGGTGTCTCTATCTCTTATAGTCTCTGAGATCCAGGTGTTCATACGGACGGACAGACGGACAGACAGACAGACAGGGCTAGATCGACTCGTCTCGTCATGCTGATCAAGAATATATATACTTTGTGGGGTCTGCCACGCCTCCTTCTGCCTGTTACATTTTTCAGCTCCCGCAAACCTAATATACTCTTGTACATTTCATGTACAGAGTATAAAAAAGAGTCAATGTTAGGTTTTGTTATAAACCTGTTTAATCTCCTACCAAATTGTTTCAGTTGACGATATATGCGGCTTAAGTCCGTGATCACCGTGAATTAGTTAAACATATAGTAAGCCATAATCTTCACTCAAAAGAAGCGATGGAACTGAGCATCTCTACAACATCAATTGATTCCATTTTGGAGAATTCAAAAGTGCGTTTCCACGGACATTATTCACAAAGAATTTTTCCGCGGCAAACTATTTAAGCAGTATTTCATTGTGGTGTTTGCTCCATTGAGTTCGTTGTGTTCGTCAGCAATATCGCGAAGAAGGAAGTTGGCGTTTGTTTCACGATAAAGCGCTATTTTATCTATCGAGATTTGACTATCAACCGCACCCCGAATTAGCCTGATTTGGCATCTTTCCTTTTTGACAAAATGCATTTTCCGATGAAAGGACATAGAAGCCATTCAAAAGACTAGTGCCTCTTCCTGAAGGCCACCCCGGTCAATAGAGCTAATACATTCATTCAACAAGCTTTTAGTGCCTAAAGCGGGTTGGCACGTAGGGGCTCTTTCGGCTCCTGGTCCTCTTTTCGTTATGTTTTGCTAAGTGGCGTCAGGCAGACGCACAGGCAGAGTGTCGATCGCGGGCAGGTTTACAAAAACTAAATGCATTCATGTAGTGTTCTCGCCAGCCAGAAGCACAAGTCCATTTATGGAAAAACAAAGCACTCGCAGTACGTGTGTCGTTGCTTGATTTGCAGCTCGCGAGGACTGGGACTTCTACAGTTAGTAAAAAATATAGAACTTGTGACTATTTGATTTTAACCTAGCAGTGTATTATACAAATTATGAACAACTGATTATTGGTAAAATCAATAAAGTTTGTGTGAAGCTGCATTTTCTCACATGAAATTTATGAAACATACAAGTACAAGTATATATCGAAATAAATTAAGTGGCAAACTATACTATACAACTGTCAGATTTATGGCACACTTTTAATAATATAAAAAAAGTTTATTTTCAAAAATTAATAAATGAATGCAAGTACACGAGTCAATCCTTTTTTTAGTGCACAATTTTTTGTATTTTTTCCCAGCACGTTTGGATTTTTTTCATGTGGACCTCAAATTTGTTCCACCGCTGTTTTAAAATACATATGCTCTATTTACCTTGGATTGCACTTTCTATACTAAACATATTATAGCTAAAATCACTGAAAATGTTGGCAAAAAAGACTACTACTAAGTCACATTGCAATAATTGATGGTTTTAGTGTTAAATGAATTAATAAATACTAACAGCTTAATTGTCTTAATTACATTGTATTTATACTCTGTACATGAAATGTACAAGAGTATACTAGGTTTGCGGGAGAAAGTATATATATTCTTTATCAGCATGAGTTTGATATCCCCCGCCCCACCGCGCCCCTATGGGGGTGTTCCCGATTTTATGTTGCAGCATATTAACAGAAAAGACTGCTTTTAAATTTAATTATATCCTGATCAAATAGAGCTCTGAGGTAGTGCAGTCCGCACAATTTAACTTAGTTTTGTTGCATATTTAGCAAATTTTGAAAGATGTCACAAATGTGTTTGCGTCAATTTAATTAATATTAAGATAATCAACATAGCATTAGGACAATTTCTCTGGCAGTCAATGAAACCGGAAATTTAATAACAAAACTATTTTGTGAAATTATTTCTAATGTGTACTGGTGACTGTATAATTGTCATTAGATATTAAGGCGATGTTTTCTGTAAATTCCAATTCCACAAATCACAATTAAATTAAAAATAATTTATTATACTTTTATACTCAAAGGATAAAATTCGTTTCAGTCCCATATTATAAGTAGCCTTCAACGCTAGTTTTGGAAACTGCAAACTGCTGCAGCAGATGTTAATTAACAACACATAATCACATATTTCAAATTAATAAAAAAAAAAGAAAGCCAGTGCTGCCAGAGACCAAATGGAATAGCCAATCGAATGAAAAAACACCACTTTCAAGGGGCATACCATATTACCTATGCACCACATAGTGGGACCCATCTTAAAAAACTACTCAAATGAGCAGCCATTTAAAGATAAATTAGAAAGGACTCCAGAGGTCCTATTAGAATGACGTGCACGTATGCTAGCCCCTCGTTGATTGATAGACTTCCTGACTAACTGAATGGCAGATTGATTGACTGACTGGTGGGGCAAGCACGTGCACCCGGGGAACAACAAAAATAACAGCAACCCAGTACAGAACAACTGCGAGTATTATATGTATACAAGACTTAGACTTAGCACATACCTATATATCGAATATTTTTCTACATGCGATTTGTTTTTCCGCCAAATTGCATAAACCAAATAAGCACTCGTGCTTCGTTTATTTGTGTTTCGTTATGGCCAAAGTTGTTTTATTTATTTATTTTCATATACCATCAACAAGATATATAAGCAACAGTCGAAAGGGCGAACCCAAATATTGGTAACATACATACAAACTTGTATATACATGATCAGAGCGATGATGGCTTTGGGTCATTATTCATGTGCAGAGAGAGTGGTTTCCTTGCTTGTCTAAACTACCTCTTATGTATGCCAGCATAATCCAATAATGCGCCATCACATAATGTTTCAAATTAACAGCACCAGGTAAATGAGTTTACCAACAGACATGCATATGCTTATCAACCTATCAACAATAAGCAGCAAACATAACCGCCACTGATTACAAACTCAGCACGGGTCCTCTGCATATCTAGTTACATACTTGCAACACTTGCCACATCACCATTATTGTTGTTAAGTGTGAGCGTTTATGTTCTCTCCTCATGGCGCCTGCACAACATACACTTGATTAACATTTCGCAATTCCAAGGAAGCTTGCCCGCGCCAGTAAGACGCTTGTTGTCAACGCAGTGTCGACGCCATCAGTCGCACTGTCCAAGTACCTATAAATAAAGCGAATACTGCAGCAAGATCCCATGCAGAGATGTGCAAATAGTCGCTAAATGTGAGCAAGTGAGTTACAACTACCTGGCTTGTTTTCTGATCTTAAAAAGGTTGATGAACTTTTTATACACGAATATTACTCTTTTTACCAAAGCATAATGCAGTTTCTTTCAATTTATGATTATCCCACACCAGCAAGATGAACTTTGAAAAAAATGCTTCATTGCTTCAAGACAATCATCGATATATTGGGAACAACAAAAAAGAGAAAATACAAGTAATACGTCGTTGTACACTTAAATATTCATCCAACTCCATTATTTTTTAAAATTTTAAATTAAAAAATGTATTAAATCGTAAAGCTCTAACTACGAAAGAACCATCTTTCTGTTAAATAAATAAAATATTAATAAATTAATAATTAAATTGAAGCACACCTATGTATAACGTAAAATGCAGAGTCTAAATGTCAACGAATTTCCTGATTAAAATACAAGTATGCTATATAGATACTTGAAACTGCGGAAATGTAGTTGTTAAATTTAAATACACATTTTAAATATGTCAAATTAATGTATTTTTTTCATCTTAATACTTAACAAGTTTACTTAGTGTACTTGCAACAAAAAAATAAATAAGATGTACATACTTATAAGTGTTTCATTACCTTTATTCAAGGCAATAAATCCAGAGACTCTATTTAACTTTCCATTACGAAATATAAGCCCAACTGAGGATAAAATCGTTGTTTCTCCCATCGCTAACACAACAGACCTCATTACTTCATCGCGTGAGCTGATGCGCTTCGAATGTTATTGACATTGCCATCAATAAAAGAAGAAGGTGCTTCCAAATGGCTTTATTATTATTTACCATTGCTGGGCACACACGTTCGCATGCATTTTCATTTGCATGTTAACAACTTGTAAACAACCCGGAGGGGAGCACACACACACATACACACACACAATCGCACAATAGAAAACACAATGGCGTTGTGCAGCAAGAAAGGTCTAAACAAAAAGGACTTGCAATGACGCTGCAGCTTTAAGCGTTGATTGCTTTGGATTGTGGGGCAGAGCAGCAATACACACAACAGTCAAAAGTAAAGCGTAAAAGGAGGCTGAACTAATTAAAAAGTTATATACGCCTGCCTTTAACTTTTGCGAAAGTAATTAAAGTTGGCGCAATGCAACGGCAAATTGTGAACGCTCAACCTTCGCACACATGTGTCATTAGCTATGTACTCGTATGTGTGCGTGTGTCGGCAGTTGAACCCAACTTTTGACGAATTTACATTTCGCACCTGTCTGTGTTCATTTTCCCCCAATTCACCCACATCTCAGCGTCGTGTGTAACTGCAGAAGTATTCATGAAAAAATTGTACTGCATAACCCAAGGAGTTGCCGTCGAACAGAACTGACTCGACACCCCCCATATAATGAAGATTTTGTTTGAATAAAATTTCATCGATTTATTTAAATTGCAATTCTGCAATTAGACATTTTAATTAATTTGAAATTAATTGAATATTTAATATTATTAAACGGTAAAATCACTTAAAACTTGGACGCATTAAGCAAACTAAGCCGCTTATTTCCGAAAACAAATTTATTAGCATAAGGACCACACACTTACACATATGCACAATTTACATTTCAAATATGTATACAAGTAAGTAAATTCCCGCTCCTTATTTGTCTATCCATATAAGTGGTCTGTTCAAAAGAAAAGGTGCAGGTTTTGCTCTCTGTTTTCTTCGATTACAATGCGTGGTGCATCATAATAAATAAATACTTTTCAACTAAATTCCAAAATTAAAAAAAAAACACCTTTCCTTTTGAACAGACAACGCACATTCAGCAATTCAAAGGATTGCGCAAATAGGGTGCTAAAGAATGCATTCATGTGCATTAGAAATATTCAAAAAAGAGAAACAATCATATTTATTTCCCTTACAATTTGTCTTTGACTATTTATGTTCAATTATTTCTGCATTTCCGTTCTTTTAGGCTGCTGTGGCTAAAGTTTGTTCATATCTTGTTAAATGAAATTTTTCTTCAATGTCAAAGGTTATAAGTGTGATGGATTCAATTCCTTTATTTTACTAGAGATACGAGTGTGTGTAAGTTGTTTTGAGCAGAATATTCATGTTGGCAAATATTTATTTAATATAAGTAGCTTTAAAGGGAAGAACCCAGAACCAATTTTGTTTCGGGGCTTTTTCTTTTATAACCGGCTTTGCAAAGTTTATTATGTTATATACTTGTATGTATGTACACTTTCAGAATGTGCATACATGTATACAACTTTTCTCACATCAGCCATTCCATTCATGTTGCTGTCTTTGTTGTTGTACATGCCAGACAAATGTCAATAATTACACGAACATGCGCACATTTGTAACTGACCCAAGTATCAAATACTAATTCAACATTAATTAGTTCGCCACAGTTGTGTGATTGTGTGTTGAGCAAGTGATTTACATTTCGCCCAAGTTGCCGCATGACTGACAAGAAAACCAGAAACTCAATAACTTTTCGCTAAGACACGGATGCCTATTGACAACAAATAATCAATAGTTGCAATTCTTGTTGCATTAATTCCATTAAATTGTATTCAACGGCAAGCAGATGTCAAAACTTTGATGTGGCTGCCACTCCAAGTCTCTGGCAATTAATTATAATAATTTAAATATTGAATAAGTGTGCTAATTTCATTTTCAAACTTATGCTCGAAACTTCGTATTATTTTTGTGTGTTTGCGATACAGTTGTGTGCTCTCCCTGAGAAAAAATAAATGAATCACGAAAGAAGAACCGTTTATGTCGATTTGTTTTATTTTCGACGAAAAAGCTTGCACTTACTTTGCGTCATTAGATTAGCGCACCCAAATGCAATTTTAGTTATCTCGCTTAATTTGGCACGTTCAGTATGGGAAAAAGAACAGTCTTATCAGTTGAGAATAATTCAAAAATTGAAGCTTACGCTGAGTCTGGGCTATCAATACACAATATTTCAGAAAAAATCGGGAGACATAGAAAAACGATTGCCAGTTTTCTTCGAAATAAGAAGTGTTTTTGGAAATAACTACAAAGGCGGTAATAATAAAGTAGTTTCCCAAGCAGACAGAGGAGCTATACTTCGTGAAGCCTCAAACACGCAAGACTCCTCCGCTCAAATAGGAGAAAAAACTGGTGTTAAGGCGAGCTTATCAACGATCCAAAGAGTTATAAAGGGAGCTGCACACTTACATAGACAAAGCCAAAAAGTAGATGTCTTTGTGTGGCCAGCATACTCGCCTGATCTAAATATCATCGAGAACGTCTGGGGATGGTTGGCTAGAAAAGTGTACGAGCCCGGAAAGCAACATAAAACAAAAGTGGAGTTAATCGAAGGCAAAACACGCTTGGTCCAGCATTTCCCTAAATTACATTGGAAAACTGACTATAATTCAATACCCAATCAAATCTATGAAGTAATTGTTAACACACTCTGAATTTTTCTTTAAAATATTTAGCTCAAAAATTAAAAAATAATTTAGTGTAGGGGGTGCTATCCTGATGACCAAATTTAAGTCACGTTCTTTTTGTATAATTTCATAAAACAATTAAATAAAACCTTATGTAAAATGTTACAGTTGCTGACGCTGTTTTTTTTTTAAAGGATAGATAAAGGGCGCTAACCTTATTGTTGGAACATCCGCAAGTACTTTACATTTTTAAAAATGTACCTTTAAAATGCGTATAAATTGGAAATTTTATACCTGACTTAAAAAGAAAACACCCAACAATTTGAAAAGAAATTCTTTTATTTTTCTACATAGTGTCCTTTTTAGCTCGATGCACTTTTTCCAGCGATTTCCAATAGTTTGGATGCCCTGTTTATAGTGCTCGTCATAATAATTATCATCCGCAGACTCCACCTCTTCGTTGGTTTCAAGGCTTTTAAAACCGTCCTTTAAGTCGAATTGGAATAACAGAAATCCTTCTAAGAGACTACATCTGGTGAAAATGGAGCGTGAGGCGTGTAGGAACTAATGCATTGTCCTGACGAATAAACACTTGCTCTTTAGCCAAATCCGGCTGTTTTTTTTTGCGATTCCATCGCATAAATTTGGGTTTCCGTTGATTCTGACAGACTGACGCCCTGACCTTAACTGACCTCGCATTCCCCTCTTCCTATAGATATTACACTTTCAGAAAACAAAAGCAAAGCTGAAAGATTTGGTTCAAGCTATACGATATACAGCAATCACAAGATCCTTTTGTTACCCTTACGTATCTAATTTGTTGTATTTAATGACCATGCAATTTTATATGCTTACAGCTTAGTTAATGTCACAAAAAATAAACAAACAAGAAAGCTGTCATCAATAGAATAACACGACGTGGGTTGTCTAGACATGACAATAACGCTAATTAGTTGCGGCCATTGAACCCTTAATGGGACTAAGGGCAAAGCAGCTTTTACTATAATCAAGCATGAAAGCGACATTAAACAGAACTTTGAGCAAACTAAGTAAATGACTACTTGGCTAGAACAGCAAGCCCCTCTCTCCACAGCCCAACGGGGCCGAAAGTTAAGTGAACAGATTTTTACTGAGCTCGCTCGCTGTCAGCGCAAATTAAAAGCAACTGCTGCCGGGCAGAGCAAAAGTTGGCAAAGGCAGCTAATGCGCCGCCAAGTTGCTTGCAAGATAAAGTCGCGCCAATAACTTGTTGAGACATCAAAGCAAATGCTGCCGCATTGTCGCTGCCTCAAATATGCTAATAATTGTGCGACTTAGCAAAGTTGCGACTGAGCTTAGCGCCATTGTGGAAGTAGTGAAAAGATTTGCGAACCTTCATTATGCTTGATGGCAATGGCGCAATTTGCTTGGCTGTCGTCGGCGTTGCGTCGCTTATCAGCTTCACAGATTTATGTTTTCGTGAGCAAAGCTTGTAGCACTTTTCAACAGCGCACATAATGCACTTTGTGAATTACTTGCCGATGCGCCAAAGGACGCTGGGGGCTGTACAGGCGGGATGTGCATAAATTTAACACCTCATATGGCTCAGCGACGACGACCGGCAGAAGCAGCTCGTACAAGGTTGTGTTGTTTTTCCGCCTCTGGATTGCACCCGTATGCAACAATAGCAGCACAAGCCGCTAGGGATGGATCTTAAAGGCCTCGTGTTGCTATTTTAATTTCTGAATTACTTGCTGAAGGACATTCCTAAAAAAGCTTAATTTAAGTTGTACAATTTTTGCTTAGAATATATGTTGCACAATATATGTTGCTCTGAAGATAGAAATCATTTAAAATATACTACGTATATATTGACTGATGATGTCTATATATTATTTTATGTATTTATTTGTATTATAAGCATATACTTATATATATTAATTGTTGGGGTCTGACATGTCCTTTCTGTGTGTTAAGTACTGTACATTCGCACCAACCTTTTGAAACACTTTTCGGATTTTGGTTCGACTTTCGGGATTCCAACTAAAATTGGAATAGTCGAACTTTGATGATATTTTCTTTTGCAATTTTTCAAACTACTCACGACACTCACACATCACGAGCAGCAACAGCTAAAACAAAAAGAGCGCCGACCGTATAGCTTCTGGAGCCAATTGGTAATGCGTGCTGTCAGACTCCTCGCGTTGCTGTATATCTTGTTGTTGCTGTTGATATTACTGTTGTTTGGTGCCGTGCGCACGCTGCGTATGATTAACAATTTAAGCTTGTACATATTTTACAGTGAATGCGCGTTGGGCGAAGTGGGGCCGCTCAATGTGAAAATTGTTTGCATAGACAATGTTGTAAGCGATTTTAAAGGTATTTCCTCTCCCATACGCTGCGTATGCGCAATGTGCTTTAAGTTCTATAGCTGTTGCAATTGTTTTCCTGCTGCGCTCAACTTTGTGTATTGAGTGTGTATTTGGGCAATCGTTTTACAAAACAAAGGCATTAAACAAGCGACATGTGTACGTCCGCACGGCGACTGCAGCGAAAACGGAAAGGAAAGGGAAGCGAGCGCTCCATTGAGCTGTACGTGCCAACTGAAAGTTACGCAACGTGCACTTTTAAGTGAATTGTCGCACGGACTGTCCAGCAAACAAAACGATGCACCTCCTGGTTTGTCGCTCACCAGCAATGGAAATACCTTTTCTCCTGTTGTTGTTGTTGTTGTTGTTGTTATCGTTAAGGTAGTTGTAGCCGCACACGTGTGTTTTGTGCCAACAAGAACACGCACAAACTGGATGGTTCGTTTGCCTAATAGCTAGGGGCTGTCCTATGGAGAGAACTTGTACATTGCATCGGTAACATGTAGCACAAGAAACTGCAACAACTTCAACAACTTCAAAACGTCAATCAACGTAGAACTACTTTATAAGCTGCACGCATAATTGCTACAGATTTTTTCTGGCCCAGCACTGTGCTTGTGTAGTATACTAGTAGACAGAGCATTTCCATTAAATATGCATTATTAAATGCCAATTGTTGACAAGCTACAGGCCTTTATAATAGAGACACACATTAATATAGATAGTAGATTGGTTTATACATAGATGATTCTCACAAACATACTTAGTAGGTTTAGCAGATTTGAAAATTCTGTGAGAATTTCTTAAGCGAACAATCCTTGCTTAAAGTAAAAAGAAAACTGTTTGATTATTTCACAAACAGACAACAAAATATTTAATATCAATCAAGTGCAACGTAATTTTAAATTAAAATTTAAAAAAGGTCCTTGAACGGAATGGGCTAAGCCTGAACTGTTAAATGACTTAAGTATGTTGCCCTGTAAACCATAAAGTATCAATCTTTCTGTTGGCTGTTCATCGGCCGGCGCCTTGATATCACAAACATATTGATATCACAAGCATACGAGTATATATAGTAGATATATTTCATATTGGCTTGATTGACTTGTATGCCTGAATTTAAGTAGCCAGTTCATAAGTGGACACACACACACACACAGACGCTTAGACACTCAGGGACACTCGCAAATGCACTTATGAGCAAGCAAAGTACACAATATCGTATATGAAGAGCTTTGCATAATTTGCAGCATTAAGTGCGCCATGCTCTGTTGTGGCTTTGTAGACGCATTAGTTATGCCAACATAATGTCATTAATTACAAATATGTTTCGTGTTTGATTTCGAGCACATAACTACCAATGTGATTGATTTGGTAGGCAAGGGCCAGGGCCAGCAATCTTATTACAAAATCTCAGCAATCTCAACCAACCGTCGCCAACATTGACTTGGACACGAAGTTGTGCTTGGGAGTTGGGAGATGGACTTCTGGACTTACTCAAAGCGTAGCGCGCACAAGAATAATAAGAACAACAGCTAAAGCAAAAGTAATTTTATTATCAAATCCAACTTTATCAACTGCTGCAGCAGCAGGAGCAGCAGCAGGATCAGCAACAGCAACAGACCTACGAGCCCGTAACTTGTTTAGCTTGTAAGTTACAAAGTCTTATTCGTGTCCTCGGGGTAATAAAACAAAACTTTGTGTTGAAAAAGAAAATGTACAACGAGAGCGCTATAGCAATTGGAATGAGAATGAGAATAGCAATGGGAAAGGCAATGGGAATGGCACAATTCGTTCATTTCTCTACTCAGTTGCAAATGACAGAAGGGCCAAAGGATTACGGCAAAATGTAAATTTTGTTTTTATATTTGGCTGTAACTACAACTCTTATTCTTTCTCGCAATTTTCTAATTATTTATTTGCAAAACAGAACTGTGTTAATAAGTAGTCATTAATCTCACAGCAAAAATATCATGTATACAAATTTCGGATTCCAAGGTATATATGCTAATAAAATTCCCCCAGCGAGGCGGAGTCGTTATTATTACTATTTTGTTATTTCTATAGGCTTTGTTTTTCTTTAGTTTTTTCTGGTATTATTTCTGTATTGTTTGGATTTTTCACACATCGACAGATCTGTTTGTCGATTAATAAATTAATTATTTCGAAGCCCTTATAAAAAAAAAGTATAATTATGTACATACTGCAGTAAAATTAATCCATTTACTAAAACATACTTTAGGAAATTGTATTAATTTTTCAAGAATCGTGAGAAGATTTCACACTTTTATAACCCACGTTTCATTTCCTGTACTTATAAACTTTCGGTACTGAATAAGACATTCATAAGAACATTTTTCTTTTGACTATTGATTTATAATTTAAACAGATTATTTACATTGTAAATCCTTTGGATGATGATTAATAAAGGATATAGTACAGGTTTTTTTTTTTTGTTTCTCATTAAATCAAGGAGCTTGCTAATACATATTCTCGTTTCTTAAACGAGATTTTCGCCTAATCCTAATCCAATACCTATTTGTACGTTTTGTATGACCCAAACGACCCGTACTTCTCTTGCGGATTTCAATATTCCATGGGTGTTTTTCGTGGTCACATTTTATGTAGGATAATTCATAGGCCCCGGATCAGTGCATGCAACTATTTTTAAACTTTTTGAAGTATTTTTTGCAGCTACATACACTCTTTCACCAGAGAGGCGCGATATTAATATTTAACTGCAGCATATTGCATGCAAGCTAAACAAAGGATACATATAGGCGCTAAATTAAGCAATTTTTTATGGCGACTGGCCATGCGTGTGCGGCTCTTGTGCACGTTAGATAAACCCACACACATACTCGTATATACAACGACCTGCAGCCAAAGCCAAATCCAAATCCTTGCCAGCGACCTGGGCTTATCTTCAAAGCCATTAAGCAACGTCCTCCGCCCTCACCAGCCACATAAACTACTAGTATGCCAGGCAAGCATCCCAGTTACTCTCGTTGGGAGCTCGATAGTTTAGCTCAAGCATTTGCCCATTTCACAGCTTATTGTTATTCAACAGGAAAAGTTTTTAAAAGTCATAAGAAGTTTGAAAGGTTTTTCTTCAACTCGTTTTTGGGCCTGAGCTGCTCATGCGACTGAGACTGCGGCTGGGAATGCGGCTGCAGCTTCAGCTGCCATGTAACTCTGTTGATTTTTTTATTTTTAAATTTTATTTGTACGCCTTCCAGTGCTCAATGCCTCAATAGTTTTATATGTTGAGAGAAGTTGGCTTTGGTGCAGTTCGTTTTAAATGCATTTTTAAATTGAACTTGAGTGTGGCAGTAATGCTGGCGACGCGTGCAAATAAAAATACGCTCTTAACTTTTTATTTTATGGCCACTCTAAGGAGCTGTTAAGACATGGGAAATAGAACTGAACAAATGTAGAGTGAAAAATAAATGAAATATACATATATTGAAAAGTTTTTTAGAGCAACCGAAGTAGCAATTGTTAGCAGCAATAACAGCAAATGAAAGCAGTTTATGCGGATTGAACGCAGACATAATAATACGACTAATTTAATAAATAATGCCTATTATTGGGTATTAATATGAAGCTTTATAGTGTTTTGGTCAATTTTCAAATGAAATAATAACATCTTATGTGTATGGATAGCTGGGTTGACTTACAAAATGGAGTTTAGTTAAGTTGGAGCGGCGTAGAAAAAGGCTGCTTATTGCCAGTGAAGGCTAAAAGTTAATAAATAATTATAAGCAGATCCACTTGTTGGAGCAACAGAAATTACAGCACACTCTGGTCGGCTAGCATACCTCGGCCAATTTTTGCTCTTAAACAACATTATTTAACATCTCAATATGGTCGCTTATAGGGTATAGAGAACATTTTGTGTAAGGCTGAATAATGAAGTTTAACTTTTAATTAAAAACAATTTGAAGATCATATTTTAACTTTAAGGATCAGCAGAATCATTAACAACAAGCATTCGTACAATTGTTATAACCGAATAAACTGTTGAATTAATAGTTGTTTTTTTTTTTTTTGTCGTTACCACTGTGGTGTCACTTTTTAAGTCCATATGCTTTACAAAATTGTACTAAAAAAATAATAATTTAAAAAAAATAATTAAAAAAACTTTAAAAAAATTGAATTAATTAATTTAATTGAATTGGAAGACATGTTTATGTTCAGCTTTAACAGCGTACATTTATTTGCGTGTATGTATGCAGCACAAGGTTGAACCAAAGCAGCAACAACAATAACTGCAGGCAGCGCTGCCGGCAGAGCTGCAGATCCTTGCGCTCATACAGACGCACAGACGGACAGACGGACGGACGGACATGGCTATATCGACTCGGCTTGTCATGCTGATCAAGAATATATATTCTTTGTAGGGTCTGCCTCGCCTCCTTCTCCCTGTTACATACATTCGCACAAAACTAGTATTGCCTTTTACCCTTTGAGTACAGGCTATAAAAGTTTATAATATCTATGATAATAGGTAATATTATCTTTATTATACCCGACAAAAAAGTTGCACATCAACAATTTTATATTTTTTATATATTTTTAATAGGTTATAGAGACATTTTTAGCTTGTAAATTAGTTTATTTATTTATTTATATAATGTTAGCTTAAAATTAATATGCTAAAACTAACAGAAGAGATTATGTTAGCAGTGGCTTCCAGAGCCTTCAGCTAACTTTGTATGTACATTTTACAGTACTAAAGAAAAATGTAGGAATACATATGTATGGGGAGTGGTTTTAGATTTTGTGGAAAGTGTTTGTGGCTTTTAAAGATTTTAATATGAGTTTAGAGTTGTGTAATGATGGGTTTGTAGTAAAGGTACCCATCACCCTTATTAATGTTTGGGAGAATAGATAATCTATGTGATAGGAGTGTGGGGCATGAAGTGAGGATGTGTGAAATGTTTATGTTTATTATTATTTTAACAAATATTGAAAAGAACGCTGTGTGCCAGAATGTAAATATCTTATATACATATCATTGGGAAACCATATTATATTGTATTATTTAGCTGCATTTACAATTTGAAAATTTCAGATTTTACAAAAATGTCACCACACAAATATTAAATGTTTAAATAGATTTCTGACGAAATTAAAGATGCGCATTGATAAAATATTTATGTGATATAAATAAATTAACTTTACTTCATGCTCTTACAACCACACCATGACTTGTGATTATGGCGTCCTCGCCGCAAAAATGCTTCGTCAAGGAAGTTGCACTAATTGCTGCACGCACCAAGAACAGAGCATTGACGACTGAGCTGAGCACTTGGAATTGGAGAAGCAGTTGCAGGACGACCACCCTTCAATGCTTTCAATGCCTTCAATGCCTGGCATTTATTAACTGTTCACGTGCAGGGTAACAAATGATGTTTTTTGTGCACTTGCTGCTGCAGTTAGTCGTTAGTTAGTCGTCACATACCCAGGCAGGAATTAAGCAAGCATTCAACATTTTCTGCGTGACAGCATCTTTTTGACAAATTGAATTTGTCAAGGACGTGCTGTTGTTTCATAGCAAGGCACGCTCAGCCAGCTGCCTTCCCGCTTCATTGATGATGCTTGACTTGGCTTACAGCAGTGGCAGCAGCAGCAGCAGCAGCAACTACGACGATGATGGCGGTGAGGAAAACGATACCACCTCGCTATGGACACGCCTGCCTGCAGTTGCGGCTAAGCACACAAATGCACATGGCTCTTAGCTCTCGGCGTTCGGCTCTTGGCACTTGGCTCTTAGCTCTTGCGTGCTGGGAAACTTTTCAATTACATTAGTTTCCAAGTCGATTGCGAAGGCGGCATTGAACCCGCCCCAGCATGTGTTTGTAGACGCCTGGGCAATGTGGACAAGTCATTAAAAGTGACAAATTGCAGCGGGTCCAAAGCTTAAAGTCGTTGCTGAAGTTTCAACTTTATTTAATTAGACAAAAGCTTAACTGAATTCATTAAATACTCACGACTACCAAACACCAATTGCGTCACTTGCACATTCATCCTTTGTATGTATGCACGTATGTATGTATGTGTGTACTATAAGTTAGAACAACAAAAAGCACGCGTACTCGAAGTGGCCGTTGATGCCAAACAACATGTTCGAACACGTTTCCTTTTTTTTGTGACCATAATAGCTGAAAAATTCTACCTCCGGCGTACACTCAAATAATAGATGTATGTACCCGTATACACCTTTTGCATGAGTTAAATGAACTTTTTTTGTGTTTTCATTCGTTGAATCTTTTTTATATACATACATATACATATATTCGACACACAAAAGGCGCGTAACGTAATATTTTGTTCCAACTTTAACGACCACAAAAATGTGCACAACACCCTCTCCAAGGCTCTGTGTCAGCATCGTTTTACACCATGCACACACATCAGAGTTTTTCCTCTGCACAGTGGCTATTGTGCTATTGTGGCTATAACACATTAGTTGAAATTTGAACAATCCAAATTTAAGAGATACTTGTAACAAGATTTAACCTAGCTCGGATTTAAAATTGATTTCCATATACGTTTATAAGACCCAGGTATAAAAATATAATTCTTCACGTCAACCATGCACTGGACACCCCGAATATCAACATATTATCTAATCTATATATTAAATCAACAATATAGTAATTCACATACAAATTATAAGTGCTACATGGAAAAGGCAAACTATAAGAAACTACTTATAAGATTTTAGCGCATAATTCCAAATCTGAATCTGTGGAGTTGAGGTTGATTTTATTTATTTATTGCTAGCTTAAATTTAAAACTTAAAGCTAGCAGGATTTGAATAGCTATGGCTACCAGGATATTAGGCTATTACAATCAATGAAGGAATATGTAATTAATAGTGACGTTCATTTAATTGCGCCAAGTTTATGAAGTGGAAGCCATGCTAGTAACCAAAAAACCAGCTAACAAAAAATCCAGCTAACAATCCAGCTAAAGCCAACTGAAAATAATATAAGCATAGCTATTGGTTTCCCTTTTCGACTTAACTGAAACTTTTAAATCACTTTCTCTATTTATTTTGTCAAATGTCCACCAAGTCGCATATCGAGTGTGAAGAAACGTTCACAACAAATGGTTGCCTCAAAGGATACATATAATAATAATAATGCTCTTTAGAACTACTGTGCCAGCTGCAACTGCTGCAGGCGCTTTCTTACGCCTTTGTCATTACAAACTGTGGCAGTAGCACACACACACACACACACACACACAAAGGCACACACACATGCAATAATCAATGGCCAACAACCAACTGGCTTCGAGTTTACTGATTGATAGACTTCAGCTCAATAAATTCAATTGTCTGCGGAGTGCTGGCACTGGCCGCAGATTTATGTGATTGTGAGTGTTCGTCAGTGTGTGCATGTCTGTGTGAGCATACACTGGTATGTATGTATGTATGTATGTATATGGCTTCAAACAGCAGAATGGTGTCCTAGTGGCGCATTTTTTATT
Source organism: Scaptodrosophila lebanonensis (assembly GCF_003285725.1). Lineage (NCBI taxonomy): Eukaryota > Metazoa > Arthropoda > Insecta > Diptera > Drosophilidae > Scaptodrosophila > Scaptodrosophila lebanonensis. The sequence continues at coordinate 4,326,289 of NW_022060738.1, forward strand.
TGCTTTCCAGAACGATTCGTTATTTTAGTGCCAGCCTGCGCAAGGGACACATATAACGGGGAATTTGTGTTTATTACGCAGCAATGAAGACAATTATATATAAACTGTATATGTGTATAGTATATAGACCACTTGTAAAAACAAGAGCATATGTAGCACCCACAACACCACTTCATGACCTTCATTATTTTCTTTTATACAATGATGTACAACAACAACAACAACAAAAACGACTACAGAAGCTACCAGAAGCGTCGCACAATTTTTTGTCTCATTAAATACTCGTGTTGTGTTTTTTTTTCGCCGCTTATTTGATTAATATGCAATTTCTTGGCGGTAACCTCACCATTAACACACGCACACACACACACACATACTTCCTGGGTAAACCGCCAACACATTTGTAGGGTAGAATGTGTTTGTGCGAGTGTGTGAGTGTATGATGGCAACGGCTGCGACTCATTGTCGGTGCTTCAGCTTACTCTTCTTTGCTTGCAAAGCGGAAAAAAACACTGTGGTAAAAACAAAGGGATAATTTAAACTCTGTCATAAACTAGGTTAGCATCACACACATACACACACGCAGATGCACAGACACATCCACAAAAAATCCTTAATGCGGCTTACTGCGATATCATAGAGAACCGCCCACAGAAATACAGTACATATCATAATCTTAAGGCCATGTTTACCAAGTTTTTTGATATATTTTCCTAATTATGTATATTTGAAAATGAAATAGGGCCAACTTTATTAGCTACTTATTTCGAGTAATACAGAGATTCCAATACCAACATCTACGTTCAAATATGGCCATGCATTCTACTTTGTAGAATATTGTAATTTTGATTAACTTTTTACAAGGGCGTAGGCAGAAAAAATTTTTCCATTTTTCCATGACGCACTATTTCGCCTTAAAATGGATCTGCGTTGGATTTGTTGAAGTTTTTTCATTGATCATATGCATAAATTATTTTTTAAATGCATCGTGCAGTATTAAATCAAAATTTTAATTTTTTGGGCCCCCCCTTTGGTAAAAGCTGGCTACGCCCTTGACTTCTTATTAAGAGCCAAACATCAACCGCCCCTACTATACATACTATATAGTCCAAATTTGCACAATAGAATATAGCTTGTTATATTTGTCTTTGTGATCTGTTTTGTTGACAAAAAAAAGGGTGAAAATGATGACCAGCCTTGGCTGTGTAAGCAGTCGGTCTTTGTATCGACTCGATTGGTAAGAGAAAGAAAACTTTTGGGCCACTCCTTTTTAATGTTAAATATTTTTTTATATTAAACGAAAACAGTACTTGTTATAGTTTGCAGTAATTTCGAAAAAATATCTGTTTATGATCGATGTAAATATTTTAAAATTGTCCATTTTCTGCCTCTTAGTAATTGCAGCTGAAATAATTTTGCAGGCCATTAAGGAAAGAGTTCCCTTTATTGCAACTGCTTTATAATAATGCAACTAATGCATATTTAATTTGCATAATTTTAATTTTCTATGTGTTCATACTTTGTAACAAATAAGTGAGAGTTTCGAATAGCAGCAAAGAGAAGCCACATTTACATTGAAATCAAATCAATAAGAAAATAAGTTGTAAGGCTTAGTAAAAATACATTTAACGGTCCACAATTTTCATGAAGGAATAGTCTAAATAAACTCTATTTATGGACCCTTAAGCGCTTTATTCAGGCACACTTTATCGCAAAGAAAACTATTTATATCCTTGCGTGCATTAATTTAGCTACCAATTACTACTTGAATAAAATGATGCTGTTTAGTAGTAACATTAGACGCAGACCTTCAGTAAATTATAGGCAGTCGAGTGTCCTAGGGATATGACACGCACTGTACTATGTATACAAGTATAGTCTGAGGCACTTTACACCACTTGCCCCTCGTTGGGTCGCCGCTGCCGCTACTCCAACTGCTTTGTAATAACTGTCGGTTTGGCGTTTTTCTTCATCATCTTTGTTTTTTCGCTTTATTTGCCTTTGCCAGACAATGCGCGCATTTATTTTATTTCTACTTTTTTCTACTTTCTACTTTTTTGCATACGTGGGTGTGGACGTGAATGGGAATGAGAATGCGTCGAGTCGAGTCGAGTCGAGTCGGTCGGGTCATGTGGCATTATGTGCTGCATTTTTTATGTGGCTCATTTTTTTCATTCATACGGAATGTATTTTGGATATTTCTTTTTGCAACCGCCCTATAAATTTCACACAAAGTTAAATCTTTTTCTTTTGTAAATACAAAAAATTGCAAAATAAAATTCAATATTTGTTGGTTATACAATAATATACATTTTTAATACATATAGTACTTGTTGTATTACAAGTTTAAAATAAAATAAGCCATGTAAGCGGAGTGTTTTTTTTTTTTTCAAAGCCAACTTAATCATTTAAAAAATGTGTGTGGTTTTGTGTTTTTGCCAAACTACTTAATTATTTTCGCGAACTTCTTGGCATGTCCTCAATTGCACAAACTCTGTATCACTTTCATGTAATGTAGGACTTTTTATTCAATTAATGGTAATTTAAACTTTTTGCAACTGTTTGAAATTGATTGTGTTTTTATATGCTTTAATATCATTTTCAATTCTGGCCACCAGTTTTTATATGTGCATCCAGCAATGATTATATATGTAGCCACAATCAATAAATCAGAGCACGGTCAACATAAAGCGAATCAAAATCGACAAAAGTGCCGGCCGGGCCAAGCCATAAAACAGTTTGCGGCTCAAATGAAATTGCTGATTTTTGTTCGTGTTTTCCGTATTGTAGCTTTGGTTGTTGTGCTCGCTGCTTTTGTTCTTGTTTTTATTGAAAACACATGCAAATCGATTATTGTTAGCGATATTTTTTTCGCAAGGCCCCCTTGGCGAAGTTCATGCGAAGCGCGATACGACAAACCAACCAACCAACCAGCCATCCAGCCATCCACCCAACCAACCAACAACCAGTGGTCCCCATTCATTTTAAATGCAATGCATAAACATCAATTAAAAATGGTTAAAATTCGCCTGATGCGGTATTCATTTCATTTACGCTTATTGGGAGTTACTTGTCAGCCATTAATTGTATTGCAAATTGTTTTTGTTAACCATTAATTAAATGATATCACGCCCAAGCATAACAAAATTTGCGCATTCCATATGGATGACTATTATCGCTCTTATTAAAGCATTTGTAAGAGATATTCTTGGAGTAATCTGATTTCTGCAATTAACACAATTAATATTTAAACTTGATCAGCGTGAGCGACGGAATCAAAGCAGACATGTCTCTGCTTTAAAAATTAAAAACAAATGGTCAGAAAATTCTTCAAATTCAATCATATCTAATAATATTGTACAACTACAAAAATAAGCAGCTCACTATTTTATTAAAATGTCATAGGCCTCTGAATGCACTGTAATACATTTTTTGTTCTCCATCATTTATGATCCAAAAAAATAGTCCCCCAGAAATTAAAGAGCCCTTGTCTACTTATATATATTTTTGATTTTTTTTTTTTAATATATTTTTAAGAATTGTCATGTTTTATTATTTTCATATTTATTTCAAACCTCTTTGAAGGTTGATTTATGTAACAATGTTTTACCTCATATTGTTAGACCAACAAATTTTGTAATCAATAGTCAAGATTGAGGCAAAAACTACGAATAAATTGTATATATAAATAAAAGAATTGACAATTTTCAATGTTTTTTTTATTAAAGGAAGCATAAAATATTATGCGTGAATAGAATAGTCAGAAATATAAATAATTTAGAAATAAAAATCCAACTTTCCAAATACCAATATGCCAATCAAATTAATTGCCAAAGTTATATGTTAATTCTTGCAGTTTGAATAATTATAAATATTGTACTTCTCGAATTCGAAAACCTAAATTCGTTGGCTGCCTGACCAAACTTTTCCTAAAAACAAAGGAAAATGTTGGGGAACACAGCTGTCCCTACATTTATCTTTTTTATTGAAGAATTTTCTAATTTCATTGCCAGTGAATCATTTGCGAGGTGCGCTATAAGTTCCAATTTGATTTGTTCTTCATGCTGTTATTAACCCATTATTGCCTCGTTTGGCTTTACTTTGACTCATGGGCCAGCAGCGAGAAGGCTTTTATTGCTCAATGCGCGGGTCTTAGGTTAATTGATGATAAATGTGACATGTGTATGGATTGGTATGCATGTTTGTATGTATATATATACTCATATACTTGTAGTATATATGTATGAGCTCGCCCAACTCTAACAGAAATTGAAACATCAGCGCGCACCCTTTGTGGTTGGTTGATTTGGGCTTTATGCAAAAAAAGAGAGAAGGGAAACCCATTTAATTAATGAGAAATTCATTTAATTATAAACAAAGCCAACAGCACACAACAAATTGAATTGAAGCTGGAATACTTCATTGTGTTTTCATCTCGTTGACCCTCTCCCAGCGCAGATGCAACAAATGTTGACAAGAGCAATGATTTGTGAGGAACTGAGAGCGTGGCGCGTCATAGTTGTGTCGCCGGGAGTGCCAATTGTTGTTACAATTTGTTCAAGTGTCACCCAGCAGTGCAAGAGCAACAAAGTTAGTCAGTTGCAATGTTCAAGAGCAGTTGATTTCAATTAGTCAACCATTTGATTGCGGCACTCATGACACTCTCACTTGATGCAAATGTACCGAACAAAAAATGTATCTTCGTTTGGTCATCCAGGGTAACTAGAGATGCAAAACAAGCAGGTATGACTACAAAAACAAAACTCTTGCCAAATCATTTCGTACATACTTGTATGATAACAAGATCTGACCTAGTTCGCTTCGACCTATTATCTGCGCGCTATAAATCACTTTTTAGTGATAGTTTTTGTCTTGAGGCTCCTTTTTTAAATTATTATTTGAATTGTTTTCAATTTCTTTAAATTCTTTGTTCTTCTACTACTGTTGCTGATATATCAATTTAATTTGTATTTACTGTCCAATAAAGGCATCACACTCTCTCAAACCTCATTCAGTATGTTCAAATGGAAAATATAATGTTTCCACTTATCCACAAAAATGTCAGATATTTGCATTAATTTTCAATTTCCAATTTGCCATTCATACTTTTTTATCAAATGTGGAGTCCAACCACACCTATTTAAATATGGCTGCATCATACTTTTGAATTATTATGAATTAAAAGTGATGCTTACTTTGTAATTTACAAATTTTAAAACTCTTAAGGAGGAGGGAGTGGGGAAAGCAATTTCATAGATATTTGGATCCGCGATCGGTCTTTTCAATCAAATAGAGTTCAGCGAAGAAAGAATCACACAAACCTGTGAGCCGAGAGAGAAAAGTCGTAAATGGTCTGTCCTTTAGTCTCTATCTTTCACTTTAACGTTGGGTAGCCAAAAAGTCAACAAATTGCCAAGATGTGCCCAGATGCAGCGACCCAGTCGGGCAGCACTTGACACATATGTCATGCATACACATGCCATTCACATACACGCACATGCAAATCTATGTGTGTGTGTGTGTGTGTGTGTGTGTGTGTATGTGTGTGTGTGCGCTGCCTTCGTTGCTGGTCCGCATTACACACACTCCAGACGCTAGCTAGTGTCATTTACACACACAAATGCGCGGCTGACACCTGACAGCCACTCAACGGAGAGTGGCTGTCGGATTTTAAAAAGGGAAATAACAGTACATCCACACAAACTCACATAATATGAATGAATGGAGAAACAGTAGCTAAGGAAAAATGTATAAAAAATGGCTCAGTGTTGACATGGACGGGCACACATGGGGAAGACTCGCAGGCTCACAACCATGCTCATGCACATGATGAGGATGCGGGTGACAGTAGACTTTTGCGTGTGTCAGTTATGCGGTATATACTTGTAGTACACACACACACACACATACATACATATTACACTTGTAAATACATTTTGACAAAAATATAACGAATATTTCCAGACAGATAAGTCGAAACATTAACCAACAGACTTAATATTTTCCGCACTGAAATATTTCTAATCGTACTCATTAAGCGCGTTCAATTTTTTTACGCAAATTTAAAATATAAAGTAGTGAAGTGAATAAGTGAATAATAAGACGATTCTTTCTTAGCTACGTACGTAACTTTAATATCGATAAAGGTAAAAGCAAAGATATACATATACTATACATATATGTAAGTATATATCAGTAACACCTTAAAATCTTTTGAGTTTGTTGGAAAGCTAATTCCAACCCAATGGCTCACTATATAGTACGAATTGTGATCGTCAAATACTATGGGAATGCAGTCTTTACTTTTCTAGTCTAGTTCTGTCTTCATACACAGCATCTAATGATAAGCTTTAATTTTTTAGGTAACTTTTTAAACCCCAACAAGAATGCCCATTTTATAAAATTTTACACTATATTTTTTTCTTTTAATGACCGATGTGTGTATGTATTTATGCATACGTTATTTAAAAGTGGAAAAGTTTTTTGGGTAACTTGTAGGGTATGTCTTTTATAAATTCAAAACGAAAAAAAAAAATAATACTTACTTCCAAATACATTTGTATACCCTGTACCCGAAGGGAAAACAGGATTAAGGACTAAGATTGTGCAAAGTATTTTTCAAGCAGAATAATGGATCTCTGAACCTATAAAGAATACCAGCATGACTTTACAAATCGATGTAGATATGTCCGTCTATCTAGCCGTCCGTCCTCCTTCTATTTCCTTCTTTTCGCCTTTCCTCCCTACAGAATACTGTCCATCTGTAGTACTTTAGAATTAAAGCTATATAACATAAACTTTGCATACGTTCTCTACCTTCGTTTTCAAAAAAATCGGTTTATTTTATAAACATTATTATACAAATCACTTAAAACGCCCACAAGCTGGATTACCAGGTTCGCTCTTCGATAACGCATATACAACTTTTTTTTCATAAAGGGTATTTCACTGTCCGTACTTGTTGGTGCGGGTGTCATAAGACAGCCTATTACTATTAATACTTTAACGTTCTTGATTTGAGAGTGAGCCACCGGATCTTTTCTCTAAGTGTACTTGTGTTTATATATACTTGTACGCAGAGAAGGCACACACTTGAAGCGCCTGCGAATAGTTACAAAGGCTAGTCACTTGTTGTATTTTTGGGTTCGGATTGTAAAGAGCTGCCCGTTTCCAACAAACTCAAAAGATGTCAAGGTGATACTGATATATACTTACATATATGTATGTATAGTATATGTATATCTGTAAATACAAATACAGTACGAGCATGCACCTAAAACTGCCCGCAGCTACACACATGAAAGTCAAAGTTCAAGCAACTGGTAAAAGTTTAACAAATTCAATAGATAATAAACAAGTGGCTCGAGACAGTTTGTGGCATCTGAGTTGTGATAGTTACGAGCACGCATGCGAGTATGTGGGAGGGGAGGGGCTTCCATGAGTGGGCCGAACGGTTGACAGCAGAAATATGCAAAGTCAAGTGGCAATTTATCATGTTCAGCGTTGGGAACATTGCAATGCAGTAGGTGGGGCATTGTGGGGTTAAATGGCACGCATTGTCTCGAACTAAGCTGAGTGGTACAAGCGCGGTGCTCATCCATACTTATATCATATGAACAGCATTGTATATAGAATACGTCGGACTTAGTACCAATGCGGACAAGCGGAATTCATTTTCTTCACTAACATACACAAGGTACCGAGATGGAACCCGCCAAGGGTGAAAACAATACCCCCCAAAAAAAGTAAAATACCTTGGCGTACTACACAACGGCCTTGGAGCGCTATTGTTGAAGAAAAGTTGAAAAATGCAAAGCTGAGTAGTGCTTGGGGCATCCCGCCCATTGGTGCATTGGATCTTCATCTCAGTGGTGTGGCATGCTATCTACTGGTGTACTGGTATGGTGGGTAGTCACAGAGAAATACCCAATGGCCGGCACTCATATGTGACCCACCCTAACCAAAGAGATGCTGCTTGAAGTCACTTCACTAGACATTCATGAAAGCCAAGAAGGTTTTCCCGACAAAGCTACGATTACAGTTCGATCGACAGGGAGCTAAGAAGTAACATTTCTGCACACCAATAGGCATGGAACCAGTTAACTGTCGCTCAGGAATGGACCAAGGCACCACTAATATATAAACAGACGGCTGAAAGATGGAGACAGGAAGTTGGGCAGTCATATCCTGAGCTTGAATCGTACAAACTGCCCGACTACTGTACAGTAACGTCCAAGGAAGCAAGAGGAAAAGGCTATAAGGCTGCCGATCATAGAACAGCCCATCAAATATTTTTTGGACTACCAGACAGCAACAAAATCTATGCAGACCGCATGAAGAGGTAGGTAGAGGCAGCAGGTAGGCGATAGACAAACTAAATGCCGACAAAACGGTACACATCTACTCGATTTCCAGCCATTGGGACATTGCGAACTGAACAAAGCTCATCGAGACAAGCAGAAACCGCATTCAAATCTCTCCACATCAGCTAGGAACAAAGCGCCTTGAGGAACGTTGGTAGGCAATCGAAAAAAAATTCCAACTGTTAAATCTCTCAAACAATATGTAAGGGTATAGATGACAAAGTCACTCGTGCAACTCCAGAGAAAGGAATACAGACTCTTAACGGGCCTAATCACAGGTCACTGCTTAGTGGCTATCCATGACATCACAACAGAGGGCAGCTACAAGGAACCGGAAGCAATCGAAGCGCTGAAGCACCTCAAATACGACTGTCTAATAAAACAAACGGCGATAAAATAAATGTGTGCTTATTTCTATTCAACTATTTTGTGAACTAGTCAATGGCATTTCCTAATGTTAACTCCAGTGTGTTTCATGTCTATAAGGCCGAAATAAATGTTTAAATACATAGCTTATAGTTTCTTTACATATTTCGACTAAAAATAATAATGGTAGAATAGAAAATATATCTAAAACCATATCGGAGGAAGTCCGCAGCTCCTAGTCAGACAGAGCTCGACACTATCAGTTGCTCCCGATAATTTTATTTGTCAAATACAATCTGCCCCCAAAAACAAATAAGAGAACCACACCAAGCAAAAGCCATTGACACCAGCTACTTATTCTGTTTGTGCTTTTGTTTTTGTTTCGATTTGCAGAGGGTACGAATTAAATCGATGCGACGCTGACCTTTCCCTCAATTAGACGCGCACATACAGCTTGTCTACAGTGCCGGCCAAAATTAATGATCCAGCAGCGTGCTGGGCAAAAAACTAATGATGCTGCCTCTGGGCCAGGCTCTGCCCATTTCCATCCGCTCTCTATCGCCACTGGCGACTGGCCAAACGCATGTGAGCTAATTTATGATAGCCATGTGCTCATTACAACTGACCCTTTGGCCTGGCCTGGTCCACGGCGCATTTGCTTTTTGGGCTAATTTCTGCAATTTACTGCAAAAATATGGAAAATAAGCAAAATGCCCGATGCGTGGATATTCGCCGGCAGTCGAGCGGAAGTAACGAGCGGACTTTAAGTGCAAAGAACCAGACCATTAAAGCAATGCGATGAAGCATAAATTATTGTGGTCTGAGTCGCGAAATTCAATACTAAGTGCTGTTATCTGAAGCGCAGCAATTAACAAGATATTTACACTGAAACAACTCAGTTGTAAGCCAATTGGATTTGCCTAGTTCGAATCGAGCATAAGTCTCTAATCAGCTAGTGATACTTCTATTAATAGCAATTAACACCTGACGACAGCGTTTCCGTTTCCTTTTCCCCTTTTTTCAAGCAAGCTCTGCTATAGCGCGCTATTTTCTTGTTGTCCGTTGCTGGGACACACCGTTCTCCACTGAAACACAATTCTGACTAAGCAGTTATTAAATTCATCTAATAATACGTTTTGTTCTTCCATGTAAACAAAATACTTTGATTATTAATTGCGTAAGTCCCTGCTGAAAATTTACCCCAAAGAGTATAGAAAGCATTCCAAAAAAATTCCAAATTATGATAAATGCTTATTTTATTTGCCTTAACTTTAATGCAATCAAACCTGGGTTAGTTAATAAGACACTTTACATACACAACGAAAATCCTAAATTTTATTGAACAATCCTACACATTCAAATCCACACTTCCTCCCCTCTCTACCTACCTTCAAAGGATCACCCAACCGAAAAAAAGACACAGCAAGATGTCATTATACATAATCTCCCAAAATACTATATATGTATGTATATGTATAGTTTTTTTAGGAGACTAGACGACCAGCTTTTAACACCCAAACACGTCCCTCCCGAATAGCATTTTTCATTTAGTCTTTCTCACTTGTTTGCAAGCAAATGTAATTAACATAAAATTTGTTTCATAAATGGTATGAACTATGAACTATCTTTTAGTGTAATACCTAAAAGAAGCCTGGCAGCCGGACTGTTGGACAGTTGGACGAACAGCGACGACTCAGCGGTTACTTGACAATCATGGCAAGCGGAAATGCTCGGCAACCGCAGCAGGCTGTTCTGGTCGGATCTGCTTTGGGCTGGACGATGCAGCGGAAGTGCGCGCTGCTGTTGACAAGACTCAAGAGCAGCAACAGCTACGAAGCTCTGCCAAACCAAAGACACTCGTATAAGTGACCGCAATGGCAGGCAGCGGCACCAACATGGGTCGACGAGCCAAGGGCAGAGCAGGGAAAGAGGAGCCTGGTCAGCAGCACGGATGGTGGAGTAATATGCGTAATTAAACAAAACCGCAAGTGGGGCAACAACAGAGTAAGCCAAGGCACTGATGCACAGTTAAGAGGAGAGAGCGAACAAAAATATTCCACTGCAGCAACGGCAAAAAAAAAAAACACCGTTTAAATTAAATATTTGTTGTGTCAGCTCTGGCAAAGAGTTAAAAGGCAGCCCAGTGGGGTGGTGTGGAGTGGAGTGTCGACGTTGGATGCTGCCACATAAATGTGGAGCATGCAGATTGAAGTGTCTGTCAGTAATGGAAGTGTCGCTTGACGAACGGCTTGGTGCAAATTGTGAAGTATCTGTATGTTATGTTAAGCCTGGCATAAAAGGATGCTTAAAAAGTCCGCTTAACGCCAGAAGCATAAACGTACGGGCAAGATGGAACAAGATTATACAATCGTAGGTGGTCCACGCCGGTTCAAAAAAGTAGAGATTATTGGAGTCACTGTGAAGGGTTACAAACGAGCAGAAAATACAAGCTGAGTGGGTTGAACATGTATTTAAGAGAAAATCATCAACTTGTTTTTTAAAGAAATCAGCATTTATGTACATAAGAAAAAATGTACGCAGGGCAATCAAATAATAAATCGTGGCTTTCATATTTATTTTCATTTTATTTATTTCATATTTACTCTGTTAACACGCAACTCATAGCTCAACAAATAATATGAAGTAAAAAAAGATAAATAACGTAATTTCGCACTGTCTTATAAGCATTCATGGAGCTCAACTGTTTTCATACTGATACGAAAAATAACTGAAATAGAATACTGTATCTCGAACACCTGTCGAATATTATAAAATATATGAAAAAATATAAATTGCACCCAATAATATACCTATTAGACACGATGTTTGGTTAACTACATTAAATTATATTTAATAGATGCACTATATTTAATTAGAAACGTATTATAATTGTGTAGTATTGTGCTAACATCTCATTCCACCTGCAGGCCGAATGAAATGTAAATCAAATTTGGTTAGAATATGGCTTTAATACCGTTTGGTTAGTTAAGTTGAAGCGAAATTTCTAAATAACGTCCAAGACAATTAGTTATGAAAACGATATTCAAAAACAGTTGATAATTCTAGAAAGTACTTCAAAATCGTCAAGCCATAACTTGATGTGATTCAACGCTCCCTGGTATATGCGCACTAGGGACATCGAAAGAGACTTATGTGTCCCCAAGGTTGGCGATGTCATTCAAATGCCCGCAAGCAATTACGGGAAGCGACTCGGCAGTCACCCCAACGCACTAGCGAGGCGGCTCCTATCCAAACCCAAGAGGAGAAGACTGAAGAAGTGCCATCCAAAGGATCTCCCCACAAGATCCCTTGTATAAAATATATAATATATATCATAAAATATAATTTCATTTTTAATGTAAAACATTGTAAATATTGTATATACATAGATGTAAGTGCGTCCTATAGATGCTTACTATAGACAACTTTTGTATTCCCTAACTTTCAACTAGCTTCAGCTGCCATATTGGTAGTAGAAAACTAGTTTAATAAATTATATATACATTTTTTACAAAAAAAAAAAAAAAAAAAAAAAAAAAAAAAAAAAAAACATTGATGTGGAAATTAAAAAAGCAATTCTGTTGTAAACAATAAACAATATTCAATTTGATTATTATTGATTGTCACATATAATTTGGATTATATTATTATTATTATTATATAATATACAATAAATTCTCTCTATACTTATATGTACTATATTTCCTATTGCCTATTTTTCTAGAAAGGAAATTGATTGACTTTCATAACCAAGGAGCGCAGCTAAATATGCAACATTATACTTGCACCATTGATTTTCTATTAACAACGAATCACTTGAGCTGGAAAGCCAAATACTACAGCAAAATATTGATGAGTTCGTAACAATAGAAAAGACGAAAACAACAACAACAACAGAACAATATATGCATAAACTATCGTACCACGCGTAACACTAAAGAAGACGAGGCGAGGCGAGGCGTCAACGAACATAATAAAGAAAAAATATAAGTGTCCATGGAACAAAAATAAAAACAACAGAACGTAAGACCAGCCAAGTCATACGGTCCCACACCCCCATCCCCATTCCCATCCCCACCCCGGCCCCTCCATACTCTATAAAGTCAAGTGGGACATGTGTCTAGTAAAATAAAAGCGGCACCAGCGCCAGAGCCGAGCCAGGTCATGAAAACCTATGGCTAATTCAAAACAGACGCTTCTCAAATTAACGAGCCACGGCGAGAGGCTCGACCAGAAGCCGCCCACCAGAACACCTGCAGCTCACTCACCTGTTAGGATGGCCGAATTTAGCATAAATCCAATTAGCCACATCGCGGATGGTTTGATTTTGCGTCTCCTTTATTAAAAATGATTATTATTGGTTTATATGTGGAACCAGAGCCGCCGTCGCACACAAAAATTCAACGCGCGATTTTTAATGGAACGCACAAATTTGTGCTTTAAGTACACTCGATGCAATGAATACTTCCAGAGCCGTACAATTATTTAATTTACCTAATTTCTAAATATGCACTTCAATTGTTTTGGCTTAGTTATAGTGTTGCTGTTGCTTCTGTTATTACGAGTTTTTGTTGTTGTTTTTTTTTAACACACCACACACCGATCCAGAGTCACCGACCGACCCCGACCGACACGAAAACACCCGAAAAGTCCGATTTGGAGAAGAGAGAGAGCAAGGAGAAATGTGTATCGGAGAACTTGCGCGCACGAAGCTCACTTTATCACTGAACGAATTTGATTTTTTTAGCATCTTCGACTCATGTTGCCAAGCATGGGGTATCAAATGTTGCCAAAGCTATTGGCGGGGGCACACAATTCGAAAAGCAAACCAAGCTTTTTATGGCGGCGGGGTGTGCTATAACGCTTACTGTATAACAGTAACTTGGTAAATTGCCATAAATTATTGCACACATATAACAATATACTGAAACCATACAGTTTTGGGACACTTGGAAAAGCCCTTTCGTAAAAGCTGCCTGGTGCAGCTTTTATTTTGTGCAACATTGCCCCTGACTTGGAAACATGTTGGACATGCAAACAATTAAGCTAACCGTTACAAGTTAAACTAGCCTACGATTTTATGACCCTCCCACTGCTAGCCAAACGGCTTACGCAGCATTTAGGATATTTGACACCGTTTCGGTAATCTTATCACTACTGCACAGCTCAAGAGAAGAACAAGTCTAGAAGAATACCTTGAAAATCAGAAATGTATTGCAAACTAATGGTTTTTAGTAGTCAGCATCGTGGGTGGATTCTACTATCCTAAGTTACATTTATATTTCGTCATACAAATCTTTTTTAGATGACTTAAGAACATCTTAAACTAATCCCAGTTAATATCAGGCTATGGCAAGTCGAATTATCTGTTCTGGACCTTTACAGTTCCATCGGCCATGCCAAAATAACATTTATGTGCATTATCAACAAACAATCCAGTCTCCACAACGCCAGGAATCATCATTAGGGCACGGTTAACTTCGTCCCAATCAAATTCGCGTTTAGCCACAAAACGCCAATCCAACAGAAAGTTTCCACTATCAGTAATAATGGGGCCTGCCTTCGCTAAAGCCATACGTAACGTCGCCTCGCCACCAAAGAGCGCCTCAATTTTTAATTTAATCGGTACGTGAGCTATTGGTGTCACCTCGATTGGTATGCCCTTGCACCACTGCTCCCCCAGACGCAGCGAACGTTTTGTGTAGTCTGCAATGACGATCAGATGCTTGGCGCACGAAGCCACGATCTTCTCCTGCAAAAGGCAGCCGCCGCCGCCCTTGATGAGCACCATACGGCTATCCACCTCGTCGGCGCCATCGATTGCAATGTCGATAATCGGATTGCGGTCCAGGTCTCCCAAGTTCAGATTGTAATCCAAGATGAGTTGCCGTGCCTGAAAGGACGTGGGCACGCATATCAAGTCGCAAAGTGCACCTTCTTTCCAAACACGTTCCGCAATTCTCTGCACGGCAAATACTATAGTACTGCCGCTGCCAATACCCACAATCTAAACATGTACAAATAATTACATTAGATTTACATTTTATGGTTTTATGGCCACAACCTTTGTGTCTTCGGTTATCCACTCGTCTACAGCTGTCCGAGCTGCTAGTTTCTTTGCTTCGTCCAATGCAATTTTGTTTGTCTTGTCACCTTTGTCTCCCATGTTTTTATTGGTGGTTGAGCTTGCACGTCTGAAGGTTTTCGCCGTCACCAATTTATTTGCAATTGATACCAGGTGACTACTTGGGCGCGGCTGCAAGAAACCCCGTAAAACAAGCATGTAGCGTCTTAAATTTCAATGTGACCTTTTTGGCTTGGACCCGGCTTTGCAGTCAAACACATGCGCTTGGCAGTGTTGGAAAGCAAGCTAACTCGTTGATGTGGCCACACTTTATAAAAAGTGAAATTTATTTCAACTATTCTGGCAAGTTGATATTTATATTTAAAAAATTCGCTCTCGCCAATTTTATTTGAAATTTTTAGTTTAATGTTTAAAAGTATATTTATGAATTGGTTAAGCTTTGGCAATATTGGCGTTGCCACCTTTGATTAGCCTGCTGTTTATTTCTTTTTTGGACCACCAGTAAAACAAACTTTTCTTTAGAACTTAGGTTATTATTAAATGTCTTTAGTTTATTTTACACATTTAATACAGTTGCGTGACGTTGTGCAATATTCAAAATGCTTAACAGAAAATAATTTACTTATACTTTATGACCAAAATATAAATTATCGCTTTGTATTATACAAAAATCTTAGATAATTTGAAAGCTTTAGTATCTCCTCTTGACTTAAGTTTTCTATTCGTTTTATAACTTCCCTTTCACAATTTTCACCACTCATTGGAGTCTCAAAAATATCGCCTGCCTTATTCCATTTGCAATCGTGGAAGTGCTTTCGAACGCTTCGAAACAACTGTCTTGAACAGATTGTGGAGACATAAATGGTACTCCATATCAGAATATTTGGCTTGTTTGCATACATTTTCCGTTTTTGCTCAAAGTTCTTCTTAGAGAAGAACATATGATAAAACCGTCTATTTTCAGCTTTGTTCAGCAGGCAGAGCACATAAACAACATCCGAATATCCTTCCGGCCCCGAAACTGTGGGAGCATCATCCGACCTCAACAGTATTTTGCTGAGAATCACTGGGAATGTGTTAGCATCGACTATTGGAGCCCCGCAAGCGGCCCTAGACTTGCGATCCGTTTTACGTGACCATTTTGCTCCGTCCGATATTTTAAGCACTGGCGTTTCTTTAATTGTATCTTCTTTGTTTTTTGCTATGAAAACAGCGTCTAAACCTGAGTTTAGTTCCTCCATTTGTATTATTTTATTTGATAGAACTTGGTTTATGCACTCCTGATTCTCTTATGTGCGCTAGACTACTAAATTTTACCACGCTAGCAATACATTTATGTGTTCATTCGAAGCTTTACGATTTCAAAACAAACAATAATAAGCTTTAAGCTTTTATGAGATTACAACTGATTGATGTAATAATGCGTAAGCTTTAAACGCCTTATTGACATCAACAATCATTTATTTAAAAATTAAACAATGAAAAAGTTATACATAAATGCATTTCCGAGTATACATAGTCAGAACTCTGTATATTCTCATTAGTTGTTTTCGTAGTATATAAAAATATACAATTTAACTAAAAGCGTGTAATTTCACAACCTAACACAATAAAAGGCTTTAACGTCTGTTAACTTTTCTGCAAAAACATTTGCTGCAGCTGCTGTTAACGATTTCCAATGAATCGCATAATATAACGGGTTAAGAAATTACAAAAATCCTACATATTCTTAATAATTTGAATTTAAAATTCCCTAACAAACAGGGGTAAAAAATATGTTGAAAAAATAACAGCAAAACACATCCATGAAAATTGGAATTTCATACTCACAAAACAGGACACAAAATGTTTATTAAGAAATAAGTTTAAGTGAAAACGGAATTGTACATTCTACAATTTGTTTTAGCATATTTTAAAACAACATATGTATATGCTTTTGAGGGAATTGTTTCGAAATTCACAATGAGTCAAACTTGTGATAGAAATTCGCTAAAATGGATCGCGATGTGACATTTATTCAAATCGCTTAACTCGACCTCTGTTAATCCGGCCTCGGTTTAACACGATTAAAAATTTGCTTCCTTTTACACGATAAAAACATCGTTATTACACTATAGAAGTTTAGATTATTTTAAGAAGAAGCGTATTACTTTAACTCTCTTTTGTTGTTGTATCCCCCAGGTTATGCAATTAATACAGGATTTCGGATACAACTAAAACTGAATCCATCGATGGTAATCAGTACTTTCCTATTGCCTTGAATTGTTTATTTCATCTCTAAAAGAGCTTAAGGAGAAAACATTAAAAGGATATTGGAAGAAATTGTGACCAGCGGTGATTTACAATTCCCAAACCCTTTCTTTTACAAGCAAGAGGGTCACCACAAACAAACAAAATGTTTATAATTAGATAAAATGCCTATAATCTTGAAATGAATCTTAAATTTTATATTAAACTGCTTTAACATTTTTTACCCTTGAAAATATTTTCCCTTTTATTAGGATTAATCTATTAATAATAAATATTCAACACTTGGAGTAACTTTTTGTTAATTTCGAAGATGGTTGGACAGCGGAAAAACAGCGGAAATTTAAAAAGCAAATCTTTTTTGTGCATTTGTCGAAATCTAGGAACGTAACCCCATAATTTGTATGGAGTTCATGTCTCGTTAAAAACAATTTATCTTAACGCGAGGTTTTCTAGGTGTACATAGAAAAAATTCTACTTCGGCTGAACTTATGTTACATTTATTTAGAATTGAGAATCAAAATCAAATATTTAATGCATACATTGTTCTTTATTTAGCCTTTTGTAGCATACAAAAACATTAAATAATTTATGAACTTTTCTAACAGCTCATCGCGCAGTTCATATAGCCTAGTGATAGTGACTCAAAGGCGGTGCCCCCTTTATTCCATTTGTAGTCCCGGACATTCTTTCTGAAAAGAGCGTGCACATATGGTCTCAATTGTAAAGTCATACAAACAACTCATGTTTGGTTGAGCCACATAAGACATCCTAACTCGTTGGTAATCCTTGGCCAATTCGTCATCGGTCGTAGAATAAAAGTGAAAAATATACTTCAACTGTGTTTTGTTTTCCATACAGAGAGCTCCCAAAAACTGTCGAGTTGACGGTGGATGTGGTGGTGCTGCATCAGATTTCAGTATTATTCTACTCAGAATTATCGGAAACGTATTGCTATCGACGTTAGGTGAGGGTGTCGGTGTAGGTGAAATTTTGTATTCTTTTTGATTTCGTTTTCTTCGACGTTTCCCAGCTATTTCAGCAGAGATTCTGAGCACTGGGGTTGAGATCCTTTTTTCCCGAATTAAATCTTTTTTTAGATGCTCCATTGTATTTAAAGTGTTCCAACGCTTCTTATTTATTATCTACAAAACGTTCCACCTTAAGCGATAATATTTGCTAATAAAAAGCTTTTCACAGAAGACATTGTTAAAGTACATACAAGCATATGTATGTAAAAGAATTAAGAAGGAATTTCAAGTCAAACAAATTTTATTTTGAAAAAAAAAAACGTACTTATCTTAATACAATTTGAGCTAACTTAGTGAATTAAGCACACTCACAATAATTATCTACATTATCCCTACATTTTCGTAGCATATAAGAACCTTAGATAATAGAGCAATTTTTTCAGTTCCTCCTTCCCCATTTCATGAATTCTTGCCGATATCATACCCACGTTGTGGTGAGCACCAGGTAACGTCTCAAAAACATTTCCCTCATTATTCCATTTGTATTCCTTAAAGGTATTTCGAATGCGCAAACACAACGCTCTAGCACAAATTGCTGGCTGAGTTATTCTATTCTGCTCACAAATATGCGGCTTCTTTTTATAAAGTAATGACACTTTTTCATAATCAATGCCAACATATTTTTCGGTAGTGCAGAATATATGATACATATGTGCGTTAGAAATTTTATTAAATAGGCAGAGCACTCCTACATACTGTAGCCAGTTTTCTTTTGATGGAGGATGTAAAGGACCTTCATCACTTTTTAAAAGAATTCTGCTTAGAATTAGTGGGAACGTGTTAACGTTGACTTCTTCTGCGGATGAAAGCGGAGCCTTACGACGTTTCTGGGATGGTTTCAATTTTCCCGAAATATTCAGAACTGGTGTTTCCGGCCATGCTGAAGAACTGCTTCTTTTTTCACTCTCTATAACAGATAAAGCCTTCATATTTGTTGTTACATACTCCATTCGTTTTTGATAGCAATTTGAGCACTAATTTGATTTCAAGTTTGCTTCTACTGTTTTTACACAAAATAAAAACGCCTAATTTCACAACAAAACAAAAATACAATAAAAAGCTTTAAGCTTTAAACATATGTCTTATGTTTGGATAGGTGCAACAGCTGTAACAACAGTTATGACCGCTTTACGCTGAATGTCAAAAATAATGGGCTTAAAGCTGGTTTCTAGAGACAAAACTGTTAGGCGAAACAATTTAATTTAATACTTTCATTTGATTAAAATGCAGTAGACTTTAGATAAAATAGAAACCTGCCTTGCATATAAATGTAGCAGCGGCATGAAATCTTCTGTTTCTGGGTCTTTTTTACAATATTATTATAATATTACTCGGAAATCGAACCTACATATTGTTTTGTTGCTTGGTTAATTACCGTCAACAAATATTATTTATTTTAATCAGACCTAACATATTCAGGACAGTTTAATGTAGGTGTGCAATACACAATATTTAATAAAAAAAAGTATTTTATTGGTACAAATAATATTAATGAACTGCGGGAGCATAATCCAAAGCATTTTGAAACTTATTAACATCGGTTTTAGGTGCAATACAAGTGGCAGCAGTTTATACCGCTTTGTTTTTCATTGTTTTGAGGTTTGTACCCATATTTGAATTATTTGATAAATAGTAACAAAACGATCATCTGATGAAGGTCCGGCTTTTTATTGTTCATGAAGTCTATCAAAAATTTAATGGTAAACAATCGTATTTTACTAAAACCCAGTCTTTATTTGTTTTTTATGATCATAAACTTTTTTACTTTGTTTCTTTCTTAGAATTTCAAGCCTGTTCCGCCTTGCTTCTTGGCAATGCGGACCAGCATGGGTGACTGGCAGCTGGGCGGCTTATACTGACGCCGCTTCAATAGATCGCGTTGTATATTGGCACTGACCTTCCGCAAGGGTATCGCCGTAATGCCATCGAGCAAGTTATCCTTGGCATGCTGCAGGGTACTCTCTATGAGATTCTCAACGCTAATGGCACGTGCATCGATCATCGGATCCCGGTCCAGAATGTCCACAATGATGCGTAGTGTTTCGTCCGACTGAAACTCCTCCAGTGGCAATACCTCGATCAACTCCTTGAACATGTGCGCCATTATAAAGTGCGTGCGATTAACTACTTCGGTTATTTGGGCGCACAGCGAGTCCTTGGCATGGTCAAAAATACCTGAAATTACCTCCTCAGTGTTCACATCGGAGCGTTCGTACTCGAAGACAGCGACGACCTCATTGAATAGTTTACGCAGCTCGTCAGCGCTAATGTGAATAAAGTATTTCTTCGGCACTAAGCTCTCCAAGTGCTCTGTAATGCACTCGGCAATGCGATCTGTATACTTTCCCTGGAAGTTATAGGCCGCTTGGCAGAGATACAGGGCGGCTCGCTGTGAAAATTTGCGCACGTTCTCGGGAGTTGTGTGTTTGCCAAGAAACTGGTTAAAAGTCTTCTGCACAATAGTGTGTACCCGATCCAAAATAAAGTCATCGGGCATCTGGGGTTGCAGAAAAGTCTCCACATTTACTATGGCTGGGCAGACCGTGGGATCATCGTTTGGTAACAGCTCGCTGGCAGCCTGCGGCTCATGCGGCGGCTCTGTTTCGATAATTTGCAGAGGTTTTGACTTCAAGCGCAAAGTACAAATCTCACGTTCCAGGCACTGCAATCCAAAACTCCATAAAACGAAATACCTTTGTATATATGTATATATAAAACTAACCTCGATTTGCCGCTGCATCTGATTGTCAATGTCCACCAGTTTTTCAATGTCATAGGAAAGATTAAGTGTGTTGGGCTTAGTCCACTTTTCATGGTTCCGCTCCTGCGCATCGAGTACAACATCCAAAACGTTCTTCTCCTCTCGAAGTGCAGCGAGAATATTGCGTTTCTCTGCATTCACCTGCGTCTCGTGAATTAATTCTTCTTCGCACCGCATAAGCTCCCGCTGCAAGCATCAAAAGGAACGTTTAACACATTTAACAAATAAATAACGCAGTGTGGGAAACTCGCCTGTCTTTCCAATAGTTCTTTTTCCAGTGCTCGTAGTTCATCCTCGGCAGTAGTTTCCAGCTCAAAAACATATCTACGCAGCACTTCCTCCTCCAGTTCGTCAAGGTTTACAATTAGCCCGAAGCGTTTCATCATGGCCTGCTTGATCTCCTCCTCCAATCGTGTGATCTCGTAGCGCATGAACTTAATGTCCGTGTTCATGCGCCGTAAATGCACAATATTGATCCGATGCCAGCGCCGCGTTGCCAACGTCTCGTCGTTCAACTGCTCCACACGTCGACGGAGATCAACCAACCTATCGGCATCAAAGAGTATGGCCTTGGACAGATCACGGTAGTCGTCGCCCTCATAAAAATGCTGCAGCTGATCCATACGTAGCACGGCGTTCAACTGCACCTTGTTTATCTCCTGTTGTCGTTGTCTCTATATGTCAGATCATTAAAGGCATTAAGAAAATGTTAAGCACGCTTTTAGATGAAAAGAAAAATACCCGAAACTCCAGCAAAGTGTTCTTTTCACGATCGTACACCTCCTCGTGGTGCTTCATTTGCTTTTGCATTTCAGCAATCTCCTTACGCTTCTTAGCCACCTCAGCCATGTGCTCAATGACGCTACGCTCCAGTCCATGTCGATCCGAGCGCATGACAAAGGCTAGATCGTACAAGGCCCGATCCAGTCCGGTGGGACATGTCGATTCATCTAGACGTATCGTGGTCATGTCCAATGAATCTATACTCTTCGCATCCGCCTCATCCTCCTCACTCGATGACGATGATTCCGATGATGTGGAGGATTCTTCATCATCTTTGCGAACGCGCTTTGGTGGACGCCACCTTTTCTTAAATATACGACGCAGAAAGTCATAGAACTTGTGACCCTTGATCGTGCTCATAAATGTCAGCTGCAATGCCGCAATTTGTTCGTTCAACTTATCAATGTTCTTCCGGAGCTCGTCCAGCTGACGATTTGTGGCGTTAATCACCACCTGTAACTCATTCCGGGTATTCATGGCCTCGTTTGCATTTTGTAACAGCTGATTCTCAATTTCCTCGCTGTCCCGCAATATGTATAGCTCCTGATTTAGGCTAATCAGGTATGCAGCCATGAACTCGGCCTCCAGTTTAGCATGAAAACGAGAAATATTCATTTTCTCCAGGTCCTGAAAGCAAAGTCGAAACGGAATTAATTAATCGCCGTAGAATGCCAATAAAGCCATAACCATTTGTATGTCTGTATTGAGATGACTTAGACTGACTAAGCTAAGTATGTATATGGGTACACCCAAGAAGGGTTTCTCAATTAATTGTAAAACTTTAGTGTGTCTTTTTTCGCTCCAAACCTTATCGAACTGGCGGATCTGCTCGTCCACATCATCCTTTATGTTTTGCTGCTCAACCAGCAAGACTCGAAGACAGCGATTACGCATTTCCTGGGTCATGGGGGCGTTTCCCTCCTCATCTAGCTCGAAGTATGATGGGTCACTGATCGGCGGCAGGTCTCGGAGCATAGCTACTAGCTCCCCAGGAGTGAGGGTTCTATCTACTTTACAAATTTGCAGTGCATTGTACTTGACAGCTTCTTGCAGCTCCGGAGACTCAATGTGTGCCAGTGTAAAGATGCTGACGGTGTCTATGGTGGGATCACGTTTTCTTTCCTCGATGACCTCCTCCACGGTTTTTTCCATATACAAAATATCATCCACATTCACACCACAGCCCGGTTCGCAATGCTCAATGAGATTATACTCGGGATACTCAATGTCCGGATTGATTTCTGCTATATCCCCTAAATATAAACGATCCCTTTCAGGGACAAAGCTGTGTATAGTATTCAGTCGGTTGCGTCGTTTTCGTATATGCCCCAATAGATGTTTTTTTCGATCGCGAAGCGCGAAAATACGATGATTAAAAGTATCCACCATCTCGAAGTACATCTTCCGGCACTCGACAATTTCAATGTATTTTTGTGTTAGGGTCTCCGAAGGCTTTGGTTCGTAGTCGGCACCAATCTTAAGCTTATAATCGCCCAAATTGCGCATGGCCTCTGCAATTTGGGCATCATCATCTGGATGGTTGCGATTGGGATCGGGTTTCTGACGCTCCAGCTTGTCCCAGTCAAAGATGCGTCGCACCTCGTACAGTTGTCGTTTGCGGTATCGCAAGAGCAGACGCATCATCTTTCTGCTGAAGCGAGGCATTATGCTGCGTGGATCGCGACCAAAGAAGAACGATTCTGGAGGTGGCTCTCCAATTGAGTCCTCCTTCTCCTCAGCGGCGATAAGGTCATGGAGGCTGTTGGAAAAGGGGTAAGTCAAGTGGTCGAAAAGGAATGAGCACAGAATTGGAATTGGAACATTGAGTGCAAAGTGCATAAGGACATGGGTTGTGAGAAAGGATGTGCATAAGTCGAATTTAATTTCTTACACTTCCGGTTGGTCCGGCACGCGGTCCTTGTTATATCTGCTGCTTGTGTCATATAAAAATAACTATACAAAATGTACATCTGTTGTCGCACACTTTTTCTGTCTGACTTCTTACCGGCACAACTCCACACTTACCCCAATTCTTGCTCCCGACGCAACCGTTCTTCTATGTCGCGTTTAATTTGCTCGTATTCTTCCCCCAAAGACTGCAGGCGGAAGGTAGAAATTGGTGTGACGTTGGCCCTTTAAATGAAAGCAAAAGTAAATTCGACTGTACATGGATTGGAAGGGAAACAAGTCATTCTCACCGCAAAGGAGTGACCGAGAAGGGCACATGGTCCAGCTCCTTAAGAAAATGATCAAAAAGCTTGCGATGGCCCACTTGGGCAAATTCTAGATCATAGGCCAAGTCCTCTCGCACATCATCCAACTCGGCTTGCAGCTCATCGCGTATTTGTTGAGTTATGCGTGGATCGAGAAGAAGATCCTTGTGCTGGGCACGTAAGCCGGGTGGCAGTTGTTCATTACGTCGCACAATCTCAAAATATTCGTTTTGGAGTACTCCAATCTTCGCCAGGACATCGCGATCATGTGCCTCAGCCGCGTCCTGCTGCCGCTTGATTTCCGCATTAATTTTCTCCTGCTCCAGTGAAGGTGTGTCAGGATCAAGAATATCATCAGGTAGTTCCATATCTGGCATTTCGGGAAGGCGTTTTTTTGGCGGATTTTTTACAACCTTCGGACCATTCCATTTATAAAGAAAAATATTTCCATCATGGCCAATAGTGACCAGGCGCTCGCCATCAAAACTAGTCAGGATGCGTGGCATAACACCATTATTAGCCTCATGCATGGGATAGATGCGGTAGTCCGTAAGATCCGTAAAATTCTCCAAGTTCAGACGATTGATGCGCAGACGTCCATTGAATAAGCCAAACAAAATATATTCATCGCTGTGGATGCCAAGAAGTTAAAACGAAGTGGAACAGTTTTGCTCTTTGGTACGTACATTATGTAATAGGAGTGGATTTCAATGTCATCGGCATCCGCAATCATAGTGCATATCGAGGGCTCGGCCGCTCCGAATTCCAACTCATAGACATAGCCCGCATCATAGCCTGCCATAGACACCCAAATGGTGTCGCGATCTGTGTAACGCAGCCAGAGTATGGCGTTGGGCACACTTGGAATGTGGAGTGGTTCTTCCTCTTCGTCTGGCTCCGAGTCCGCCAGCGCGCTCTCAATGTCGATTTGCAGTCCTGGATTGGCCTTTTTCAACTTCTCGATTTCCCGCATTTTCCGCTCACGTTTTTTCTCTTTACGGCGCTTGATCTTCTCACGCTTGATGTCACGCCGTATGCGGCTCTTTACCGAGACGAAGCGAGTACTGCGTAGTCGTTCCTTACTCGTTAGATTGTAGGTAAGATAGGTTTCCTCCTCGGTGATATTGGTGCGTATATTGTACTCGTAAACCTCGCCGGACTTACAACCAATCAACACTAAATTCGACTGAGAAAAGCAATAAACACCTTGAGATTTAATAATGGAATTGGGAAATGTGCTAACCTAGCTATGACTAACTAGGACTCCATAGTACGATTGTTACTTATTATCTCACCTGAGTTTCCCTCCAATAGAAACAGTTCGGTATGGCTTGAAATTCAATGAACCCCAAGGGCTTCAGATCCACCATTTCGAGCTCGTTATTGGAAAGTGCATATATAAAAATGGTCTTATCGGCAGAGCCGGAGAGTAACAGAGTGCTCTCGCTGTTTATGGTCAGACAGGTTATTGGTGCAGTATGAGCCTTGAAGACGCGGACCAAATGCAGACTTGGCTGTCTCGGGTTACTCAGGTCCAGGAACATCTGCCGCAATATACCATCCTTAAAGCCGGCAACCAGCTCCGTGCCTAGCGTTGATATTTGTGTGTCGAACCAGAGCACATCGACCCCGTCGGCAGGGAATTGTTTCTCTAAAAGTAGGCTTCGGGTGTCGTAGTTGTACACAAAAATCTTGCCATCTTCGGAGAGTGCCAACAGATGGGGAGACACGGGCGAAGTTTGTGCTGCTAGGACGCGACCGCCAACGCATGAGTAAAGCTGATAGGACTTCTTGGGTATGTCGAAGGTGTTGATATCACAGAACCAAATTCCGCCTTTGCCATCCTGCGCATAGTATCCAAAGTCATTGTCGTCAAACAGATTGATTTTCTGCATACAACGCAGCTCCACATCGCCTATTTTGAACTCATAGATCGGATCGATTTCCACAAACAAGTCGTCCTCAGGGGGGTCGGCCAGATCGACAGTCTCCCAGTACCAGACGCGTACATACCCATCCATGCCAACTGTTGTCACTTCTCCATTTTGCATCGTGATGCGCGTTATAGGCCTGGCATGACACGGCTTGCGTCCCTTGCGACAAATCTCAAACTTGATAAGACCCGCTTCCCACAACAGCATGTTCCCCCAGTCGCAGCCCGAGATCACATTTTCATCCGGCAACATGTATGTGGCGTAGATGTCACTGAAATCGGTTTTGCCAAAGCGGCCCAAATCACCTTTCAGCTTTAGCCCCGTAAAGGTATTGGCCATTTTCCAGAACTTGATATGACTCAGGCCCGATGAGACCAGCAGTATTGGATTATGCACCGAAAAGTGTACAAAAAGGATGTCGCTTTGAAAGGATTTAGCTCGCAGTACAACCTCAGCACGCTCCCATCTCCAAATGGTTAATATGAAGTCGGGATAACCGGCCTGGGAAGCAAATAGCTCGCCGCTGGAGTTATATGAGCCGGCCGTGAAACAAGCCTTGGCTGCATTCGATAACTTGATGCGAACATCATGTGAGGGATACTCATAGATAAAAATAGTGGGACGTGGTCCATTTTCTCCCACGGTAAAGAGGCCCTGATGATCGGGATGATCGTTTTTCTGCGGATTTTTTTTTTTAAATGAAATTCTATTTATGATAATTCTAAATATAATAAAAGATTGTTTTATATATAATTTATAAGTACGCTAAATACTTTTTTTAAATTAATGAGCTTTAACAATACAACTAATTCTGTTTTTACACGGTCTGGATTTAACACGGTTTGAATGTAAACCATTTTTAATTTTGTTCCACGATTTTATTCCATGTAACACGATTCAAAATAATACAACACAAATAAATAAAAACACACACAAACCATTCTTGTGTGAGTCGTTATAATGAATTATACAAACAGTTAACAACAATTGGCCAACAACGGCTCATAACAGAGTTCACTGCTAAAAATGTAGATGCCAAACGAGCAAGAGAAAGTCCAGTTCAAGATTATTTCAGCAATTACAATAATTTTATACGCTTTCGAAACAAGCGAATTCGAGTAACTGATGATGACATCAATTAAATGTATGTTCCTGTATTTCTGACTATCATTAAAATTTAAAAATATCATTTTCTTATTTTAGTTCCTGTTCTTTAAGCTTAGAGTGCATATCTTTTTTTTCTTTCATATAAATGCTTGAATACACAAATAAATATAGGATTTAATAAAAGAAACATGAATACTTGTTCGTAAAATATTCTTGATTTTTCATAAATCTGAATAGGTTTTAAAGATAAGTTAACAAAAATAGTTGAATTTTAGCATACAATCAATGTCTTTTTTACACTGTGCATAATATTTCTGTGGCGAATATTAGATTAAGGATATATTCTAATTGAAACTTTTCGAATATCTGACATTTTTTGATACAGATTGGTATCTAATATTTCTGTCATAATATCAATTGTTTTAAATATGTATATACATAAATACAAATCTCATTTGAGAAATATCTTTGTATTAACATATAAAGTTTCATTGAAAGTTTGTGAAACTTTTAAACTACCACATACATAATACTACGTGTAGCTTGAATTCAAAACTTTTGTAGTGTACCATTAGTACAAAATAAATATACGTAAGTGCATTTAATATTAATAGATATACATACTTATTGCACCTTACCGTAATAAATCCTATGCCACAGCCAAAAACCGTCTCCCGAAATGTTACCTCACGCCTGGAAATGCTAAAGTAATGCAGATAGTTTCCAGAAGCAAAGATAATTGTATCCTTATTAACCAGCACCATGTTGAAAAGGCGCTTACAGTTGTAGCCAAATGAGTGCCTGCAATAAGGTGGATGATGGGCGAGAATCGAGGAATAGTCGTACCAGCACTTACTCCAGGCTAACAATATCCATAAGAAACGAAACGTCATTTTCATCTTCTGGGAGCTCCTCCTCCTCGCCCAGCTCATCATATTCACTTTGTGATGGATCCATCTTTGTCTAACAGCTGAAATTATTTT
This sequence comes from Scaptodrosophila lebanonensis, assembly GCF_003285725.1. Lineage (NCBI taxonomy): Eukaryota > Metazoa > Arthropoda > Insecta > Diptera > Drosophilidae > Scaptodrosophila > Scaptodrosophila lebanonensis. Next base: position 4,354,162 of record NW_022060738.1, read on the forward strand.
TTCATGTTCTGATTAAATTCATAAGGATTGCTTGACTATGCCTGTTTAGTTTTGTTGTCAAGTAATTGTTCGTTGGAAACCTCTGTACTGTACTGAACTGCAGGGCATGCGCATTAAACAATCAATTTATTCGAATAATTACAAACATATATCTATATATTCAGATCCAATTAATAACAATTAAAATATTAAATCCTTGAACGCCTCATCATCGTCATCATTGAAAAAGTCTGCAATGTCCTCTTCGAGCTCCTTTTCAGCATTACATGTGCTGTCTTTTAATGAATCTGTTTTATTATTGTTGTTGTTAGTTTCATTGTGTGCTGTCGAGAGGTATTGGTGCAATGTTCCGGAATCCTCTTTAGTATTGGTTTTGACGGGTGAAAAGTATTGCTCAATTTTATTTGACTGCAACAGAGAAGGACCCATTAGGTGGTTTTTTAGTGATTTTTGTCTTTTGAAATACTTACCGTTGTAGGCGCTGTGCTGTGTGTAGTATCCTTTAAATCTTCACAGAAGACCCCCAAATTCTTCAGCGTGTCCTGCTTTCTATTTAGCATATTCCAAATGGTATCATCAGCTGTTCTGCTAGCCATAAGATAACGACAAATCACAGGCTTCGTCTGACCAATTCGATGTGCCCGACTCTCTGCCTGAGCCATGGTCTATAAAAAAGAATTGAAATTACAACAATAAAACATATATCTAAATATTAAAACAGGCAATTAAACGCACGCTTGGAGTCCAGTCCAGCTCAGCAAAAACAATCATTTCGGCTGCAGTCAGTGTTATTCCAGAATTACAAGCTTTCAGAGACAGCACAGCCACCTTGCAGTTGCTCTTATTTTGGAACGTATCGACGTAGCAGGCTCTAAGATCACTGCGCGTATTACCATCGATACGTATGTAGTGCACTTTCATTTGATTCAGGCAATCGGTTATGGCATCCATCATAGCTCGGTGATGAGCAAAAATTATGAATTTGAACTTCTCCTTAGTCAAAGTTTTTAAATAAGCGCTGGATACCAATGACATCCAATTAAAAGTTTAGAGCAGAAATAGACATGTGGATAACTTACCACACAGCACGCGTTTTGACCTCGGCAGTACGCGCATAAAAGCGCATCAGAATCTCGTCATGGCGTTTACCTTTGGAGTTTTGTAGCTCTTCGCTGAGGGCATTTAAACTAGTTTTGGTTTCTTCATTGGTCCAAACAAGCGATGGATCCAAAATAACAGTCTCACTAAAGATGGTTAGTAAAAAGTATTAAATTAATATCAACAAATAATTAAAACTACTAAGTACATTACCGAATTTTTTTAGCAAGATTCGGCAGCACTTCGGCTTTGGTTCGACGTAGCATATATTTGTGCAGTAATACCGCCTTAAGCTCATCCAGATTCGACTGCCCGTTGGCATCCCAACCAAACTTTGACTGCTTGCCATCACAATATCTTGTAGCTATAAAAAAGATACTCAAATGTTTATAATTTTTATAAGTATTTTGGGGCTTGATTTACTAAAATCCATGTAGGTCATAAAGCGTTTGTCGATCAGCTGCAACTGGGAGAAGAGTTCTAAAGGACGCGATAGCGCTGGAGTTCCGGACAAAAGCACGACACGTCTCGCTTTATCGGCCAGTTTTTTGGCACTTACAGTGCATTTCGCCTTCAAATTCTTTATTGTATGCGACTCGTCAAAAATAAGAAAGCCAAATTTTCGTTCCAGCAATTTGTCTGTAATCCTTTCCATCATTGTATAGCTGATAATGAGCACCCTGGCATCTAACAGGTACTGCTGATTGTTGTCCAAAACTTGAACACAGTGCACCGGAACGCTCGGCAACAGCTCAGTTACGTGCCTATTCCATGAGTCACGCGTTGATGCTGTGGTGCATATTAGGAGCGGCCAATCATCCTTGAAGTAGTCAGCAACAGCCAGTGCCTGATATGTTTTTCCCAAACCCATTTCATCACAGATCATGATTCGACCCTGCTGCGCAATGGCAAAGCTGTCGGAAAGTTCACATTTAGTTTGAGTCGCGATGTTTTTATCTTACCATAATCCACTTACCATACACCATCCTGTTGAAATGGCATCAATTTCTGTGCCAGTTTAGGCTCTATCGACGCCAGGCAACTGTGCTCCGGTAATGTTGACGGTGCTTGACACATTTCCATCACTTTTTTGGGTATGGTACCAATTAGTACGTCCGGCTTCAAATCGCCGACATGTTTTTGCAAAAGTGCGTAGTCATTAACGTGAAAATTCCAAATGCGCGTGTTGCTGTCGTACGCCCTGGAAGGTATTTTCTTAAACACCTCAATCAGTTGTTCATGATAGCCAGAAATGTGCACTGCAAAACGCTGGGCGCTTATCATGTAAGGACGGCAGGTCACCGATTTCACAAAGACAGACGCCACAGGCTTCTCTTCCTCTGGCGTAAGCCCCAAGATTGGTTTGTGGTCTCCATTCGGACGATAATAGGGATGTGACGAGGAGCGTGCAATTTCGCGGGAGGAAACACCTTTAATGGCTTTAAGTGCATTCAAAAATGTGGTGCTCTTATTGCTGTTGCTGTTGGGCAGGGACACAGTAGGCTTTTCGCCATTCTGTGGTGGAGATCTGTAGAAGTTGACTGTTTGCTTTGAACCTAATTTCACGCTAGCACCACTTGTTGCGGCAGGTTCTTTTGGTTTTACGTTTGCAGCTAGCTGTGCTTGCCTGGCTTGTAATTTTGCCAGAGCTATTCGCTTCTTTTCGGCAATTTCTGCAGCGGTGCAGGACATTTCTATCCACACGAGGGTTATTATAATATTGTTTACGAAAGGATTTGAATTTGAAATGAGACGCACACCTTCTTCTTCTTCTTATTGTTAGTTACATTCCCAGGAACTAGCAAATGATTCCTCAGCTGTTATTGCAAACAAGCGTTGCCATTTGTATACAAAAAATTATATACATACATACATTTTGTATGGGAAAGCACCTGCAATGGGCTATATAACTGATTTTTACTCCAAAACTGTTCCGGAAAAAATTGCATACTTTCAGATATAATTTTGAATGCACTTTTGAAATGTTTTTAGTACCTAATGAGAGCGTATTTATCGATTTTAACATTAAAAACGCTCATGTTTTTAAAGTTTTAAACAACAATACCGTGTTCTTTTATTATTTACGCATTTGTTTTCGAACGAAATATATTAACTTGTGGAAAGGTCATACGTACATATATAAAAGCATTTTCTTAATTATGTACAAATTAATCCTTAACATAATTTCTTCTTCCAATAAAATTTAATATAATATTGTTTGGGTTATGATTCACTGTACTACTTGTCCAATACTACTCAGTATCAGTTGCCACTGCATGAGCCACCCTGTCAAAAGAAATCAGCTGTTGTATATAAACAATGCCAGGCAATTACGTTTCCATTCATAATTTGCGAAAAATGCACTGAAACGCATTAATCGCACCTGTGTTTCATACAAATCACGTAATAGTGAACGGTGTAAAAAAACGAAGCCATATAATGTGTACTCTACAGGCCGAAGAGACACATTTGGCTGCAATGGCCTACGCTAATACCAATAGAGATGAAGTCACACTGTCACTCTTCGACATAAGCTGGGAGGACGTTTTGATCCCTCACGTTGCTGTGCACCTTACACTTAAGGATCTGTTCAATCTACGGAGCTCTTCACGCACCGCTCTCCGTTTTGTAGAATCTGCACTAGAGAAACGTCAAGAGCTACATCTCTCTGGTAACAGTACAAAGAATATAGAATTGGCATTCAAGGTGATGGCCCGATGCTGTCGACGAGTGGAAAGCCTTCAGCTTGCCTGTTGCAAGTGGCTGACGGACGAGTTATTGCTGCCGCTATTGGCCTACAACAAGCAGCTGCGTGTCGTAAATCTGAACGAGTGCGTGAACATAACGCCTCTCGCTCTGCAGCCCATCATCATTGAGTGCAAGGAGCTGCGCGTCCTTAAGCTTTCAAAATGCCAATGGTTAACTACTGGAGCCGTCGACGCGCTGACACTGCACCAGAGCAAGTTGGTGGAATTTGATATTTCGCATTGCGGCGCCATCGGTGAACGCTGTCTCATAATCTTCTTTCGCAAGCTGAACAGACTGCAGGTCCTTTCGCTGGCCCAAACCCCAAGTGTGACGGACCAGGTGCTTATACAGATTGGTAATTTCTGCCGAGAATTGCAGCACATAAATCTAATTGGTTGTGGCGCAATCTCCGACTACGGTATACAGTAAGTGTCCTCAATTTGTCTTGTTGTGTGTGTTTGTCTGTGTAGCGTATTTGGCCGGAGACACCGAGACACTCAACTGGCATCTCTCGCCTCTCTTACAGCGCAATAAGTGTGCACTGCACGCGCCTGCAATCGTTGCACATCAGACGCTGCCCCCGCGTAACCGAAAATTCGTTAAGCCCGCTACGCCAACGACGCTTGCGCATAGACAGACCGCAGCAGGATGTATACGCCTACAATTTAAATGATTTCTATCCGAGCGACTTTCTTGTTTACTAGCTCCACAGGAAACGATGCCTCTCTCACTTACTTATTTTCCTTGCAGCTCGCTGACAAGAACTCTCCCGCGCCTCCAATCCCTGATGGTACAGCGCTGTCCGTTAGTTACTGAACGCGTATTGGGTCCTCTCCGAGGGCGTTTGCACATTGACAAGCCAAGCATGGGCTACAACTTGCATAACATTGAGCATTGCCTGTACCTGCAGGTGTAATGAGAGAACCGAAGGTCTGTCGCTGGAAACGAAAGCAAAAAGGCTACAACGAGAAACGCTTTTCTTTTTTGTTTTGTAAATATTATATTTACTTCCGCGCTTATGCAGCCACACTGGACGCTACATTCATAAATACCCCGTTAGGCTTACACTTACAAATTGTTAACATTATTTCTAGGCGCTCTAATAATACACAATACAAATAAAAATATACTCTCGATTAAAAAACATGCTTAAAAAGCGTTTTGCAAAAATGCGGCCAATAAAAAATAGTGTACGTGTTACGTGTGCATCCCTTTGTGCTAAATCATGTTCATTGTGCTGATATCAATGGCGAGGTAGAAGTTTCACTGTCATCACACATTTTCATTTGTTGTTCCATCGCCGCATCCAACAACTCGGGTGTTGTGGCTATGGAGTATGGGGATGCCCCAGTCGTATTCTCATCGCCCTTCAGTCGCCAGCTCTCATGCAGTTGCTTTAGATGAGCATATGCTGCCATGGATATGTTCAAGCTAGGCATAACATCAGAGAGTCCGGGCTCTCCAGTAAAGGCAAGACCGCATAGCCCCAGATAAGTGTGAAATGGATCAGGAGTGGACTGCGGCCATTTGGCAAATCCACCAACCAATTTATCCTGTGTAGTCATTATATACTCGCGATTTTTCGCATAGTCAGTCAACTCAAATGCATTTAGTATGCGTAGTGAGGCACCTATCCAAAAGGAATAACAGGTATCCACGGGTTTATTCGGGCGACCCTGAAATCCATCAACTTGGCGAAAGATTAGCCACCGTTTCAGGCGCTCCACGGTGCATGTGTCCAGGCGATGTAGCTGACCGCTCAACTCCAGAGCAGCTAAAGCACAAAATGTGGTACCGCCATGGGCCTCGCCTTCAAGTTCCTGACTGAATCCATAGTCATAGCGCTGGAATACAGTGTGTTAAGTGTCAGGCCTACTACAAGTAATTGAAGCTTGCAACATACCAGACTGCGCATTATGAATTGGTACATCGTTTCCTTATTTACATCGCCCCAATAGTCCAGCATGTGGCATATGGTTGCTGCACAATAAACAAATCGCATATCGCTCTCACTACCATCGATGCAGGCGCTAAAACTGCCATCGGGTCTCTGTACCGCTGCAACGCCTATGGAACGATAAAGCATTTTAAAGGGTTACTTTCATAAATAACTAGCACGTAAGCAGAACTATGTTTCGTAGAAAATTGTGCACTTAAATTATTATCTGATATGTGAATAGAATTTCTGGATATTTGTGAAGCCATAAAGACCGGTTTTTTAAAAAGCTCATTATACCGTAATCCGAACTAAAGTAGTCGACGCTCACCTTTCGTAAAGTACGAACAAACTTATAACTGATTCTGACATTTAAATTTACATCTAAATAACAAATTTTTAAGTCGTTTTACATATAACAGTTACAATGACTTAGCAAAATCTGTAGTCGAAATACAAACTTATATTTTAGATTGGGCAATAAAACCTAACACATAATTTACATTTTAAAAAATATTCAAATTGAATTAATATTGTAACCTAACTTAGATGTGAAATTAAGAACCCCAACTCGAGATATAAAGTAATCTTTGACACAGACTTAGAATAATTCGCACCTGCAACAATATTTTTTCGATCCAGCCTCGTCAAATCATCTCCCAATGTGGCTAACACCGCTACACTGGTGTATGTCATGGCCAAATGGCCCCATTGATAGGCACGCACACATTCTTGCAGCTCAGCGTCATCTGTTTGGGGGACCATGGCACGGCAGCCCTGAAATTTGTATTCATTAATTGATATGAAAAGTGTTTTAACATGTTGGACTGATGGTACACAAAAATACATGTATACTATAAAAGTATTTTAAGATAACTTTGAAATTGAGTGATAAGGGCGAAGCGGCGTTGACGGCTTGTAAATATACAAACTCGCAGCTGCTGCGTAAATATACTGCAAAATTAATTACATACTGTGCACATGTTCTGTATGAATACAAAAGCTCAAAGCAAACTGCGGATAAATGCCCGGCAAAAACCTAAAACCAATAATCAGTAGCATTGAAGGTGTCCACGTAAAAAGATAAAACGCGCAATGGAGACGCTCACAGAGACGATTGTTTGGTATTTGTTTGTTTATATAACAGACGAGTCATATTTATGCTTACCATAAAACCACCGCACTGCTTCTCATTGCTGCGTGGAACTACTAGACCGCCGTAGATCCAGTTAATGATGTCCTGACGCATCTGTGGCGGTATTAAATGCAGAGCATTAAGCACATCCAGGCCACAGACGGCGAAAAACACGATAGTGCTCCTGTAAGCAATGACAACCTGTTAAGCTTGACGATACAAGGACACAAGGACCTTATGCATACGTAACACTTTACCTACCTGGTATTATCATGCGAGGCCATGCGTGCCGGCAACAGATGCAGGAAACGTAGAAGGTTCTTGGAATGCTTCGAGAGCAGCACTGGCTCGTTCGCAGCGGCGTCTTCCATATCTATGTGATAGGACATGTTGTTTAGTTACTGACTTATTGGGCTGTAAATTGGTTAACACTATGTGCGTATTGTGTGTGGGTGCGCCCTTATATATACGGATCCAGCTGACGATGTATATATGACTATGACTAATGTTAGCGAATCGAGATGTGAAAATTCTGCCCTGCTGCGAGCGATGGTTTCTATTTTCCGGCTGTTCAACGTTGATGCACGCTTAAAAGTGAGCGTGCCAATGCACGTGCACTCTTTTAAATAATACCACATTACCTCTTGTTATTTATGAGCCGGTTTGCATCGTAATTTAAGTAGAATTGTACTCCAGTTGCTTCTTCTTTACGGCCTAATGCCACTCACTGTAAAAAGATTAATGCTGCCACATCGAATAACTATTGTGTGTACGCTTCGTCTCGAATATCGCCTGCGTAAGAAGTAGCAGCAGCTTAACAGCTGTTCGTAAGAGACCGCATTTATTATAGGTTTTTACTATTAAACAGTTTTCAAATACTTCCAAAATGCGGATTACACAATTCTTGGGTAGCAAGCTGAAGAACTTTTCAAATCTTCCCAAGGAATACATCGAGCGGAGTAAGAAGCAGGTAAATTGACCAATTTTCATGCTCACGTAACATATTGGTCATGATTCAAAGAAATAAAAGGTATGGCATTGCTCAGGTTCGTTATTCGGTGTGCTCTATGACGTCACAATAAGTTCTGTGACAGCCGTGATTGCATTTTTCACTTTCGCGCGCTTTAGGGCAGTATCGCCAACCAATTGTACCCAAAGCGACAGAGCAGGTACATAAAATATAACGAGCACTGTACTTGGCTGCGTAATGTGAGTAAAAATACTTGCAGCGCTTAATGCCAAATCCTATAGTTGTATCATTAATGTGCTTAGAATGTGGATGATGCAAACAATCTATTCATACATTTTTAAATAATCCATACACAGGTGTATTGGAAGACTCCGCGTGAGGTTAACTATTTGCCACGTACTGTCGAGCGCAGGCGTTTCCGATATACAACCAATCGGCCATGGACAGGGCAATTTCGACAGCAAAACATGCCAGGCACCATGCGCAAGAAGGTATTTGTGGAGCCAGTTGGTAAGTTGGCCAAGGTCGTTAGTAAGAAAAAGAAAGCTAACACTAACGTATATTGCAGAAGAGTGGAGTTTCTTCCGCGGCGATCGCATTGAAGTGCTTGTGGGTAAGGATAAGGGCAAGCAGGGCATTGTCACTCAAGCCATTCCCGAGCGCAATTGGGTGATAGTGGAGGGGCTAAATTGGCATTACAGACGTGTGGGTGCTGAAAAGGATTTTCCCGGCATTATTATTAAATCGGAAGCACCGCTACATGTGACTACAGATGTTCGGCTGGTTGATCCATCAGACCTGCAAGGCACCGAGTTTGAATGGCGCTATACAGAAGAAGGCGAAAAGGTTCGCGTATCCATGCGTTCGGGCCGCATCATTCCCATACCAGAGACAAATAACCAAACGCATGACTACAAAACTCCAAAAGCATATATTGAGCGAGACAAGGATACACCAGGTATGGTTTCAAGTGATTATACTATTTTTTATAGGGTAATAACTGTTCACCTTTTGAAAATCTAGCCGCCATTGTAGGTGAGATTACATTTCAGCCCAAGCTAGCCACATTTGAAATGGACATTATGGAAGAAATGGACATCAAGGAAGAACGAACCCCAGCAAAAAGTTATTGGTATTAAGCCAAAGCTTACTTGTTTATTAGACTAACTAAGCTGCTAAAAAATCATAAAAATAATTATTAATTATACAAAAAAATATCTCGAGTATATCATTTGCGCACAGCGCTAAATATTTCATCTCTATGTTCACGCAATGTTTTGGCCAAACGCTTCACCGTGTCCTCGGCCTTTTCAAAATCTTTGCGCAGCGTCTTGTTAAACGTGTCATATAGCCATGTGGAAGTTTTCGATATGTTGGACTCGTAGTTGGCGAAAACCTTGCTGGTGTGCTCATAGCTGTAAGTGAAGCGAAATTGGACACATGTATATGTATTTGGATTAAAAAGTACGTTATCAGGACTAAGATCCCATTTAAAAAGTTGATAGCTCTTTTTAAAACAGCATTAGTATTTATGAAATACATTATTTTTTTGAACACAATAATTTTAAGTTACCATACGATTTTTATAGTTTTTAAAAATGCAATGTGTTTTATTTTATTTAATGGGATCTACGCTGAAAAATAGAGTTGTACCCACCGCGCTGAATTAGCTATATCCGTAATCAAATAGGTATTGCAATGAGCCACTGCTAGAATTTGTCGATTGCTCATGTATTTTAGTTCCACATGAGGCAGCGCCATCTGCGCACATTCAAGGGATATCAGGGAGGCATGAAACAGGCTGCGACATTCCAGAGCTGCCTGCAGCTTGTACTGCGGATCACTGCATAAAAAGAGTCACTTGAAATGCATTTTTAGGAAGTCTGAAAGGACTTACACGAGCCTTCCCAGTTGGTGCCATTGCTTAAGCGCCTGCGTGGCCGAATTGGCTGCTGCCCTTAATAGCGTGCCACAAATACGCCATTGTTCGAGGGTACTGCCCAGCTTGTCTCGTATATCCCGCGCTGTCTCTAGTTGGGCATCAATACTCTCCTCTAAGCGGCTCATGTAAGTGCCGCCACTAATAAACGCTATAATGCCGTCCTGATTTACGTAGAGTTCGTTGAGTTCCGCGTATCTCTCAATAAGTTTCTTAAGTCGTACTTTCGTGTGTTCAAGCACCTCACTGTAGTAACGAATGCTTAGCAAATAGAGCGCGGATTCACTGAGATTAGCAAAGAAGTCCTCGTGCGTGGAAGCCTTGCGTTCATCACCAATAACACCCAAATTGTGGGCCAACTAAAACAAAAAGGAATGTGAATGAGTTTCATGGGAAATTTTTAGGTTGGAGTCCCTTCTACTTTTAACTTAATTACTTTTAGGCACTTCACAACCAGTGTGGTTTTATAATTGTTGAAATTAGCCTTCAAAGCTTACAAACTTGTAATAATTTGAAGGATTTAGCAAACACATTTGAAAAGCTGAAGACCTGAGATTAATTTCAATAAATTTAATTGCTTAAGGATGCGTTCTGGAGATTTTAAAATTTGATAGTCATGGAAACACCACCCCCTATTGGAACATTTATTTAATTTTATAACCACTCAGTAATGCATATGAAAGAAAAATGACAGCAAAGTGAAAAATTCATGCAAAGTAAAGTACCAGGACAACAGAAATTGTTAAAACAATAATTTTTGCAAAGTTTCAAAAGATACATGAGCTGCCAACATTGAAATTTGTTTTTATTTGCGAGAGTATGTATTTCGAATATTTACTTTTATGTCGTTGTTTAAAGTTAATGAATCAGAATTTATATATTTACACACCTGGACAGAAGAATAGGTGTGAGCAAATTTTTTGTCAAAAAAGTTTGCCTTTCATATGTATTTTAATTTTTCTCAAGATAAGTTAGTTTTAAACATAAACATACTTCAGCGCCAAAACAAATAATCAAACGTTTTACAAACTATAATAAGTAACAGCTTTTGGTTGATTCATAAAAAATGAATGTTTTCGGTTGGTTAGATTAATAGGTGTGCCCAAAAAAAATTTGTAAAAAATATTGAAATTTTGTTATTTATAGATACCAACTTCTAACAAATCTTTAAAGGAACGTTATACCAAACTTTTTGAATATTTTCCCATAGCTGCGTTTTGTTTTGGCAAACCATCTTTGGAATACCTCGTTTATTTCGATATTTCCTACCAAATCCAAGCTTATTTAAGCTTATTCCGTGCCATGGCCCTGTGTTCAAGCGTTAATTACTACCATTCTAAAGTAAATTAGGGAGTATATAGTATTACCACTCCCTGCACCCTCACATACCTGAGCCAGGTCCTTGGTGGGCGTATTAGCAACAATTTCACTGCCCCCTCCTGGGAGCCGCTGTGTGGTGGGCGCTGGCAACGGATAACCATTAAGGGTGAGGGGCTCAGCGTCGTCCTCCGTCTGCGGCTTCTGCTGCAGTAAGCGTTGATTTCGCTGAAGTAGTTGCTCCCGCTGCTCCCGATCCATGCCCTCGAGGCCCAGCATTGCATCACGTTTCGTTTGCAAATGATCAATCCATGCCTCGGCGGTGGCCATTCGTGGACCCGGACAGGTGGCCTCCAACTTGCTGATTTGTTCGTCCAGGCGCACGTATTGCTGCACTATGTTTTGGGCTTTCTGTGGAGGGGGGGAGGGGTGAAGTCATGAGTGGTTGTGGCTATTGATTGCCTGCCCTTGCAATTACCGTGCCACCATTTTGTTGCATTTGCAGAAACATGCCCGTCGCCGTTGTAGGTTCTTCGTTCACACTCTCTGTGTTCATGGACGAACCGCAGCCCATCATTCAATGCCCAGCACCGCACAGTCAAGTTTATGTCTAATTGATGATGGCATTTCAACGCACGCCTTAACACCCATACGCTGAGTAATTAATATTTCACGAGTTTATTGCGCCGTGAGTGCAACCACAGACAAATGAGCGCCACTGTGGCTACAACCGTAACCGTAATCACAACCACAACCGCAACGCTCTCCTGCCAATCGCTGCATGAGCTTTTGTCCAGTTTGTCATAAACGAAAACTAAATTTTGCGCGCAACTATTAAGCCTGCTTTTACATCGGGGCGTTTGTCCTTATTAAGTAAATGTGAGTTGTCCGCCCACACACCACCACACACACACACACACACACACACACACACACACACACACGCCCACATGTTACCGAACGACCACAACAGAAAGTCGAGCTGCTTCTGAATGAGTCAATGCATGGAACCCATCCACCAAAAATTCCTGTTTCAAGAAAACGATGTTGTAGGTTCAAGAAACTGTTACAACTATGCAGTATTGTTGCATACACGCATAATATACAAATATACAATAATAATAAGTATAATAAAGAAATTGAAATCAATTATGTTTTTAATAATTATGCGTTCAGGCGGGCCGGGTTTCCCGTAGTCTTCCTATAATTTTTCTTTGCTTCTTTAATACCCTCCCTTTTTTCTTCCCTTTCTTTGGGATTTCTTTTTAATATGGGAATCTCAATCTCAATTAATAGATTGAAATGAAAATAAATAGCTAAAAAATCCATTGAAACCGATTTGATTCGCTTTTGTTGGCTGGCAATGCAGGCCCATCGGTATTTGTCTGCGAGTGTGTGTGTAAATACTTTTCATTTATTTTTGCTCGCGTGCAGAAGTTTGTCCATTTTATGAATTGGCGTACTAAAGCACAACAACAAAAATATAATGAAGCGCAATAAATACAACTTTTCAACAGCTGCTTAAAGAACACTTAGTATGGCAAGCTATTTGAATATAGGATTTATGAAATATAACATTTAATAGTGGAGTGATTTTAAACCCAACACACTCCAAGTCCATAACTAAAGCTGAGTATTAACAAGTCCTAATTGATTATCCCTGTCTCGTCACCTACACCTCATGCCCATTTCACAAAGCAATCCATCAACACGATTATAATCTAGATTTTGATAAATTACCAGCAAATTAAGGGTCCGTAATAATTTTTGTATGTTGTATATATGTATTTAAAAAAATCCCTGACCAGCAGGGGCTGTGCACGTGTTGCACGGTGGTTAAAATTTCAAGTTACGATACGAAAAAGAAATGGGGGAATAATCATAAAAACAAACGCAATATTTTTAAAAATATTTTTGTACAAAGGTAATGCAATCTGCGCTTGATCTGTAAATAATGCACTCAAACAGGATCCGCATATAGCCTCGGTGGCGCAGTAGGCAGCGCGTAAGTCTCATAATCTTAAGGTCGTGAGTTCGAGCCTCACCCGGGGCATTGTAAATTTTTTAATATTTATTATTATTTTTTACTTAGAGCACTTATAAAACTCGTGGAAACCAAGCAAACAGAGTGGTAAGTGCATAATAATGCTATATGGACAACATATTTGTAACTCGATTGAACTTGTATTAATATAAGTACCAAGCTATGATTTATATTAATATTGCACATAAACACATGACACCACTATAAAAAAATAGAAAAGCACAACAATAGAACTTGGTAAAGAATATATGTATGTACGTTTATTCATGTGATAAGCTTGCAAGACTGACCTACAGTAATTGGAATAAACGAACAAATATTGATCTTGGAACAATAAAAAAGAATAAGAAATTAAATAACACTTAACCACCAAATCTTATAATGATCATTTCGATAGTTTTGACACCTATAAGGCACAGATAGACATTAATTTCTATATACTATACACTATATAAAAATATAATTAAATCAGCTATAGGTGCCTTAACGCTTCTGATAAGTAAATTGGATGAGAAACGCGAATTGCATCTGTTCTATAGAAGATTTTGTTAGACCGGAAATATTATTAATAGTAGTTCGTGTCGCATTTGTAAACAACGACAAAATCGATAAAGACTATACAGATTTTACGAATTCTTAAAACCAACTCAACTCAAAAAATTAATTTAAAATACTTTCCAACTTAATTTTCATACTAATAGGAGGTCTCTAAGGTTATTGAATGTCTTTCAACTAGTTATTAAAAACAGTATGTTATTGTTTTAATTTTGCAGTGTCGCTTCATTTTGTAAGCTCTCCACTTTCATTATCCTTTATCCATTTGTGCCTCCACTGTGCTCCAACTAATTGCTTGTTTGCTCTGCGTTGTAGCCTTCAACGAAATTCCTATGGTTGGGTAGTAGTTGAAGAGTAATTCCCCAGACGCCGAATAGCCCTGATCGTAATGCTTTATGGCTAAATGGCTCGAAAAGCTTGCATACGCACGTGCTACAATATACACAGCTAACTATATTCACACACAAACACGCGTATAAACTAAAGTTCTATTTGTGCCACACAGGGCGTATGGGTAATTTAAAATATGCCGACCAAAATAAATGTGGCCTCGAAAGAGAGGACCCATGAAAATATGCAACTTTTGAATAAATAATGACTTCACTGGCACTGTGGGAAATATTCGCAAGTCGTCATAAATATTTCTAAGCATGTGGCTGCCATCCAAGAAGTGGATGAGAAAAGAGTTGGCAGATAACCTGTTGATAAAAAGCAGACGAAAGAATACGAGAAGCAAAACAAATAATAGCAAAAAGCGGCAAAAAGCTCGAGCGATGGATAGCGCATGCTCAGGCAAATCCTGTGCGACTGGAAAACGGGAAATAAACAGAGCAACAAGCAGGTACGGCGCTGGCCTTCATTCAATATTGAAAGTAGAAACGCCAACACGCTCATGGAATATCGAAAACGACGAAGGCACTGACACCAACACCGACAACGACGACGCCGACGACGACGACGCCGACGGCGACGACGACGCCATAGCCTCCGATGCGGCCGCCATCGCAGTCGACACACGAAACCGCACAAATGTAGCGTACGGCTTACGAGCTTGTGGAAAAATTGTGGATTCAGATTCAGTCGCAACATACGCAGCGTGCTGCAAAGATGCCAGCTGAAAGAAAGTCGGCAAAAGTGTTTTAAAATACGCAAAAAATTTCATAGACGGGTGGGTGGTTCAAACTTATACACACACACACACACACACACACCTTCAAATATATTTAGCTCTTATGTGGCTGTTGTGCGTCGCTGTGGCGTTTTGTATTGCTCAACAATAATAACTAGGAAATTAACGACATGGGCTTGCGCGACGCACTGCGTCAACTGCGTCCGGGTAGCCCCTCGCAGGGCAAGTGCAGCATTGAGCTGCAGAGACGCAGCGCCAGCGAAACGCTCGTCACTCCCGCTCAGGTGACAGAGCAGTCCCTGCAAGTGTGGCGTCAATTGCCAGCGGAAATACGCCATGATCCGAGCATGGCTTCATTTCAAATGGAGAACGAACGCATACATGGTGAGTGAGTGAAGTTGTCATTGAACCAGCACCTCAGCCTAGAAGTAGGCAACACGATTTGGAGCTCTGTTTGTCTAATCAAATATCAATCGGTTGTCGCTTAAGTCGATATAAATATACGCATAAATTGACACCCTAAAGGACGGCTTGACAAAGGTCAGATTATAAAGAGGGCGTTATTTGTCTTTGCACACTTAACTAGGCACACGCTCATGAATTATTTATGCATCGTACACACTCACAGGCTCCAGCGCCGCCAGCGATGATGATGATGAGAGCCGTGCCCAAGAGCTGGAGGATGAGGAGCCCAGTTTCGGGGTCACAGATTTTGTCAATACTCAGAAAAGGCATTGCCGGGACGAGGACAAAAGGTGTGTGTCTTTCTGAATTTCTACATGTCAATCACAATTTGTATCATCTGATTCTCCCCACACTTACAGCACCGATGATGAGGGCACCACTCACTCAGATCACGAGCATACCAATGGGCCGGGCAATGCCAAAACGCTGGCACGTCGCACTCACCACAAATCGAAGCGTTCGAAGGAGCAGCGAAAGCGCGACAAGGTGTGGAAACGCATGGGTTTATTAGTATTTTGGATTTTCGCGGCCGTGGTGCTCATAACGGTGGATGAGAAGCATTTGCTTGAAAAGACATTGGAAGTCCCGCGAGGTACAGAGGGGAAATGTAAGTAGACCACAGTACACATATATTCGTAGTAATACTTTGAAGAACATTTTTAATATAATATTGGGCATCAAGCTAGTCACACAAATGCTTGAAATAGATATGTGCGCTTATATTAAATTGAAAACATAAATGAAAATCTCATTTTGTTAACGTCACCAACTGTTGCAAGATTATTTTAATTAGCATTTATTTTGAGCTGAAATTATCATAATGGCAACCAATTTCAAAGCATACTCGTATGAAACGTTTGTTTTGAAATTAAAATATTGCAAATGTAGGTGCAATTACATTTTATTTATATTTTAAAAGTTCAGCCCGTGATGCGAAAACTAAGAACGACGGCGCAATAATTGAACTTATTTTAATAGATTAACTTTGTCAAAAAATGGCATTCCATCTTAATAGTCTATTTAAGCAAGTACGAGTACACTTAATAGCTTTCGCTTTCGCTTCCACTTTCGTTCAGATTTCAAGCTGCTCAACAAGCCAACTGGCGATTTTCGTTTGAAAATGTATGGCGCTTTCAATGAAACCGCAATCCATGAATTGCTCAGCGGCGACGAGAACGAGACACTGGCGCACAGCTGGCTGACGCTACAGCCCCAGATATCCACTTACGATTACGAGAAACGCAGTCAGGTGTTTAAGGTGAGTAAAACAATAAAAGTCGGCGCATTTTCTGTTTTAAATTTCCCAAATTTTTCCCCCCTCACAGAATGTTTTGTACGCCTGGCAGCTGCCACTGTTGGATGTCGAACATTTGGAAGGCGCTCCGCGTGCCGTGTCTCGTAATCTGACCTACGAAATGACAACGGAGCTCAGCGAGTTGCTGGCGCGCAATGACACAGAGATGCGTCTTCACATCTACAGCAGCGCCGAGACCGACTTGGCCATTGTGCTCAACTATAATCCGTTGATTGTGAGCATGAAGACAGGCAGCATTCTGGCCGCCCTCATTCTGCTCATCTTCTATGCCCTGCTCGTGTGGGAGGTGTTCGAACGACCCTTTGTGGCCATGGTATGCTCCATACTGTCGGTTACTGTGCTGGCCTGTTTCGACGATCGCCCCAATATGGATGAGATTATACAGTGGATGGATATGGAACTGCTTACACTGCTCTTCTGTATGATGCTTTTGATTCTGATACTCACCGAGACGGGCGTCTTTGATTACCTCGCTGTGTTTTGCTTTGAAATATCTGGCGGAAAAATTTGGCCCATGATCTATAGCCTGTGCTTGGTCACGTGCTTGGTATCCAGCGTCCTCGACAACATGACGACGGTGCTGCTCTTGACGCCGGTAGCCATACGTCTTTGTGAGGTAATGCGGCTGGATCCTGTGCCAGTTATTCTAGGCATCATTGTACATGCGAATATTGGAGGGGCTCTGACGCCAATTGGCGATCCCATCAGCATTATCATTAGCACCAATCACTACATATCGGCCAATGTGAGTATATTTGTAATGATGTACTAAAATAGTCTTCCCACTTTGCATCGACTTGTAACAAATTGGAAGAAATTCTTGAAAGGAATTCGATCTGATCTAGTATTCTACTTGAAGTATGTTCCACAAGATTCCTTGGGGTGGTAGCCTATCGAAAAGAAATGCTGGGACATATTCATATAGAAAATGGATCGTACTTAGCTTTTGTGGATACTTACTTATACATTTAACAGGGAACATAAAGAAAGCTAAGCTTGAAGTAAGCACCAATGCAGTGTTCAAAGTACGAGTTTCTTAAATATATTTAAAAGCAAATATCTATGTAGTTACAATTAAGACTTTTTTTGATTTGCTCTTTTACATTAGTAAATTATATATAATATATTACTCTTTTATATAAAGGGCGTCACATTCTTGACCTTCGTGGCACACACACTGCCAGGCGTGGTGCTAGCCGTGTTGCACAGTTGTCTGTATTTGCGACTCTTCTACCACAACATCGACTCACTGCGTCTAAAAGAGCCTAAGGAGCTAAAGGAACTGCGCCGCGAAATCAAAGTGTGGCAGCGGGCCCTAAATGCAATTTCCTCCTACTCTAAGGATTCGGAATTGGTGCGTGGCACTCTAAGTGGCAAGGTCAAGCAATTAAAGCGCACGCTGCGCCGAAAACAGCGGGGCGTTGGCTCCACAGATGCCTATGTCAGCACACTGGAGGAGCTCAAGGAGAAGGTAAGGTGAGGGGGAACAATTTAATGCTCACTAATTTCCTTTGCTTTCAGTATCCCATCAAGAACAAGCAGCTGCTGCTGCAGGCTGCAGGAGCATTGTGCTTTGTCATCGTCTGCTTCTTCATACAATCGGTGCCCCATCTGCGCACCCTGCCTCTGGGCTGGGTCGCCCTCCTCGGAGTGATTCTATTGCTCATCATACTTAATCGGGATGACATGGAGCATCTGATGCATCGTATCGAGTGGACGACACTGCTCTTCTTCGCCGCCATGTTTGTGATGATGGAGTGCGTGGAGCGACTGGGATTGTTCGGCTGCATTGGCGAACTTACAGAGCATGTCATCTTGATTGTGGATAAGCGCCATCGGCTGGCCATGGCCATATTCATGATTTTGTGGACATCGGCGCTAGCCTCTGCCATTTTAGATAGCATACCAGTGGCAGCAATGATGGTCAAATTAGTCACATCGCTGGTAGCCAAGGAATCGTTGGGCTTGCCCCTGGAGCCGCTGGTCTGGGCATTGACTCTGGGAGCTTCATTTGGCGGTGCGTATTGTATATTTTCAAAAGATTTTAATTTATTTATTATATTTATTGTAACTAATATTACTTTCTAAAGCCTCTAAATGAATATCAATACCTAACACATTGCCTATTATCTCTAGAAAGATCTTACGCTGTAAACTACAATTTTTCAATTATTTAAAAAAAATTTTGTTTTTCAGGCAATGGGACTTTGTATGGTGCCTCTGCAAATGTCATATCAGCGGGTATAGCTGAACAGCATGGATATAAGTTATCATTCACGCGCTATCTTAAGACAATCCTCCCAATGATGCTCGGGCAAGTCACTCTGATGACCATCTATTTGCTGGTGGCCCACATTGCCTTTGAATGGCATTAGGCGCTGACAGATTCGCAAGTGCTGTGCATTTTGTGAGCTTATACATAATATACCTACATAAATACCAGAACAGATATAAATTACGATATGCATACTCGTGTTGGAATATTAGTAAAAAGTTTCGTCTGTTTTTACTGCAAAAATTAATTTCTGATGTCTATAAGATCTATATATAATCGACTAATAATATAAGCATTGCTTTCTGTTTTTACAAAAGAGTTAATGGAAATTCAATAAATGATATATATATGTAGTATTTTAAATGTACATACAAGCATAATATGTATTTATGGACGAGTATCTATCTATACGAGTAGAAGACTGAGCGCTCAACCATATGACGACCGTTAGCCACCTTGAACTTGCGTTGTCTTACATTCTCATTTCTGCTTTAGGAAATGTGCGCAAGACTAGGAAATGCGAATCGGAATACACCAATCGGAATAAGTATGTTGACAAACCTAGGATGTACATACATGCTTAGTTGAACTTAATAGTAGGGGTGGAACTTTATTTTATACGCACTTAAAAAGCGAGCAACCATTTTGTAATTATATATAGTTGAGCTGAAAATGAAGAAATACATATACAAAGTATTTCTGTCGATCACCAACTTTTATCTTGAACTATAATGGTTACTTGGCTAGCTGCATGAGATCCCTAAATCTTAGTGCATGTTTTTTGGATAGTTTGCGATTTCTGCTTAGGAAATCAATTGTTCACAGCTGAGTAAGTAGATTCTCCTGATTCTTAGGGATATTTCTGGAATACTAGTATTATATTTATCGTGGAATCTCATCAAGATTTTTATTAAATATTCCTCATGTTGATCGAGTGTCACTTTTGCTTTATCTTGCTATATTCTTCAAGCTAGATTTACTTCGATATTTTGTAATATTTAATTATGCGCTGAAACCCTTGTGCTAGAGTCTGATGTCTTCGAAGAGGTGCTATATTCTTTAGCCAGACTCCCGTTAAAAAGTGAATTGCACAATCCCTCCTAAAGAGACGGTGCAATTTGTGGACAACTACTACTATATATTTCCACAAAAATATTACTTCAACAAATAAACTTTAAATATAATTTATAAAAACTTCTTTCTCTAAGAGATTATTGTCTTTTCCCCGGATCTTTCTTCATTTTTCAATTTTTCAATAGGCGCAGTAAGAGTAATACAAGTACTATGAATTTATTAAAAAATGTGGATGAAAAAAATACAAAAGGTTCTACTTTATAGTATATCCCTCCAAGCAACACTGAAACTATAAAACGGATGCTCCGTAAGAAAATAGCTTTAAAAAAAAAAAAAACTATTGTTAAATATTTAATAATACTGTGACTACAGTTTTCTCCTGATTTATATTGCAAGAATCAGTTCATAATATTTATTGTAATAATATTTATTTAAAATCAAAACTAAATTATATAGATATGGATATTTTTCTTTACGAATTGTTATTTTAGTGATTTAACAATTTTAGATTTTAATATGTAAGCATATGCACTGCAATACCCAATACTTTTCTCACCTAGTGTGCTCAGTATTTGAGAAAACGTTAATAGATTGTGAGTCCTTCGATTTGTGACGCGCGTTCCGGCAAACCGCCAGAAGTCAATAAATGCTCGGAACTATGTACATATATAATCGTAGTATGTAAAAGAAAAATAAACTAAAAGCACACATTCAAGCTGTTAGCGGCCCTGACATAGGGTTTTTATTTATTTGCTTTGCTAGTTTCACATTTTCACGCGCCGAGCTTTCCACGCTTCCACACAATTTTCCAAAACAAATTTTATTTTTAAGTTTTCACTCAAAAAATAAATTTAGACAGCGGCAGTTTTATGGCAACAGCCGCAGCGGCAGCGCCAATTTTGTTAACGCCGGAGGGAAATGGGAATGTGAGAGATCAACAAACGTGAAATTGCAAAACTTGGGCCACGTTGGACTCGCTGACTGCTGAGCGAAATTTAATTAATTTTCTAGACCATTTCAAGAGCCAAAGCAGCAAATGCCATTGATTTCACAGTATCTAGTATAAGATACTGCGTGTGTGTGCTGTTAAGTAAATTAAGTTATGGTAGTGCAAACAGGAGGCTAGAACCAGGCATACAAAAGCTTCAATTTTCCAAAGTGTTCCATGGCCTGAAAGTGTTTGCTTTTATGGGCCTCTTTATTTATTGTGTTTGTTGATGTGCCCCAAAAAGTGTTAATACTCGTAAATTGTGAAAGTGCCCATCAAATCAAGTGAAAATGTCCTCCTATACCTACACCAAGCCCACTTTTATGATCACGGACAATTCGCAAGATCCGTATCACTTGCACGACGAGGACGAGTGCGAAGCGGCTGAGGAGGCAGATCGCCATTCGAAACTACAGGACATTATCAATTGGTTGTACTCCAGACAAAGACATAATTGGTAAGCTACGGAAAAACACTTCCACATGGCGGTTCTCACTCAATCACCCCTGCATCCCGGCCCACAACGTTTTTCATCCAGCTTCTAATTTTGTAAGACAAACAGTTGATTTTTCTTGCTCTTTGTGTTCACTTGTTTATCTTTTGAACTTCCTTCGTGCCGAATTGAAGAAGCAGCACAAAAGGCAAAACTTTCCCTTCTTTTTATTCAGTGTGGGGTGATTGTTTTGTGCCGCTTCGCTGAAATCAATTGGTTTTTTTTTTCGTACATCCCGAAGCAACAAATTGATTTGATTTATTTATGCTGGAGCACAAACATATGGGACAAAATATTTGTGTACAATATACATACTTATAAGTACTTATATGTTGTCATTGGCTCTGGGAATGGGCGCTTCGAGTGGGCGCCTACGTATTAATAGCTATTGGTTACAAGCTATTCCTGGACTAGTTTACAATGTATATATTTTCTATTGAGCAAGTGGCTTGAAGTTTTATTGACCAAAGTCACGATTTTCTAGAGAGCAATTAAACTAGAATTCAAATATTAGCAGCGTTTGGCATGTAACAATAACTAGAAGTGAGGAAAATAGTCCAACGGGTCCACAACGTGTCAAGCACAATAGAAAAAGCTAAAACACTTTATTGCCAAACATTGCGCATTCACAAGATAACAAATATAATGTTTTTACTAGCAAGAATTTTATTGTATACAGTTGAAATCGGCTAAGAGCAATCTTAACTAAAGAGCATGGTTTTTTTTGTCCAGCTCTGTTACATTTTATTTTTAGGTAAACAATTTCTTTAATCTCTATTTAAAATCTACGATTTGACAATTATAAAATGAAAACTTGAAAGATGAACTAAACTCTTGAAGTGTATAAGGTGCTGGCTGCTGTCTAGCAAGTTTATAGCCAGGGTGCTGTCGTGTCGCTAGAAATGCCAATCCGCGAGACATTTTATTGTCTTGGAAATCGTTGCAATGCCCAGGTTCCTGTGAACTCAGGTGTTGCTCATATGGAAGGGTATGCCGCTAAAATTGCGATGACATTTATTCTGAGTTTTGGTTTCAGCATCGGGCCCAGCAGCCTGTACAGCCCTATTTTCTGACATAAATTTATATAAAAAGAAATGTAATTGCATATATACAGTGAGTTTTTGTTGTTGTTAGACTTTATTCTTATTCATGGAATGTTCTCAGCTGCTTCGATTGCCCCATAGTTTGCAGCTATAGGTCCACATTGGTCTTAAGACGAAGTTGTCTAGGGGAACCCCTAGGTAAGTAACATTGTGCGCTTGTGATATTTGTACAGTGTTCAATGTCACTGGCGAACAGTTACTTTGGGGAAGAGTATACATATGCAACTTGCTTGCATTTTTGTTCATTTTCCTTTATGTGCCAGTTAACGAGAAAATTCGGGACGGCTGTAATATAATCTAGCAAAAGTAATGTGGCCTGCTGCAGACATTTGTTTTTATTGTAAAGAGTATTTTATTGTTTCTAAATTTTTAACTCTCACAGCTCAATGACCCTTATTCGAATGAAATTAATCTTAATTGGGCTTTTTACTTTCAAGAGCAGTTTTTCTTGGTCGATTGGGTCAATTTTGTTTTGAGCTGAATCTCATTTCTTCTCATTCTTGAAAAGTACAAGTACAAGAAAATATCTTTTAAAGTGCGATTTTTAAGGGAAATCCAGATTATTCCTTATTCTTGTATATTGATATAATATTTGAACTTGTAAGATATATTGTAGCGGTCTTAAAATTTTTCAGTATTCTTAGCTTAAGCAATATCTACTTTACTTTTCCATTTGCCTGCTTGAAAGTCAGGCAAAGTCAACTGGCAGTGGCCTTAAATAAACAATGGGCCTTGTCGTGTCCAAAGCCCAATAGTTTTCCGTAAGCAAATACGTGACTTTGTGTTGAAGTGAAAAAAGTCGGAATATGATATTAAGATATCTCTTATGCCGACCCTTAATTGACAAAGAGGAAAAACGTTAAATCTAATGACACTTTCCGTCTGTAGCTTAATGACAAAAGAGTAAACAAAGAGCAAACAGCGCACAGGCACTGATTAAAACTAAAATGGAAATTAATGTATTAATGCCCGTTAACTGTTGTCACAGTTGATCTGGCAAATGAGAAATAAAATACACTATTAAATTGCAAGTTCCGCTTAGTTAATTAAGGTACGAGCAATGAGAATCTTACAAAGCTTAATTAGAATCACTTACAGCGCAAAAGCTGCTCAGTCTTTGCATACCTACATACTACAATAGCTTGAAGTGTGAACAATAACATACATAGAAATATATGCACGTTTCATTTATTTATTGTTGCTAACATTAGATTGCGCATACGCCTTGTTCAACCGGTTATGAAATTTGCTTGAGAACAGTTTCAAACAACGTTTGCGCAGGGCTCTCATTAATTATATACAGCAACAATTGCGCATAATTTATAGTACCACATATTTATGCATATATGAATTTTAATTATGGCTTAAACTTATATTGTTTATAGCCAATACCAAGTCACACGTCGGGGGTTTCAGTTCATTTGGCCTTGGCACTGACACTAAAAGTGCTATCCACACACACACACACACACACACACCCTTTAAAGTCGCGTCGGTCTAAGCATGAAAGTTGTTTGGCCATTTGACACACATAATACAACACACACACACACATATATATATATATACAAATATATACAAAAGGGAATATAAAGACCAGACACATACTATACTCGTACGTCCAAACAAATGCACTTACCACGTGATGCCTTTTTAATAGAAAACAGAAAAACAAAAGACAACAAACAACAGCCAAAACAACTCCCACATACAAGCCATTTGGTGGCATGATGACCAGCAAACAGAGCTCTGGGTGCGGCATTTCTCATCGGCAAAGTAGGGGGAGGGGAAGGGCTTAGCCCACATGTGTGAGTGTAGTTTTGCGGAAATTGGTTTGGGGCTTTCTAATGAGTTAGTGTAGGTTCGGCGTCAAGGTACATGTGGGTTTTCCGCAACGCATTTTGTCGTCAAGCGTGCTGAGAGGAGGTTGAACATGGAATGGAATACGGGTACATTGGATAAATGATGGCATGAGAAAGCGTGTTGACCGTTTTAAAAAAATATATACATATAAGCGATAATGCTAAAATGAAATACAACTCAAGGAAAACCGACATAGTTTAATGAAAAACCATTTAAACCACGATAAAGTAAAGGTATACGGCAATAGAGGTGTCTTAAGCTAACTTATGAGAAAATGGCACATTGAACGTGATAATTATTAAGAATTAATAATTAAGGCCCCACGAAGTATAAAAAGTCCAAGCACATTTTTACGCTGATGGAGACGTTAAATCGTAAAAGCCAAGCGATTCAGCAAGGAATTAAGTGGTGAAGATGCTAACATAAAAAATATCGAAGTGAAAAATGAACAATACAAACTTTTTCTTTGATGATTGTAAACATTGTAATCAAATCCCTGAACAGGAGGCCAAGCGGCACACTAAGAACTACCGGGGTCTTTGGACTAATGAAATCCCTTTATTTATTTATTTATTTCTTTATAAACCTTATCCTAGCGTTACAAGTATTGGATTACTTTTAAATTATTACGCTAGTCATTACAAATTTAATTATATTGAGCTTATTATTATTAGGTTATTTTCTTATTATTAGTTTTATTTTTAACATTGAAAATTTTTATTAATCTTTATAATTATTATATATATTTTTTAGTTTGTATTACCAGTTATTTACTTAATCTATTTTGCCTACTAAACTAAGTGTGTTGTCAGTATTAAGTTTAAGGTAACGTTAATATAGATAATGTTTTCTAAGTGTGCTTGAATCTTAACCCTAAAGTGCGTTTCGCTGCTAATTGTTTTTAATTATCCATAAAACTCTCTTCCCTGATGTAATTACAATCTCCTGTTATTGTAATGGTGAGATTAGTATGAGCTGGCTTTTCAGTCAACTTTGACTATGAAGAAGACTCAAATTTTCATTATACTTAGCTAAATACGCGCGATAATAGTTTTCGAAAGCTCTTAAAATTCATCAATTGACTTGTTGATATTTAAATGTTTAACAAAATACACCTTAAAATGCGATGTAGTTTTTTAAGCCGCATGAGCTGAGATAATTTATGTTAATTAATTAAATAAATGTGTTCAAAGCAAATAAAAAAAAAACAAATTAAGGGCATGAAAGGCCAGCAATCTTTATCTTACCTTATGGTTAAACAAAAATAATTTCGCAATTAATTATACATTTAGCTAGGATTATTCTCGATTAATCTACTACAAGTATATATCAAGTTAGGTGGAGTTTAATACACGATTTAATAATTATGACTATTAATAAAGTCATAATTAGGATTAATTAAGAGTGATCCAATAATTCCGGATAATCCATTTTAACTTTTTAAATTGAATCTCCGCAAAAAAGTCACAAAATAACGGTTTGATGACGTCAATAAGAGTGTTCATTAAAAGCCATGAATAGTTGATTTGTCGTCCGTTGGCTATTGTGCGTATGTTTAGATCGCATTTCAATTAACGTGCAATTAACAAATACTGATAGAGAATTTGAATTGATTGATTAACTTAGCCAATTGTAAAAGCACATCGATATAAGCAAGTGAAAATAACTTTATTTTATACATAACTCACAACGTTAGGTATTAATAATTTGAAAAGCTTGTTCCATTTTCATAATCGTGACGAAAGCAGTTCGAGAGAGGAACTGAACTTATATTATCACTATATATAGTATGCATACTTATGAGAAGCAGGTTAGAGAAACGTGAAGGCAAAATGTATAGCACAAAACCCAGAGTTCTTTCAGGAAAGTACTGCAAAGCACTGGTTCTGACAAAAAAAAACATTTTAAAAATGTCGTTATACTATATCTCTCTTAAGACTGCATATAAAGCCAGTATTCTTATAACATCCAATAACCAAGCAAAACAACAAAAACTGATTAAGCAAAGGGCAGCTATGGCCGTTCTAGTCATCGCAATCTAACCTAACCTAGGTAAATAAAGTCTGCAGAATGTGGACGTACTTTAACCAGTTTTTTTCTACTTGTTAATATGGATTATGGTATTACGTTAGTGGTATTGGAAAATAACAAATTGATAAGCCATTTTCGGTTTCTATCTGGTGATAAAGTCTTTTTGACGTCAATGACAACGATAATTAAAAAACCATTAAACTTTTACTTCCAATCCGTGGCTGTCAAAGATTGCAGATCCGATTTAGATCGGTCAGAATGTACGGTAGTGGCGAAATGACCAGCACGTGACACAATAACATTTATAGTAATAGCAAAATCAATCATAAAAATTCTAAGCTTCGATACAAGTGAAATTAAATAAAAACTTAAGTAAAATTAGGCATTTGCAACAATAATTATATGGTAAGATTCAACAAAATCGTGCCAAAATCACTTCTAACTTTCTTGCTGTCAATTATTGAGTCTTTGTAACGATTGTAAGTTTATTTCTGTTCTGCATTCTTTACAAAGCCTGTTGACCAGCTAAGATCAAGATCTATATTAAGACACCCCTTTAACTTTTTTGTAATGTAACTTTTAGTTTTTTTTATATTTAAAGATATCAAGAGATTGTATGTAGTTACAAATCGAACTCAAAAACTGTGTGTCGGTCAGCAATTTGTTCGATCATATAACAATCTTTTGTTTTTCGTCACTACATTTTGATATGGTCAAGAGGCTTTTGAAGCCTTTAAGAGATATAAATGCTGACAGCAGTAACAATTTAAGTGGCAGTTAATATTGGTAGCCATAGGGGCACGAACAATTTCAAGATAGAGCAAGAGTGCGTTTAAATAAAATTTGTATACAAATTTATAAAATTAGTGTTATCTTAAAGCAGGGACTTTTTTTCAAATCTGAAAATGTCCTCCTATGCCTACACAAAACCAACATCCATTAGAGACTCATACAATTTTCACGAAACCGACGAAATTGAGGACGAAAAAAGCCGATTGAAATTGCTAGATTCTATGAAATGGTGGAATTCAAAGAACCAAAGTAAAGGGTAAGCTCATTGAATCATTAAAATAAATTTGATTTTATATTTTAATGTAAATAGAAAGCGTTATAATAAATGAGTTAAAATATTTATACACAAGAACTCATTTCTATAAAACAATTTTGGCTTCTAAAGATTGCATTCATCCGCCGTTGATAAAGCAGATTTGCTGCCAACTGTTTACCCTACTCTGCAATACACATGTTTCTCAAATTGAAATTATTACAATTAAAATGAATAGTCTATTAGGGCAATATTTACTATCTAAAGTCAATTGAAGATATTGTAACAAATATACATATACTGCCTCTAAGTGTGTGTGCGTACACAAACAAATTCGTAAATTTATCGCAAATGGAAGTGCTAATCGAAAACGATCAAATTTTTATTTGCGATCTGTTGTCGTGGACTTAAAATGTAGCCGCAGTATCAGTATTAGGGGCAGTCGATTTTGTTAACCTAAGTGACAAGAGGTGCTCTAAGAACGATAGTGTGTACAAAAATTAGATGAGTGCGATTAATGCGTGACAGAATTGTTTAGTCTCCAAGAAATCATTGTAATAGACGAGTACACAAGTGAAAATGTCTTCGCATTCTTATACTAAGCCGTTTTCATTGACAACGAACAATTCAACAAATTCATATCAGTTTTCTAATGAGGACGATAACAGTGAGAGAGAGAAGGAGGAGCGCCGATCGAAATTCCGAAGTGCTCTTAATTGGTGGCCATCAAAGCAACAGCAGGAAGGGTACGTTTAAAAATAAGCCAGACTAAATTTGCTTAGAATACAGTGGAACTTCTTTAACACAAACCAATTATCGCGCTCAATTTCACAAAGGAAATTAGAGTGAAAGAATACTTAGCACAACAAACCAAATCTATATAAATATATCATGTGTAGTTAATTTGTTTGCACAATTGGTTAATATACTCACTCAGTAAATGAAAGAGATCAAACGATTTCAATTTTTAAGTATTAGCATTTATTTGTGAATCGAACTGAATAAACTCACAGCTGGAGAAACCGGAAAAAACCCAAAAATGTTCACACAATCAGAGGCTTGCTTATCAATAGATTTGTTGTGTGTAGTTGTTGTAAAGAAAAAAATACTGTATACAATTTGGAATTGTCATTCGATTTGCCTCAAGCCTCAAAAACTTTAAGTTATGGATGTCCGAGCATGACAAGTTCATTGAATACTACCTGGCTAATCAAACGAACCTTGAAACACACCCACACAAAAGTCTCTCTTCACCTACCGCATCGTGCTTCATTTTCAGTTTCGTTTGTGTTGTGTTGTGGTGCCATGACAGGAAAATTGCAAAATAAAAGAGCATAAATTCTACTTTAAATCGGCTTAAGTGCAAAAACTGAGTGAAAGAAAAAATAAGCAAAACGGTGGAAAAATGCGCGCGTGTCAGCCAAAACGCAGAAAGCAGCCAGTGAGGCAGCTACGTACCTACTCGTACCCGGCCAGCGACAACAATACTTGTAGTAGCAGCTATAACAATAGTTATAATATTACGCATACGCCCTGGATGCCAGCCCTCAAGCACTCGACAATTTTGCATGTGTATCTGTAAGTGTTTGCGTGTGTGTGAGTTTGATTCATTGACAGTGACATTTCAGCGGACAAGTATGTATGTAGACGTGTGAGTGTTTGTGTGTTTAGGTGTGTGTGTGTGTGTGTGTGTTTGTGTGTTTGTGTGGGTGAGTGGCGTTAGTGCTTTGTGTATTCAATAACACTTAAGCGAATTGAGTTGAAAATGCGAAGAAATCGAGAAAATTGAGACACATGTCAAGAATCAAGCTCACGCACATGCACACGCACACTCTCACGCACTTATGCATATACTTATATATAAGTGCTAGTTGCATGTCTCGTCAATTTGCCAATTTGTCTTTTGTCTTCTCCTTAGTATGTGTGCATTTGCGTGTGCGTTTCGTCTATTGAACAAAAGCAAAATTAGGGCGCTTCGCTTTAAAGCTGTGCTTGCTCTACTCGTACACACGTATTGAAATAAACATTTATTCCTATTTAAATTTGACACTGTCTTCTGATATGTCTGCGTGTGCGTGTATGTGGGATGATGCGTAAATTTCTTTATTGCCATTTTCACGGAAACTGCGCGGAATGGCGTGCGTATTCAAGCTCATGTTTACATTGGCTTACTAGCTTTTGACGAGCTATTTTTAAACATTTCTAAATGTTTATAATTCCTGTTAATTAAAGCGACTGAGCAGACTGTTGTACTTTGATATGTTTATACATATTTTTATTGTCCGTGCGTATATCGTATTGTGTTGAAAAAGTAATGCCTACATTCCAACATACTATGTTCATTTAGACAGTAGAATGTGCAAAATGTTGAAGTTGCATTATATCGTATAACAATGTAAAATTTAGAAGGTCTTAGCGGCTACAATGAATTAATACTTTTGACAGCCTGGCTCATACCTGTGCATAGTATATATGTATAGGTAGATAGTGCTGAATTTCGCTTTATTTGATTAGGTTTTTATTACACTTTATATGCCGTCATAATAATTATGTTATAAAGTTGTGTTGTGACAATGAACTATTTGCTATCAAGACTTTTATGAGTAGATAAAATGAATTGGCGACTCGTTATCTCATAAACAACTGCACTTTCCTAACATATGTAACGCTATATGGAATGGACATTTCTCATTTTCTCACTAAATTGTAAAATTAAGGTTGGCAAAAATGTGCCAAAGTCCTCTATAATCGAATATGCAATGCAATTTTTAATCTGTGTTGTTGGTAGATATTATTATTTTATTTTTATCCGTAAAAAATACGTATAGAAAACAATTTAAAAATATTTAGTATTGATAAAAATTAAGGATGGTATTTTAGATAGAACGCACCAACTAAACCCCAATAAAGTTCAAATAAAGAACAAAGACTAATTCCCGTAGGTGAAGCAGCGAAGCAAGAACATGACGATATGCCGAATTGAAACCATTTTAATTTAAAATGAATAGTCTTTTTATATCCAAACACTTGCTTTCCAACTAAATACATATAAACAAATGTAAAATAAACCGAAAATAAATAAAATCAATATCTTAAGCAACAAAGAGTGGCGCCGACAATGGATTGTTTTCAAAATATCTCCACCTACATAAATACCAACCCATAAGCTTGGTATTAATTACAGAAATCTTATAGCAGTCCATAAATGTGTGCCGTTTATGAAACACAACAAGACAAACCCTCATGCCACATAAATAGGCCATAGTTATAAGACCAGTGTTATACAAATTACTCCCCAAGCCCATCTCATAAAATATCTGAACAATACATACAAGTACATTTGAATATGCGAACATGAGCACTATATCTCCAAAAGTCTAGACAACGTCCAAGTTCAAGTCTACTGGTGGCCTGGCCACTGGAATATGCGGCAAGCAACAATCAGCAGGCACGAGGCACGCACACACCCACACACACCCACACATACATACGAGTACGTACATGCACACACAAATGGCAAATGTAATGTAGCGGCACATTCAACTGGCAGGCAGCATTGAAAGCGTTCCATTCAATTGAGCTGCGCGGCTTTCAATGCGCCATTCAACCGAAAACAGCTGCGACGAGCTCGGCAACGACGACAGCAACGACAACGAAAAACGGGACCGGCACACATAGTGCCTAGGAATATGGCGAAACGTCAGAGATTTATTCAGTTAACAACTTTCGTTTGAAACGGACGTGCGGCTTTGTGTGGCGGTGACTGTGACGGCGGCTTCACGAGCGTCGAACGGAAAAAAAAACAAAAAAGAACTTTAAAAATTTCTAAAAATTCATTTAAAGCGCGCATTAAAAGTGACACACAATAGGTGATACAAAGCTTACGAATGCTTTGCAATTTTCAAGCTACAAAATACATTTAAAGTGACGTTTGATTACTTCAACAATTACTTGTATTCCTGGAACTTCTTGAAGTTAATGTGCGAACTGTAAAGTGGTTTATAGCCCTGTGGCCATGGTGAAGAGCTGGGACATGAGAGATGGGCATAGGTGTCGAATAAAATCGAGTCCAGCAGTCTGGGTTGCTAATTTAAAGCGTTGCCTAAGTATCCAAAGAGTCCACTTTCGGCTGAATGTGAAACCTCCTTTTGCGTTTGCTGTTACTTGCACCTTCTTTTCTTATTTTACTTTACGTATTTTTTATTATTTGCTTTTTTTGGGGGACGCAATGCTCATTAGCCAGCGGCTGCAGACAAAGGAAAGCGTTTGCCACATACATAATTTATAATTAGTTTTGCCCTTTTTGCCCAACGCCGTAATTTGTTGGCCGACATTAAATAACCGCCCAAGCAATTATATATGTGTATGAGAACTTTCTGTGGTGTTATTGTCAATAATTTTTCCCAATATGCACACCTTGTGTGCATTAGAAATTTAAGATGGCCAGTCAGCTGCACCACAACTGCGATAAACACAAGTGCCAGCTATTCCTAATAAAGTATTTATTAAGTGTTTAGTTAACATTGGAGTAGCTCGAGGGAAATTTTATACCAAGCCAGCTGGCTGATTTTTAATTAATGCCTTGTCTACATTCAAGGGAATAATACTTGTATTTCATTTGTAATATTGTTTACTGAGGACAAAGGCCTCGCCTATCGATTCATTTAAATGAACAGCCAAAACAAAGATGTATAGTCGTATTTGCTTAGGTCCGACAAACAATGCAATGCCAAAACAAAAACTGATCCTAAAAAAAGGACAAAAATAATTATGTACCCATGTTAAACGGCATTTATTAAAGTACTATACTATATTGATTGACGTATATATTTCCGACCCAATTACGCGTATTTGGCTGCCAAAAACATAAAAGTCGTTTAGCTTAAACAGCTTATAACAATTCTGTCATGTAGCATCCAATATATGTACGCACGTATTTATTTTGTGTCTAGACTTCTTTTTGCTGTGCATCTTTAGAAATTAGTCATAAAAAACTCTTTATGATATGTTTATATGAGTTGCATTAAGTTATTTGTCTTCTATTTTATCTTATCACTTATTTATACACTTAAACGCATACATAAACGAACGCCGATATACAAATGGCCCACATAAATTAGAAATCATAGTGCTACGTTCTTAAGTTGTGCCTTTGGGGTTTCGATTTATTTTGCCCTAAAGCGGTGCATCTATGCAACTATATTGGGGCACTCTAACTCTGATTATTCCAATGTCAATGTGTGTAATGCTGATTCCATTGCTTGCCGATTCCAAAGCTGAAGCCACCTATTATTTGTATTGCCTATTCAATATATAGTATTTCAAATGATTGCATGAAAATGGCATTCCTTTTAAGAATAGTTGCGACAGTGTGCCGTCGGTGAGTGTGAAGTCCACCTCAAGTTGTAATCGGGTTTTCTCCTTTCAGACACTTGAACTAAATTCAATTTCTGTAAAACTTAGATCCCCTCACTGCGCACGTAAATGAAACCCAAAAGTGTTGTTGAAGGAAACGCTCTTATACTATACTTGTATATCGACAGGCATACAATCTCTGTTATGGCATGACGTTCACATTTACGCACAAGCTTACATACATACATACATACATACATACATGCATACTACATGTGTATTTTCATATCTGAGTTTTTAGAGCTTTTCACACAAACAGACAAATGCGTGCACGTGAAGTTGCCTGTACGGCATATTAAATATTTATGTTAGTTTATAACTCTGCTTATGCCTGCACGTGTGTGTGTGTGCGGTTGTGGCTTTGTTATGGCATTGTTGTATTAACCACAAACAGAACAACCTCAGCCCACATTCCTGACACATGACAAACATTTCATTTCATTTCATTTTGTCTGCAGCGAAGGCAAAACTTTGCTGACGAAAGTTACACTTACCAGTGTTTTCAGCTTTCAACATTTCATAGATTTCATAAATTTTGAGTGACTGCTCGAGGAAAAGCCGAGTTGTGTCGCGAACGAAACGAGCGAGGGGGCTGCTTTCTTACAAGTCTTGAAAACTTTTTTGGTCTAAATTTGTGGCATGTTCTATGCAAACTTTTGTGGTAGCTTCCCCCAAAGTCATTAAAGTAGCCCCGGGCCGCAACATAACTAGGTGCATGGCCAAAGTTGTTACTTCAAAGGCATAATCAATTAGTACATTTCTTGCCAGTTAGCCGTTTAATGTCTGCGAAAATATGGCATTTCCCTATTTTTGTAATCTCTACCCGAAGGGTAAAAAGGGGATATGTATAAGGTTAATATTGTCTGTTGATCATATGTAAATGGAACTCGTTTTCCACATGCAGAGCTGCTATTGTCATTGAATCTATAATGGATATATAAATACTTATCTTGTTGTGTTAGTATTAATGATTTCATTCGAAATGTGCTTCTAAATTGTTATAATTAACGATTATTTGCTCGAGCACTTGGCGACGTTCATTCGAATACAGACAGATTCAAAATTAAAATAAAAACCAGTTTATATAAATATTTGTAGGTACTTGTATCCATGTTTTTTGAATTACCTAAAATCCCCAGAACGGGAAAGCGAACCTAATTAATGTTTAATTTTTATAAAATAATTTTTAAGATGGTTATTCAATGATTTTTTATGCAAATGTTATTTGTTTATGGTTAAAAAGAAACGATTAAAAGCTAGGGCGAAATAAAAAATATTCTAAATAGAAAGCTCAAACAATTTATTTTTCAAACGTACTTGTGAAATTAATTACAATATAAAAAGACCATAAAGAGTTCGAATAAAGTTCGGGATTGAAACGTTGCTTTGAATAAATTTGATTGTTAAAAACTAAACCCTGAATCTAGATATATTTTCTGTTTAGACAGCCTTTACAGCTTACTTAGGACGCCTTTGCTGTATCGAAAACCATCCTATTGGCCGGCTTCTATGTATGTGTGTTTCCTACTGACAATGGAGACGTAAATGTGACAGGGAAGTGACAGAGCTTTTAAATTTAAAGCGCTCATGTGTGCTATTTTTTGTGGCGAGCGCAACGCAGTTTTTATTTTTAGCTTTCGCCAATTTTGTGTGTTAACCTGATACCTTTGTGCAGGCAGCTTGATCCTGACTCCAAATTGGTGACGCAGAGAAGGGACACACTTGCCTGAGCGCGCCCTATCCCATCTATTTTGTACCAGCCAGCTCTTTTTCTAGTCGCCCCACTCCGCTTAAGCCCTTTGAGAATAATTTAGAAGGCGCGCGTGCTCGACGTTCGCTGCATCGCTCTAATAGCCCTTAACGGGTACTTTAATTTATGTATGTATATGCTCGTGTAAGGACAAAAAAGGAATTTGCAAATTAAATGCCTATGAAGCGTGCGGTCAAGGTTCGCTGAGCTGCTTTGCGTTGCCTGAGGGCTGCTGGTTAGTCCACTTTTAATTATGGGGGTGCACCATCTCTCACACACACATATACATTTTCACACAAAAATTGTGTATTGCTGGCAGTAAAAATGTGATTGTTAATTGTTTTTAAACGACCTAATCAAATAGAAATTAAATGGCAACACCAAACAAACACTTCATTTCATCTACACACCTACACAAATATAAATGGTATTTATTTATTTATTCTGACACATTAAGAAATCCAATACTTGTTAACACAAATGCAGGAATCATTTCAAGATATCTTGATTTTGAGTTACACACGAAAGTTGACTATACTTGTAATTACTGTAAAGGCACGGATGCATTCTTTCATCTGCCACAGCCGTCAATTACTAACCATACATCATGTCGTATGGTAAGTAAGTTCTTCTTCAACAATAAATTCAAAATAGAAAATATTAGGCTGTTCTATAGAGATTCAAAAGTGCAAACATTTTTAAAAATTCCTTCAGCAATTTCTTTTATTTTTTCCAAGCCAGACATCTTTTCTTATCCATATGCCATACTTGTAGCAAAAATGTCACAAGTTCGTAATTTCATTTCTTGAATTCGAATTGCTTGTGCTAGCCAGCATTAACTTAGTAACTGAAAGGTAGTGAGACTTGGCACTATGAACTACCTGTTTGTCGCCATTTACAAATACGCACTGTCTACTTCGCAATGTACATAAAAAAATGATTACTCACCAGCACACATGCGCACACGTGCGCCCTCTTTAATACGCATTAGCCAAAGGAAGCTTTTGGCCCAAACCAATTTTCTTGCTGTTGTCCCCTGAGTCGCAATCAGCATGTGGTCGTCAAAACACTTTCACAATCTTTCAGAGCCATGGCCACAGTCCTGCTATGTCCGATACGACTCATTGGCATGCCCGTCACTTGTACGTGCACTCAGATAGCATCCCGCAAATATCAGTACTATGGGATAGATATACATAAGTCTAAGTCTATATATTCATGCTTATTTATGCTTCATCCTGTTTTCTATTGCAATTTAATTTATTAATTAGATGAATTGTTAGGTTTTTTTATTGCTTTCAAACCAAAACAGAAAACACTAACAAAAACTAGATATTAATTACGACAACCACAAAATATACGTATAAATAAAAACATCAGCATACATTCGATATATAAACTGCTTTCCCTTTGAGCGAAAAAGATTTGTTTGCTTTTCCCAAATAAACGATTTACAAATGAAAGTACCTTTGCATGTTAGATTGTCCCAAATCGATTCCTTTACTATTTATTTATTTATATAAAGCTAAAGAAAATAAGACACAAATTAAATAACTTGCTGATTATATAAATAAATATAATGACTTATAAGTATGCTAGTTTCTACAATACTATTGAAGTATAGAAAGTTAAAATGAAAAAGTGTTTGTTAGTTGATTCTATGCTCTAGCGTTTCTAATTAATTGACGTTTTTGTTGTTCGTTATTGTTCTCCATAAAGCAAATTAAGATCCTACTTCTTTTCGTTGCTGATTCAAATATCTATAGATAAGAATTATAGTATATACTATATATTATTTTACATAAATACTTTACTATACTATATTAAACCTTGTAAGAAGGTTTAAGGGCTCCATAGAATGCAAGTATATAGTTTTGAAAATATAGAGAAAAGAAGTAAGTTCTTTCAGACTTTGTAAGGTTTTGTAAGGTTTTTGGTCAAGTTTAACCACAGTAGGATTTGTGAGAATGTCAGGCGGTTGGTGGGACTGATGTGTCTACTGATTTGTTGATTATAAAAAGCTCATGAAAAACTAAATTAATATTGATTCGTTGATTTCTGATAAATTGAGCGAAACATCAACAGCCGAAAGTTAATCGCACAATGGGGGGTAGTGGAATTAATTGTGTCCTGGAATTACACGCTGTTTCCATGTCAATGTACAATGTGCGATGGCAATCCACTATTTCGGGCACCGCTATTGTCCTGCATTATTAATGCCAAGTTTATTTATGGCACAGGCCAGTCCGAGGCACATGAACTTCAAATGTCAGGACAAATATGCGCGTGCTCAGCTTAAGCGTAAACATTATTCGTTTTTACAGCTTTTCGGGGAACGCAAGTGCAACGTTGCGTATGCGTAATTTGAGTGACACTCAAGAAAAACACCTACATCCACAGTCGCAGCAGCAGACTACGTGAAACGTGCCCATAAATACTGAAACATTCTCAAGGCAAGGCACGCGCAAATAAAAAAGCAAAAATGTACAAGAGAAAGGCATAAACTGGTAATGCAAAATAATTGTTTTGCAGTACAAGTTCAACTTTGTTCAAATAAAAACGAACTCTCCACACAAAGCTAATCAAATGCCAAACTACATGTGATTTGCGATAATAATTTAAACTTCAAAATCGAATTTTCACGTGCGCCGCGTGAGTGCCTCATACTTGTGATTTAGTTAATTAAACCGTAAACGCTAAGTAGACCGTCTAGAGCACCAAATACACGTCCACGTCCAATTCAATTTGCACGATTAGTCAGCAACACGTCTTTCTTGCTTAATACCTGCCTCCGAAATTGTCAAAATTTCGCCATCGCGTATACACGCCGCCCCAAAGTCTCGAAGCGACTGCAGCTTTGAAGACAACAACACGCGCCCGCATAGCAACAGCATTGGGGCCGGAACCGACCGCTTGGGCCACAGTTCCAGCACAATTGGGCGCAGTGTTAGACACAGGGGAAAACGTGAACGGGAACGCTTTAAGAAGCGCTTCAATTGGCTATTCCAAATGCGGATGAAAATGACCAAACGCTTTTGGTTGCATCGCCAGGAGTCAACCAAAAGTGATAACTTTCCAAAGCCAAAGTAAGTATTGAAACTATCAGCTGCAATAATAATGAATGAATAAACAAATATCACAAAATATTAAATTTATAAATACTAAAACACCAGAGATAACCAATCAAGCACTCATTGACATTTCAATTGAATCCGTTATATATATATTTATGGGAGAAGTTAATTCATATATTGTGATGTTATACAAAACATTACGAAACATTTTTCACCAGTGCAATATATTAAGGTCCCCCTTTATAATATCAATCTTATTTGATACCGGTGCTTTATTTATAACACATCAAATAACCACTGAAAACGTTATTAGGTGGTATTCGTTTTATTCAGTTTATTTCCCACTCGATGTAAGTATTGGATCGAATAATTCATCATTTTTCCGAATCCTTCAAAGCAAGCCTTCGACTCGTCAGTTAATTAATAAATGCTTTACAGGTTTTTCAGACTAATTGCTTTCGACACGACCTTTTCCTTAGGCGTGGATTGGGGCTAGAGCCGTTCTGTAGAACAATAATTTCTTTTTCTATTCATTCGCCACTGATAGTTTATTTTAATTAATATACTCAGAACAAAAATACTAAGTAGAGAAAAATCCATTTGTTTCAATCGCCGCCAATACTTGAGAAATACTTGTAAAGTTTTACTCGTTTTCCAAATTGAATTTCTTTAATATAAAAAAAATTATTTCAATTCAAGGTCGTTTTTTGTGCCTTTTTCTGAGTGCCACACTCAGAGCCGGCTTTTACAACAAAGTTTTTGCGTTTCTTCATAGTAGTATGCCCATATATTTCCTCTGATAAATGAAAAATATACTATATAATATTCACACTAAACGTGCCGATAGCTTTTTTTATGCCCAACTGATTTTGCACAATTTATTATACTGAGTAAAATCACTTCCCAGGGGATTCTACACAACTCATGGCATTACTAATATCAATAATTTATAAAATTTATCAACAGTTTGTTTTTGATTTAAGCTTTCATAATGTACACAATTAAATTTATTCACAAACACGAGCGTTTAATCTCCTCTGGCTTCGATTTTTTGAGGCGTTGAACATTTTATGATTACATTTGTATATTTCTTGAAAGACTACATTAATGGAAGAAAGTACAAGTTTGCGATAAAACGTCGTTTAATTACTATTGTTCAAATCGAAAGAAATTATATATGGTTTCAAAATGCCATTTAATAAATATTAAAAAACACAAATACTTGAAAGTGGGTGAACAGCCTATTGTTAATCACAAAAACATATTTTAAGCGTACATAGAATGTTCCAAAAATGATGTCTGCACCTCGATCGTCTGCCATCTGTTCCATCAGAGAAAACGATTGAAGCCTTCCCACTGCTGTCTGCTCCAAATTGAGTTTATCGGCGCATAATGAATGACAAATTCAGCAACGGCGAGATGTCAGAGTTCAAATGGGCATATCATTGTCTTTCTCGTATTCCCGACGCACACATTTTTTACATGTTATCATATACTTGTATTTATAAAAATAAATAATAATCTGCAAGGCACACGTGCCTGTGGACCCAACTCAGTATGCGGTTGAGCCACAGAACAAGACACGGCGGCAAGGTCAGAAAACGGAGCACACGCACACACAATCATGTTTTCGGACAGGGACGAGCACACCGACTTACTAATTTGACTTCAAGCTAATGGGAAAAACATGTGTTGTCAGCAGTCTTTGGGAGCATTTAGGAAGCGGCAAGACAGAGCCAGATGCAGACCCCTGTTGTTATGCAGCCTTTGAGGGACGAAACTTGGCAAAAGTAATGGTATAAATTTAATTTCCGTTTGGCAAGCAGGGCAGACAAAGGCGGACACTTAACTCACACACACACACTTGCACATTTCACAGAAATTGTTGTGTGTTTTTGGAATTAATGTTAAAACTTCATTGAATTTCAAAAGAAATGCTGCACATTTTCTTTGACGAAAATCAGGTAACAACAATCTACAAATCCATCAATCAATCAATCAGGATGTCAAGTGAAGCATTCAGAAAAAATATAAACCTAAATGCTTACAAGTATGCGTTGTCTCTGTATATGTGATGGTCAAATGTTCGAGCCTGTTGTCCTGACAACTTTGACCAAAACGTGCACAGAAAAATAAATTGAAAACACTTTGGGCCGTCGAAGTCCAAGACAAGCTAATTAATATATACATGAATAGCCAGAAATAGCGAAGAGGGAGCCGTTTATATAGTGTTTATATTTTTCTGCCCAGAAAATAAACAAAACGAAATTTGGTCTGCTTTTATTCACCATATTCTGCAATTATTTTCCAATTTATTTGGTGTGCCAAAAACAACAAAAGTGTTGTTATAAGACAATTGTTTACAAAACGTCTGAGGAGAGAAGAATATTTGAAAGCAACAGCGAATTAACAGTCCATTGAACGAATCAATTGAAGCATGAAATGTTCCTCTTCATGCGTATGCGTGTTACATATTATCAATAGCCCATCACTCATACGACCAGTAGGCTGATAGCTTTTGCTCAAATTTGACTTAGTCATCGCTATCAGCCATTAGTGTGGCGAACATTTGGGTCAACACTTCACCACATTATTCGCTGCTGCTTTTTCTGTTATTTCATCTGCTCCTTCTCCTGCGCTTGCACCCATGACCTCGTTAAAACGGTAAGGTCAATGGTTAAGTGTAAGATTGGCGTTGGCTCTACCTCAGGCACAAGCGCCATTTTTGCATCACCGCCCCCATCATGTGTGGCAAGTAGATTGTCTTCAACACATTAAAAATGTGATTACGACCGTGACAAAGGATGGGGTGCGTATGTGTGTGTGTGTGTGAGTGTGCGTGACAAGCGCCTGACAGCCCCATTGTTGGCAAGTGTCATAAATGTTATACATAATTAAAACATTTGAGCCAGAATTGGGTTAAGGAATTGCATATGACGGTGAACTTAGTATGTAAAAGTCAAGTAGAGAAAAACAAAAAGGACTTTAAAGCACTCACCACTGCAGAGAAATGAAATATTTGAATTTAAGCTAGATTATATTAGCTGCCGATATTTCACACACAAATTTGAACAGCAACGAACATTTGCAAAACAATT
This sequence comes from Scaptodrosophila lebanonensis, assembly GCF_003285725.1. Classification (NCBI taxonomy): domain Eukaryota; kingdom Metazoa; phylum Arthropoda; class Insecta; order Diptera; family Drosophilidae; genus Scaptodrosophila; species Scaptodrosophila lebanonensis. Next base: position 4,395,022 of record NW_022060738.1, read on the forward strand.
CACGCTACACTTGAATGTTAAGTTTTTTGCTACGTGTAAGTATGAAGAAATCAATCACATGTGCAATTTATGCAAATCGCCGACTTAGACGACAACGAACGATAAAACGCGGCGTGAACGCTTCCACACTTAAAACGTGTTTAACGGCAACACGGTTTTAGTCGCGCGCGTTTTTAAGCCCTTTATGAACCTATTGAATAGGTTTTCAGAAGCAACAATGCATTTCTTAACACAAAAAAATTTGTGAATGATGAACAAATATTTTAAGCCGTTTACAAAGATGATTTTTCAGCAGTTTGTGGGAGATAGAGGCCGAGTGGAATGTATTGGAGAAGCAACGTAACTGAGTGATTACGATTATTGAACTAAATAACTATCAACATAGTACATGGCTAAAAGTATTCGTATATAATTACGATTACGATTATTGTATGTTATTAATAATACTACATCGTATTGAGTCGTTACAAATATGCACATTCGATTTTACAACAAACAATACAAATTACAAAAACAGAGAAGGGGTTCATAAGAATGCAGAAGAAGAACAGATAGTTTGTTTAGTTCATCTAAAAATTCGGCTCGTGGTGACAAGCGATGCAAATATATATTAATACTATATACAAGTATGTACTCATATTCGACACAATATTTAAAATTAAATGTAAAATCACTGTATATTGTTATAAAGTTGACTTACGGCAGTAATATTTAAACAAGGATTATAAATGGAATGGAATGCTTGCTTCGCTTACTTACTTACCCCAAAGGTTTTCGAGATAGAAGAAATACCAGCTTTAGAGCTTATTTGTGTTATTTTTTAACTTTTTTATTTATTTTATTATTGTTGAAGTCGGTAATCAGCTTAAACGAGTGTGTATAAAACTACTGAGAGCATATTAGTGGCATAGTGTTCTAAAAAGTTAACTTAAAGACAACTAGTTTAAAAAAAACAGGCAAGCAAAAAAGTTGATGTGTGGTGGACACAAATAAATCCATTTCAATTCAATTCAGAGAATTGCAAATCGATTCTATTTCAATTTAATACTCCCTTACTCATACTCCTTTCCTTAACTTCAAGTACTGGAATTCAATACTGCTTATAACTTTTAATCAACTTTGCAAGTTAATAATGTAGTACAAATGAATAATTTGTATATAATTTTGCAATTTTAAAAAGGGTCTTACGGCTTTGCTATGTGTGGGACTTTCGTGCGTTTTTTCTTCATCAATTTATTAACTTGAATTTATCCGTGGAAATGTACTGTCGTCCACACTTAACATGCTAATCAAGGTCAGCGTTTCGTTAACGCGCCGCTGATTTTAAAATAACTCTGTCGTTTGCACTTTGAATTGAGCTGTGCACATGTGTATCTACTCATAAATAAATACATACATACATACATACATACATACATACATACATACATACATACATACATACATACATACACAAGTGTGTGCAACTTGACGAAAGCAGGCTTTCAATTTTTCTTCAGCGCAAAAGTGCAAAAATTAATGAAGCGTGTCACATTGAAAGCGCCACACGAACAACCCACAACATACCCCCGATTGGCCGACTCCGGGTTTCACGACTGAATAAACGTACATGTTCTGTTGTTGCTTCTATAATTTTGTTATCAAGTATGTCGCACAATGACCTATATATATATACATACACTTGTATATAAATAAGTTTTTTGACGATAGATGTACTTGAACTGGCTTTTGGGGGTGGCTGTATTTCTGCGCTCGTTAGCCCGAGTCCAGCCACTTTGTTGATTTAATATAACGAAAAGTAACATCAAGTAGATTGATGAGCGCGTGATCATTTAATTTAACAAATGGATGTCATGCGTGTGTCAAAAAAATAAAACTTGTTCGAGTTTTGCAAAAAATTGAATAATGTAGCTTACGGTATTTTATTTAAGTGTAAATATAAAGTATTCCGACTTAGAGCTGAATACCTCATACTACATTCCTCAGAGATGTTTTTAAAATAAAAGTATTAAGGGAAATACGAAGAAATAAAAGTATACTTTTTTTGTAGTACTAATGATTAGTTACGAAAAATACAACACAAAACTTTCAAATGCATTAAATTTTAAATTTTATAAATTAAATATAAAATGCTTATTAGGAAATAAGAATGAAATATGAATTTTTCATAAATGCATCAATTTTTTAAATTCTTGTGTTCATTTTGGACTTTTATTATTATATTATTTATTATTTTAATATTATTATTTTATATTCCCTCAATTTCCTGTTATAACCAATAATAAGGCGATTAAGACTCATGCGAACATTTGTGCACATTTTTTTGCTCAGGCAAATTAATTGAAAACATCGCAGTCTAGAAAAGGTACTTAACATTACTATATGGCTTTAAAACATTTTGCATATAAAATGCACAAAAGCGCATTTCCAATTCGGTATTACATATTTTTGCACGAAAGCGCATTTCCAATTAGTTATCACATCTTAAAATCAATTGGCATGTAGGTAAAAGCAAAAAAAGCAAATCGAATCTGTTTTAAATTAGTAGCAATTAGCAGCGGCGCAGCCGATTGAGGGGCTCGTCTAGAGCTCTGCTTTTTAAATCGCACTACAAATTGTGCAGCTATGACACGCCTAAGTGTCTATACATTTAGGTATATTTGTAATGCGAGCCGGAACCAATGCCCCGCCAGACATATTTCCCGCCCTCGCCCCCATAGATATTTAATGTAATTGCATTCCTGGAATTCCACAGCATGTCAGACTTTCCAGACATTAACAACTATCTATTACAATCATTATACTGCCACTATACTTCATTTGATTGTTCAGTTCATTGCGTGGTTGACTGGCTAGTTGACTGATATTCCGGTTCCGTAGATGAATACAAATCAACATTAGCGGGCGCCCTTTTTTTAACGCTTCAAGACATTTTCAATAGCATATAATTGTATCATTGTTTATATGTATGGATGTACGAGTATATTAATATTTTTATTTTATTATTTATGCTTACGTTGCTGCGTTTGTTGACGGTGTCGTTTTCCTTCCTTGGCCGTTTACTTGGCACGATTTTCTAATCTATGGAGTAGCACAAAAGGTTTTCAATTTCATGCTCCGACCACTTCCCCTCCCTACTTGGCTTTATACAATCGCAGAAATATTACAGAGTTTTCATGAAAAATGAGCTGTGTGTTACTTACACAGCTGGGTAACGTCTTCATGTCATAGATCCGCTTATCGGGCACGAATAAATTTTTATTTTTTAGCTTTCAAATAATATGAAACTTTTAAAAATGTTTGAAAACATATTATTACTATTAAACAATACCACTGTTTGAAGTTACAACTATTTGCTATAATATAAGTAAATAGTGAAAAGAAAGTGATCCATGAAATAAAATTTGGATGCTTTGATATTTTCCACATTAGGCAACAGACTTTCACAAAATAAAATGTAATATACTTGTATGTAAGAGCTCTGTTGCTGAGATAATAGCATTATATTTTAAATTCTGATTTCAACAATTAAGGAACTTGCCTTGGTCATTCCAAGTGTGGCTTACTACTTATTTACTCCCCTTCACAACCACTTACAAGTATTTTTTTAAACAGAATAAAATAATTGACCTATTCTTAGGGCAAGCCCGCAATTAAGTAACCAGCTTTTTTTCCTTAAAACACCGACTGAAGTTATTAGTGGCAATGCGAAGCAAAGCTGGCTACACTTAATATGTATATACATACATATATAGATATATACTACTGTAGTAGATTGCAAAAAAAACACAGATCAAAGATCAAGTTAGCAGATTTCATGGTGTCAGAAAAATCATTTTATAAAGCAAAACATATTTATGGAAATTATTAAAAAGTTGCTGCATGTAATTTTTTTGCTGTTTCTTTTATACTAATATATATGTACATTACTCATATGTAAATGTAAAAAGTGTTTAAATGTAGGTATTTTAATGAAAGACTTTTATTTTTAATGAAAGACTTTCGTTCTAGCTTTAGATTGATCAGTTTAGCAGCTTGGTCTGATTCATAGTATAAGATATACTTATCTGTAATCATTTTGATTTCAGTTAGTAAATAATATAGCTATAAATTTTTATTAATATGAAAACCTCTTGACGATTTGGTGTCGAATAAAATCTGTCTAGTTCTTAGTTCTATGAATTTAGCAGTCAGGTACCACATAAAAAATTCGTATTTCACACAACAAATTTACTATAAGTACTTATAATGCACCCAAGGTGAAAAATAGATACACTCGGATTTATTGTGTAAAGAGAAAAATTGTATTCAAACCAACTTATGACTTCGAATAAAATGTATAAAACATACACTATTCGAAGCAGTTTATGGCACGCTATATAATTTCAAAGAGGTCCTAAAATATAAATTATTACAACTTAGCTAATTTTCGGGAACAAAGTGCATTAAATATCACTTTGATAAACAAAATGTTGATATCATAATGACGGTATTTACTGGATGCGGAATAAAAAGTGGATTTTAAAAATGATGAAGCGATGATTAAATGTGTGTTTCATTTCCATATCGAACATTTTGATTAGTTTAGCCAATAAGAAACTCCAAAGCTCCATGACTGCCGTCCATGATTAAAAATATATATCTAATAATTTTGTAATAAAACAATAATTTTGGTATTGGTTGAATTAGATAACTGTAGTGGTTAAAGCAAAACCTAGAGTTTAGTGGTGCTTTATTCAAATAAAACTATATATATTGAATAGATAAAAGTGTTAATAAATATTGTTGAATTCTGTTTTAAAAATTAAATATCTAACGAGTACGCTCCTTAATAGTATCTGAATCATTTTGTTTTTGACGTTTGTGTAACAAAATGCCCCTAAATTAAAAAGTAGCGCACACATGAACAGCAGTATGTTGGAAAGCATAACACAATAACTGTCAAATATGGTAAATCAAGTGTAATTGAAAGAAGTGCAAATAAGTCGGCATCAGTAAACACAGATGACGACGCCGAGAACTGATAAAGTAAACATACACAGTGTGGTGACAGTAGAACCCACTCGTTCTCTCTCCCTCTCTCTGTCTCTCTCTCTCTCTCTCTCTTTTGTGGACACACAGACTCGAATAAAAACCCAAAATACTCGGTCATATTTCATGACCCCAAGCACTCTGGAGCACGCAGCTTAAAATCGAGGCCGGGTTAAGCCACCGCTGTCAAAGAGGAGTGACAATTGCGCTCAGACTGCTGCAGCAGCAGTGCTGTACTCTTCTGGGCTTCGGATCGCGATGACAGTGTCTGGCCAGGCCGGCCGCCACTCAACTGAGCTCGGCTTGGTTAAGCGCAGCGCGGCGGAGCTCCGCTCACTGCACTTGCAATACGAGAGTGTAAAAGTGCTGGTGAAAGAAAGCATAAATGCGAATAATGAGTAAAGCGCACACACAAAGAGATAACTGACGGAATACACATATAGTACGAGTACAATATAAATATAAGGAAATTTTATACACATTTGCTTTTTTTTTGTCTTTTTACGCTCTGCTGCTGTGGCTTCGGTTGCAGCGGCTGCGACGCGATTTTGGCGCAAAAAACCTACAAAATAGGGTAAAGAATTGTGCATGCTAGCTAGTACAGCGAGGGCAACTATGCTGTGTGTATGCGATTGGGATTAAGCGCGAAAGATTTAAATTAAAATAAAAACAGCGACACTCGAAAGACAGACGCGCACGCGACAATAAAGTGCATTAGAACTTCGAGCCAAAAAAAAAAAAAAAAAAAAAAAAAACCTGGAAGGAACAGCAACTTAATAAATTTGGCATGTGATAACAGAAAAAACAGAAATAAACGTCAAAAACAATTTGTACCATTATTAATGCGGTTTGCGTGTCTGACGAATATCAATAACGAAAACAGCAACATTTACGTAACTTCCTCTGTGTCTCGGTCTCTTCTCTGTGTTTCGGTCTTTTTTCTGTGCGTCATAATTCTCAACGAAGTCATTTTGCAAACGTAGCAACAACTGATATCTTCAACTCCAATTCCCACTTTATCCGACCTAGAGGATAGACAGAGCATGTCCTGTAATTACAACACCAGCTCCGAGGGCCACACTTTCGATGATGAGTATGTGGGTTTGCTAATGAACCATTGTGCTGAGCCAACTGCACATGTATTGTTAATTTTTTTTTTTAATGCCAATTTACCGACTACGACCAACCCTGACCTAGCTGAAGTTTTCAAGCGATGCATTATCTATATACATACATATGTATATAGTATACATAATGTGCGCCGCATTCGAGCAGAAAACTCATTTAGGTGTTGATAACTTTTTGGCATCGGCTCTAAAATTGTTAACAGCGCAAAGCGGTTGCAGGTTGGCTTCCTTCCCAACTCAATATTAATCTTTAACCCTTAAATGAAGCTTGCTTTAATAACCTTACTGACTGCAATTGGTTGTGAACTTCTTGTATTAGAACAATCGGATAAAATATATAGAAATAATATTAAATTTATATAAACAAAAAAGTGCTGTTTTACAGCTTACAAACTTGAACGAGTTTTGACAGTCTTAGCAGCAAAAGTTAACTTCGGCTGCTCCACTCTCCACTGTCTTTGATATTAAAAGTTTTTTTTAAGTTCACGGGCTTCCATCTTCCCCGCCATATCTGCATTACCAAATCAGTCAGCAGAAAACATTTTTTTTTCACATCCATGGTCATCACTCACGACCCACAAACTTCTTTATATGCACTTTAAATCCAATATCTTTTTACACAGAGTGGTCTGATCTATGTAGTTAAATAGGAAAATAAGCTTTTGGGAAAAGTAGTGATTCAAAGAGACAGATGTATTGACCATTTATGTGTTATATGCATCCTATGTTTCTGTGGCAGTAACAAGTGCCGAATACAAAGTACTTAAATAATGATTTGAAGCTAGTACTTTTCGGATATACATATGTATGTATTAACACAAGCATTATACAAGTACGAGTAAATCTATTGTATTATACGATAAATACCGCCTGAAGCTAGTTTTATTTTAATTCAATCATTTTTGAATGAAACATTTTTATCAAATGAATGAAAAACAAACTCTCTTACCCTTTTCCCACTTCTAAAAAATACTACTACTAATAGTAATAAATTAAATAAAATGTAAAATATTCCAATGTTAAAAAATATATGATAACCAGGAAAGGGGCGAAGTGATCAGGGAAAAAACACAAACTTTCCCCTTTTTGGACTTTAGAAAATATGGATACGAAGTTTGGCTTTTCTAGCTCTTATTTATACTTTCCAAAAAGCTTGCTTTCATACAGAGAGATGGGCAGACAAACGAATAGGCGGACATGGCTATATCGACCCGTCTTGAGATACTGATCAAGAATACTTGTATATATGTATGTACTTTGTGGCCTCCTTCTATACATTCCCAGAGTGAATGAGTTGAGGGTACTGAGTGTAGAAATTAAATACACGATTGAATTGAATATTTAGACAAAGAGCATTCGTATTTAAAAGCCGATGTGTAAGCAAGTGGAGTTTAAGTTCAATAAAATTTTATAAATACCCGCTGATCCACTTTGTTATAAAACAAGATTTACCTTAAAGCCAATAAGAAGTTATCGGTTAAACATAATTTTGTTACTTTTCAAAGTTTCTTAGTTGTTCTTAAATCTTAAGCACTCCCTTGCGTTATATTAATTTTTGATAATATTATGCAAAGTTGTCAACAAATAGAAAATACGTGACTCAAAAAATATGTGACATACAGAAAAATTGCCTTAATTACATAGGCTTTAAAGTATTATATTTCTTGCTAATCTGACGATCTGACGAGGGAAAATATTGTCTTATTTGAACAGCGTGACTGAATTGAATCGGTGCTTCAAAGTCCGTTGAACACAATCTTTTTCAAGTACACCCGTCTAACAATTGCTCATAATCATCAATGCTATACGAAATTTGACTAAATCTGTCGCATACAAATCATGCCCATTAAAAAGAATAAATATGACATATGTTCTTAGTATAGTATAGTATAGTATAACTGCCTAAACTCAAGCAATTTAGCAAGTTCAAGCGAAACGGCCGATACTACGGACAGCTTTCGAGACTTTCCCATGTAGTCCAGTACATATGAGCAATTGTACATATATAAGTACATATAGTATGTATGTATAGTTGCCGACGTTCATCAACGCACTTGCAACTTTGACGAGCCGGTCTTTGTTTCTATGGCAGTGCCTGTGCCACTGCCGGCTGAGTTGCATGCAGTACGCCAATCTAAATTTAACTAAGTATAATTTATGACTTATTTCATTTGGACAGATCATGTTCACGTCCTTCCTCAAGCCACATTTAAATGTGTTACTCAAAACTAACCAAGCAAACTAAATTAAGATTAGTGGACACTCGAATCAACTCGTGTCCGACCGCCTGCCTGTCTGCTTGTGGGTTTTCTAATGTACGGCACACGTGATGCGTGTCGAGTTCCAAATGCGAATTGGCATTGCATCTGAATATGCCAGCTAATGATTCGATTGAATGGTCCAGCTGTGCTTTCATTGTAATTATTGCAAAGAGTCATTAAACTCGCATTTGAAATGAGCTTTGCAATGAAATTGAAAACGACGTCTTTTATTGCCATTACGAGTAGGTATAAATAGACAGCCAGAAGCTACAGACTCTGGCCCCATCTATAGTGTGTCCGCCTCCACTGATAAGCTCAACTGAGACTGACCTTAAAGCGTGCCACACTGCCGCCGATGGAGTGCCTAGCTGTTGCGCCACCAACAACCAACCACCATCCACCGGTCGCCTGACATTGCCCCGCAACGCAATCGCTTCGCGCACAGAGACGCTTTAATTAAGTGCCAGCTAATAGAGTACTCGTACGCTCGAGATGGATGAGAAAAAGCTTTTGTCAGTTGATTTAAATTTGAATTTGAATTTGGATTTGGATTTTGGGGCTGGCGCAACTTGCATTGACTTTGAAAATTTATCGCTTGTTAACTAGTGCTTTGTGTGGATGTATGGGTGTGTGTGTGTGTGTGTGTGTGTGTGTGTGTGTGTTTATGTGAAAATTTGCATAAATATTTACACACAAATTGCACACAATTGTAAAAAGAGTGTTACTTAAAGATAATATTTTATTGATGGAACTTAAGCCTGTTGTACGTGGCAAATATGAGGCATATAGTATAGTACTGTACTACATTTTTATGTACTTAATATAAAATCTACTTTATAAAAAAGAGTCTTACCATTAATTACAACATAAATGAAGGTTGGTTGCTTCTACTCATTTACTTTCTGTAATCCTTGCGTATCCTCCAGTCACTTGTGCTATCCAAGTATACCTTGTTCCCTTTGGGTAATTTATCCCGCGTATTTATCCCGTTTATTGCCATATCGAGTCCCTACTTGCTATTAGTTTTTAATAATGCCTTTGTTTATTCTTAAGGAATATTGAATTTTAAGCACTACATCTTATAGCTGACATCGGAACAAATGGTGCAAAGATCAGTATTAGTCCTTTATTTATAACGACACCGTAACAAAACTTAGTATATTTATTGAAAAAGTAAGGGATAAAATAAATGATATGCACATATGTATGTGGCTTTAATTTTATCACTCTATGTTCTGAGGTTTCATTTTCTATAGCTTATGCTATGCTTATATATGCCACCGACACGATTGGTACAGGCTAGGCATTGGGGAGAAGACATGTGCAGGACGTACATGAGTCCAGGCTGCGACTCCTTTTTAAATTGCTTTCTGTACTTGACTTTGATATAAAAATCCACTCTATTTTCTAAGTACTTTTTTTAATCCTCTTAAAGGAGTCACTTAAAGCGCTTAGATGAAAAAGCCATTTGGGTTTTGCAAGCTACATTCTGGCCACAACATTTATGCCATAAAAAATAATGTCACACAAATATACAATTACATCTCCAATTCAATTCTAAAGCGTAACTGCGACACCTTCAAGGCATGAGATTTTTTTTGAATCGTTAAACCCTTTCTTGAAGAGGCAACATGCAGAACCCACAAACACCATTAGAACATTATGGCAATGAGGCGCGACTCCATAAAACTTTGCGAGTTGAAAGTGAAATCAAATTTACAAATTGTTGCACAGGCGAGGAAGCAGAGCATACGAGTAGAAGAAGAAAAAATACACCAAAATCAATAGCAAGGCTACAAAATTTATTGAATTTGCCTGATTGTAGACTGCGCCGTCATTTTATACGGCACACTTGAGCCAAACAAATAAGTACAATACGATATATATTGTGGACTAAGGACTGGCAGGAGGGACGGCCAGATGCGATGGGAGGTGGGAGGTGGGATGTGGGCGGCGCACGTGTCGGTGGCAGCGTCTTAAAGGCCACGCACACGTAAATTTGTATAATACAGTCAAGTAATCTTATTAAATCTTTATTTTCTGTTTCTTTTTCCCTCTTTGTCGGTGTTCGTCGTTGTCTGGATCTCTTCGGCTCCGCACATTTCATGGCTCCCCGATGTGTAACAAAAAAAAAAAACACGACATCTATACGTGCAGCGAAGTAACAGAAGGTGCCTTACAAGTGTGGCGTACACTTCCCGAACGCATACGCCAGGATCCCAGCTTAGCATCGTTTCGACAGGAGCACGAGCGTCTACATGGCGGTAAGTGTGAGCCTTTCCAGTCCTGTCTAATACGAGTATTTTTGTGCCATTTAATGCGTTTGTTTAGCTCAAAATAAGTATATACTTGTATTTTTGTGGTTGTGTATGTTCCCGTTTTTTTATTGCTGTAATTATTGTTGAATTTTTTATTGCCATTTGCGTGGGCATTTCGCATTTCGCATTTCCCATTTAGAATTCGACATTGACATTGACTGCGGCTCGTACTACTATGTATTTGCATAGAAAATAATAAAAATAAAAAAATGTCAGGCTGGTCTGGCTTGCCGCAATCTACAGTTGTCGCTTTAAATTGCTTAATGCTCATACTGCTCGTATTTTGGGCAAACGCAAATTATGCAAATGCAAGTCGTAGTCGTACTTCCTAAGTATTTATAGTATCCGGCATAAATGCTAACTATGCTGAACAAGAGCTGACTGTCCGCAGGACCATTGATTGACCATTTCGAGCCATTTGACCATTAAATGAAAATGAAATTTTGCGAGCAGAGCATACTGCCATTGCCACATACTATATTTATAGTCCATGCCAATGCCATTCCCATTGTCCGGCACTTCCTCCCCACATCCTTGGGCCGTTGAGCCAATAAAATAATATAAAACGTCGCGACGCTTCGCAATGAAGACCAAGCCAAAGTAAACTCATGACTCAGTTGGATGGAGTCGCCACAGGTTGTGTCTGCGGCTCGATGCCAGTTGTGCGCTGTCTTTGCGCGTCCGGCCACTGGACGCGGCAAAATGAGACAATTTACGCACAAATATTTGCAAATTGCTGGCCTTGGTAATGTTTCCCTGTCAGCATATGCGTCCGTATTGATTTCCAATCAATTGACATTTCCAACCATCGCCAGCTCCGACGACTGACACACAGTGGATTTTGTTATTTACAGATGCGGACGCCTTGCCACCGGAGCGAGTCGGCGACGAGCCACAGGACCAGAATGGCCATGACAAAGTGACGGCCAACGTTTTCACACAAATCGGCATCAATGTGACGAACGAGGCGGGACAGGTGCGAGTGTTGGACGGCAGGTTCGTAGTTCTGTGAGCTTAAATTGTCAGTTACGTAATTAGTGCAACCAGTTTTTGTGATACCCCCGCTCCTGTAGGGATGTGGAGAACAACAACGATGATCAGCAAGATGAGCCCGAGACCCACGGCACCAGCAAGGTAAGCATAATTTCTAATTCATTCTATTATCTGTCTGTCTGTCTGTCTGTCTGTCGGTCTGTCTGTCTGTCTGTCTCTCTATTTCTCTACGCGTACGTGACACTTGACCCTTTAAGGGGATCTGTGTCCACTTAACCGTGCTATATAAAGAGTGACGAATTCATTTTCACCCTGCTTGACTAATAGAGTCTTTCACTTTCACTTTCGCTTTCGCTTCAGCTGAGAACTTATCTCACATGGTTCAAAATAACCATACTGGTGGGGGTCTGGTGCCTGTTCACCGCCTTTCTGATGTCCAACAACGAGCATGTGGACCAACTCAGCCTCATAAGTGTTCCTAGAAATGGCTCCACGAAAGGTAAGCCGACCAACACATCATTGGAATTTATTTTCGGAACTGAAGTGCCACCATCGTGTCCTTCCACAGTCTTTCCCATAACTACAGCTACACTGCAACGCATAGGCCTGGGGCTTTGTGGTCCTTTCCGACTGCAGGAGAATGAGCTGCAGCTGAATGATAGCAAGCCGTTGCCTGTGCTGCAAGTGCAGGTGACTCGAAGCTATTACGACACGTACGGTAACGAGCTGTACAAGGAGCTGGCGAGCCAGCCATGGCTGTTGGATGTTGTCTATTCGGAGCTTATTGATAACACCAAGGATACGAAAAAGTCGCGCACCTTCGAGCTAACCCCCAGCGACTCTCAATGGCTGTCGCTGACGAACAGCACGGAGCTGAACTTCGAGTTCAGTAGCACCATCGATGGAGAGCTACCGTTGCAGCTGAATGTGGATGAGTCACCCATTTATAAGAAGCATGGCGTTATCTATGCCGCCGTGGTGCTCTGTGGTCTCTACGTGATGATCATTTGGGAGATTGTTAATCGCACTTTTGCCGCCATCATCGCCTCAACGCTCTCGGTGGGCATTTTGGCAGCGCTCAACTCAAGACCCTCTATGGCCACCATAATGGGTTGGATTGATGTGGAGACGCTGTTGCTGCTCTTTGGCATGATGATACTGGTGGCGATATTATCAGAGACCGGCGTGTTTGACTATCTGGCTGTGTATGCCTATAAAATAACGAACGGCCATGTCTGGCCCCTTATCAATTGCCTCTGTCTGTTCACCGCCATTCTGTCCTCCTTCCTGGACAACGTCACCACTGTACTGCTCATGACACCCGTGACGATACGACTTTGCGAGGTCATGTCACTCAATCCTGTACCCATACTCATGTGCATGGTGATCTACTCAAATATTGGCGGAGCACTGACGCCCGTTGGCGATCCACCAAATGTGATCATTGCATCAAACAGCTACATATCAAAGAATGTAAGTTGTGCCGTTTGGGAGTATAGAAATCTATTAACCCATGCTGTCCACAGGGTGTCAATTTTGCCATCTTTACGCTGCACATGCTGCCAGGTGTTCTTCTGGTGATGATACAAACCTATATACAGTTGCGCTTCAAGTTCCGCAACATTAGCGACCTCCAGTTCAAGGACTCGCCCGAAGTCGAGGAGCTGCGTCATGAGATCCATGTGTGGAAGCGCGCAGCGGCCAGTCTCTCGGCGTACTCCAAAGACGAGGAGCTTGTGCGACAGACGCTCATGAAGAAGGTGAATCGCCTAAAGCGCAGCCTTAAGAAGCGCATGACATCGGTGATCGAACCAGCGCCCAACTATGAACAGACCCTGGCCAACTTGCAGGCCAAGGTAAGCCTTTCACCGCTCTCGTAAAGATCTCGATTGACAATCTCCTTCGCTCTTTGCAGTACCCCATCCGTAATAAGCAACTGCTGATCAAGTGCACTGCCGCTTTGGTCTTCGTCATCAGCCTGTTCTTTTTGCACTCTGTGCCGGAGCTGCAGCGTCTCTCTCTGGGCTGGACGGCCTTGTTGGGTGCCATTTTTCTCATCATTCTCGCTGACATTGAGGACATGGAGGCCATTTTGGCGCGTGTGGAATGGTCTACATTGCTGTTCTTTGCCGCCCTCTTTATACTAATGGAAGCTTTGACTGAACTGGGCCTAATCGACTGGATTGGCAACATGACGGAAGGCATTATATTGGGAGTGGGCGAGGAGCATAGGCTGATGGTCGCCATTTTGATTATATTATGGGTAAATTGCCTTTCAAGGCTTTTTACAAAAATATACAGAGTATTCCAACCTTTCTCTCTAGGTGTCCGCCATAGCCTCGGCGTTCGTTGATAACATACCGCTGACCACCATGATGGTCAAAATAACCATATCACTGGCCCAGAACAGCACACTGAATTTGCCACTACAGCCACTGGTTTGGGCGCTGGCCTTGGGCGCCTGCTTGGGCGGTAAGTACTGGTCAGACAGGGAAATAATTTGCCCACAAACCTGTTCAATTTTCCAATGTTCCAACAAAAGGGAAATTTTCTGTTTAGCAAGATGTGTGCATGGTATATTCCTCTGAGACCTTAACTACAATATGATTGCTTAGTATGACTAATATTTTGTTTCCGCCCATATATAGGAAATGGCACACTTATTGGTGCGTCTGCGAATGTTGTTTGTGCTGGCGTTGCTGAGCAACATGGATACAAATTTACATTCCTACAGTTTTTCAAGTGAGTTGACAATTGCACCGTTATTGAATGTGTCTCTGATTTCTGTATCTCCCACAGAGTTGGTTTTCCGATCATGATCGGCAGCATTGTGGTCACCACGGGCTACTTGCTGTTCTCGCACTCGTTGTTCGCGTGGCATTGATGAAAGGCCCCTAGCAGCAGGGAATTGACTCTGTCGGTTTCTGAACAAGGCGCACTTTACCTCGTTACCTAATGCGAAAATTTCAATAGATTCAAAACATTCGAGATTTATGCCAACTGCTGCAGTTCAAACCAACTGATCAACAAACAAACAAATAAAAACCACCACGCCGAAACAAAGAAATTTAAAAATGATCTAGGAAGCTAAGAAAACAACAACAATTTATGATAAATTAAATTAAAATTCTAAACACACGAAATAAACAACAAGAAAAAATTACAAACAAAATATTACAAAACAATTATTTTTACACGTCGTTGTTAGTGTAGTATTTAGTCTAATGAAAAAATAAATATACATATATTTAATTATTTTAAAAATGTCGCTGAACTGTGAAACACTTGTTAAATGTTTAAATGTATAATGAGGATCAGGACACAGGGAATCGAAATGAATAACTGTGCGCAACAATATGCTCTAATATTGTATAAACTATTGTAATTGCTCGAAGATTACAATTTGTGTAAAAAATGTCCCCCATTGGCAATTATTAGCTAAGAAACCACACACCAACCACCCCAACAAACACACACACACACACAAACAAAGGAATCATGATAACTTTCCTTTTCCTTTTTGTCGCTTAATGTTTAAAGTAATTTGAGTAAAAAGACGCAAATGAAAAATTACAATTACAATTTCGTTGCTTTATTTGTTATTATAAAATTTGATTATTTATTAGATAAATGTGTATGAATAAAACAACATTTTAAGTGCATTTTCTTTGGCATAAAACATGGGAAACTAGAAATATAACTCTAAGGTCGCAGTTAAACCAACTTGTTGGCCAAAAGTCATTTAACGTTTGAGCTGTTTGTTATTCTGCATTAAGGAAAATGTATTAATGCCCCTCTTTGTATTTGTTTTTATTGCAATTACAAATATAATTATACATTTATCTATGTATATGCAAATGGAAGTATGTACAAGTATATAGTATGTTTGTATGTATATTCCCTAAAGACTCCTAAACCGCTCAATCGATGTTGATAAAATTTTGTGGCAACATTCAAAATAGTCCCGTGGGTGAACCTGTGAAATTTCGTGGCAATTGTTCAAAGTGTCAACCATTGTTTTCTGCTGGCTTGTTTCTGCTCATTTTCATTTGTTTGAGAGTCAGTTTTCCATGTGTTTGTCAGGTTTTCATCCGTAAATAAATAAAATTGTAAAATCGAATTCAAATATTTCCACCAAAATAATAAAATAATAAAAAAATAAATAAAAATCCGCGAAATAAACAAGAAAGGAATGCTAAAGTCGAGCAGGCTCAACTCTTAAATACCCTGTACCACCCCACCAAAAAGAAAAAAATAGAAAAATTAATTTTTAAAATGTAATTAATTAAATTAAATATAAAATATTCAATACATGCATACATACATTTACTATACATCAGAATCGTGCCTATGTGTGTTTGTGTACTTGTACATATGTATGTGTACATTACATAATTATGTCAAAGCAGCAACAAATACAGCTGCGGACAGAGCTTGGGCAAGGTTATATGGCTATAACTTTCTTTCTAATCAACCTATCATAATACGGATATATAATCACTAACTGGGTGTGACTACCAAATTTGAATTCGAAATTCCAAGAATTACGGGAGTTATAGAAAATAACGAATAGAGGGGAAGTGGGGGGTGTATCGGAAAAAAATTAACAAACTTTCCTTTCTCGGGCTTAGGAGAATCTAGGTACCGATAAATAGAAGTGTGTTGAAAACGGTAGGCGTCCTAAAGCTAACATTTTTAGTGGGACAGCAACGAAAGCCGGATACCTAGTTGTTATTTAAAACTCCAACTAAAATTATTAATGAAATTAAGAAATTTACCAAATTTTAGTGCTTGGGCTTCTTGTTTTTTCTTATTGTTTTTCAATTGTTCTCTTTTATTTGTTGTTTTTTAATGCTTAAAAAAATTGCTGTTCGGAAGAGAAGCACCAAGAAAATTTCAATCAAATTTTCTCATTTCTTAGTAGCGCCCGTGAGTATGCAACACTTATTATTGCCTGCGGGTTTATGCATACGCTATGTTTTTTTATGCCTTTCTAAACTCTTTAAACTGTTTTATACAACCAGATTAAACTTTTCAGACGAGATACTAGTTAATTCGTAATTGAATGTAGAATGTCTGTAAATATTAAAGTGAGAAAAATTAAGCTCTTTGAAAATAATTTCCTTCAGTAAACAGTAAAAGTGTCAGTCGCAGATATGTTTTCTTATGTACCCCTGTGAAGAGTTTTGCAAGCAAAAGATCATAAATTGAAAATTATTTAGCCAAGTGTTTGCACTTCCATACATTGACCGCAGACCAAGTGTTTATGCCAAATACATAATGATATTTGTAGGTACGTTTGTTTGCAATTGCGAAATATAAACGCCACAACGTTGTCTATGCATGTGGCAAGCAACGCCTCTTACATAAATACTATATATTGTACATTTTTTACGCTCCGACAATTAAACAGACCCACAAACAATGTTTTTATGTACAAAAAGCAACTGCGATGTTCAAGGCACGTCAGTGTTAATTAGGCACCTGTCATTTTTGTGGGCGTACACGACTATTTTGTGCATTTTTCAAAGTCTGCTTGTATTATGCAAATTTTGTATAACTTTGCGGTCAATAAACATAAAACATGTGTCAATGTACATACTTGTATGTATGTGGCTCTCAATCTATCTGCAGCATGAAAAAATGTCTCTTTGCTTTTACATACATACGAGTAGTATATGTGACAACTCATTTATTGATGACAATCTTCAGAGTGTAAGCCCTTTTCAATTATTCAATTATGAACCGGCTGTCGCAACCTTTCCCATGCGTCAGTCGGGCAACAACTACACGCGCATGTGTTATTGGAGCCACCTTGAACGCAAAGATGTGCCAAAAAATATATTTACGAGTACTCGTAATGAAGGTAGGCAGAAAACACACGCCAACAACGCATCAGACTCGTTTGAGCCAAGTGCGCTAATTTAAGCAACGAAGCGACAGCCACCGACATCTGACGTTAATGGAGCAAAAGCCCAGACCCAGCCACAGCTTCAATTTCAGGCAGAGCCACAGCCACAACGCTACGCATGCGCAGCTCTAGAGATGAGACAGAAATGAAAAAAGTTGCCATATTATAGATATCATATGTAATAAATGCTTCATAATGACAAATTTGAAAGTAAAGCAAAGTTTACCCATTATAACTAAGCTACTTGTATATCATAAAATACAATATATATACATACTATGTATATATTTAATAACAGGGACTGTAATCATTATAAGTGTTATTATAAATATTGCAAATTAATTTTTATCTTTCAATTTTATTTATTCTTTCAATATAATGATTAATTTGGAGTTATACTCGTACTTTACAACTCAAGCAAACATTTTTCAACGCTCATAAAAAAAAAAAAAACATTTTTTTTGATCAAATTTAAAACTCAAGTCATAATTTTGGCTGAATATAATTTTTAAGTATGTTTTTTTTAGCCCAAAACTGTACTATAGGAGCTCGTCTTGACTTATTGTTTAAGGATATATGTATATAAATTTTATCCTTATTCCCTACAATTACAAGTTAAGTTTTATTTTTGATTAAAAAAAATAAAATAATAATAATCATTATTTGCGATCCCTGTTTTAAAAAGTCCGGATAAAAGAAATTGAGAAACATTTCGCTATTCAATATTGGAAGACTAGCAGCACCAGTTTTGTTCAATTTGTTTATTAAATGAGTTTTTAAATATGTTGCTCCAGATGTGTACTTTCTGAGTTTTATAAATTCAACTTATATTAAAGCAAAAATGTTTGCATTTTTATTATTTTAATCATTTTTAATACAATTATCGTAAATCTGTTCCTCTCAAAGTATTTTATGCAAATTTCAAGTTCATTTAATATTTTTGAAGCCAATACCTATTAAGCCATTACCTATTAAATGAGTTGGCTAGTAAGTTTATTCGGAGAATCACGTCGCAGCTCCATCTCTAAGTTAAGACAACGTTACGTGATGTACTCGGCGCGCATTCGTGTTCGCTTAAGCTTTTTATTTTTTGGCCAAAAGGCGGTGGCGGCGGCATGGCTCGCGCGCTTGTTGCATGCATATACGTAGATGTGTTTGTATGTATGTATGTATAACTGTGTGTTTGTATATGCACACAATGGTCTCGCCACTCGCCACTCACCACTCTCTGTTTCATTTAGTTGTTGCGGAGACGCGTAGCGTGCAGGTTGTGGCTGGCCATCGTTGAAAATCAAAAAATAATAAAATAAAAAAACGCCGCTAAAAATGTGCGAATGAATATTGAACTCTTAAGCTAGACAGCAACAAGAGCGTTAGTATAATTATGTCATTTATATGATTTGTGTGTACAGCGGTAATTTTTGGCAAAAGAAACTGAAATTGTGTCCAAAAAAAAGCTAAGTAGCGGCAGTTTTGGTTTCGCTTTCATTTATAAACGAATAGAAATTTTAATGCTTTGTTTGTGCAATTTATTAACAACAATTGCCAGTTGTTGTTGTTGTTGTTGTTGCTGTCAATACGCTTCTGTCATTCAGCTTCGTCGTTGTTGTGAATATAAAAGTGTAAATCGAATGTAGTGCCTTAAAATATTTTTGTAAAAAACGCTTCAAAATAATACAAGGCCATTAATGCGCCTACCCTAACTCCAATGCCGTATAAAACAATAAAAACAAAAACCTAAAAAGACAACGACAACAACAAATATTACAACCATAGCGTGCATATTGACGTTGTAGCAACAAAACCTTTAAAAAAAACCTCATTGAACAAAAGTGAGAGTGATTTCCAAACCGTTTTTTTATCGCTAGTTGTTGTTGTTGTTGTCGCCGACTGTCGCGCTGTCGCCGTTTGTAAATTTTGTTTTTGTGTCTTCGCTTGTTTACACTTTTTATTTAACCAACACAAATTGAAATTTGCATATGAAATGTGTGAGAATGCTGAAATTTTTGAAATACTTTTGTGTGTGACTGACCCACCTCAACGCACTCTCGAGCAGTTTCTAAAAAGTTGCGCAAACCCAAAATGTTGCGCTTGCGCAAATTCTGCAACCTGCCAGCCAACTTGTTTAGCGTGTGTGCTCATGTGTGTGGTAATAGCTGTTGGTTTCTGGTGGCTGACTGCTCGGTTTTCGGTTTTGTATTCATACATAGATACTTGTACATACGTATACTTGTATATCTCTCTTATAGTTACCTCGTTTAGTGATTTCTTGGCTCCACCTAAATGCAACAAACACGTCTAGACGCTGAAAATGTTTTGGCCAAAACTATACCCGGGCATTGCTAGCCTTTTGTGGCTGCTCTGCTTGCTCCAATGTAAGTACAATTTTTGGAGTTGGACGAATTTATTTACTTAGTTTTACAACCGGTTTGGCGACACGAGTCCAAAGTGTATACTTTGTCAGGCGGGCTACAACAACACGACAGTACCAAAGCATGTTGTTGCCGGTCTTTGTGTCAAGGTCGTCGGCGCTCATGTCGTGGCTGTGATGAAGCTGTTAGCCAATTATTAGTAACTGCTGTAGTGCTGGTGGCTACAAAGTCTAAAGTTTTTGGAACATTTGTGTGTTCGCATTCAAATGTAGGTACAGCACGGCTAATTTCAATAGGGACACCACCTTATTATTAATATTTTATGTATAATTCTTTGCATAAACATTTTTGATTAAAGATGTGTATATATTTTTTCAATATTTGATGCAGTATATAATTTTTTACATACACGTTTTTTTTAAAGATTATTATATAATATAAATAGTCTACGTAATAAGACACCCTCAGCCAGGGGGTTAAGTTCCCTAAAAAATAACTCTTCAATTGCATTTACCAAATCAAGCAATGATTAGCAGCTAATTTCTTACTGGAATGGTTAGAAGATATTATTAAATGATTGTCAAAAATCGAATTTGAAAATATTTGGTATTGCTTTTAGTCAGTAATCTTTTTAGACAAAAATAACATTTTCCTTAAAATAAGTGACAAATTAATGAAAAGAGACAAAAAATAAGAATACAATTTAAAAAGAAGTTAGTTGTTTTAAATGGTTGTAATTAGTCGTTCAACTTGAAAGATTAAACAATCTTAGTCTTCACTCAATATTCAAAAATATTATTAAGTAAGATATATTAATGAATGAAATACTTTAATTAGCTGGTACATAAAAGATATCTTACTGGAATCAAATCAACAAGCATAATTTACGAGTAAAAAAATAGCATACCAAATCTTTTGGCTATAGCTTCTGCTTAATAGATCTGCTTATTAGTATGCTGTTGTGCTTACAAGTATAACCGGTTTGACAAGTCTAAAGTAATTCCGTATTCTTCATGAATCTTTGTCCCTATAATGTCAAGCCAAGTCTTAAAGGCTTCTAATTTTTTAATTCATTTTTGATTTAGTAGACTTGCGTCTCTGAGTGGGAGATCACATTCATTAACTATGTACGTAGTTCTTAGAATTCTGTCATTTGTGAATTAGCGATCGAAATGCTTAAACATACAATTAATTTAATATTTCTGTTCCTATTTAAGTGGCTAGCAGTATATGTTATTTGAACATAATTGGCTTGATTGTTGAATTAAACTTTGAGCCAAATGTGTATGTCTTAAAACACCAGAAGCGATTAAATTGCAAAGTTCGTAAATCTAGAAAGGAAATATTTATGAGTTCAAATTATTTTAATACTTATAACCTTTTGGTAATATTCTACTACAATTAATTACACACATTAGGCACATTGTGAAGTCTACAGGTGGATGTCTTAAATAACCTAAGCCTCATAGCAAACCTAAATAAAATACGTTACATATGTATCTTGATAGCCTGAAACTTAGCCACTCACGAAACTTGCCAATCAGCTCCCAAATGACTCATAAGTGAAGACTTGCAAAAAAATGGAAAACCCATTATATCCATTGAATACCTTTACTTGTAGCACAACATGCGACCGCTTTTATTGTGCCACAGGAACTGCCATCGTTACTCTCTGTAGTATATTCGAACATACCACCGATAAAGAAAGGTGAGTCCTCTGCATTTTTCTAGTTATATACAAGTATATCCTCTGATCATAATTTTTATAAAATTAGGTACCGATTCACGTCTGGGCTTTGGATTTCGTCTGGGCGAGCACGCAGACTTTCAAGTGCTGGTCGAATTGGGTCCACAGAAGAACACGCGCCCCATTGGCGAACCGAGCAAGGACGATCAATCCTTCAACAAGCGTCAAGTGAGCAACTCTGATCAGCGTGCTCTGCTTAGACAGCAACTACAACAACAGCAGGAGCAACAAATGCTCACCTCCACAGAGCGCAATGCGGCGAACTGGCTAGAGACCTGGTCAAATGGCAT
The DNA here is from genome assembly GCF_003285725.1 of Scaptodrosophila lebanonensis. Lineage (NCBI taxonomy): Eukaryota > Metazoa > Arthropoda > Insecta > Diptera > Drosophilidae > Scaptodrosophila > Scaptodrosophila lebanonensis. The sequence continues at coordinate 4,417,072 of NW_022060738.1, forward strand.
GAAGCCCCAAAAGCACAAACCCCAAAAAGCTAAGCCCCGTCAGCCAGTACAAGAAGGCAATCCACAGCTGCCCCAGCAGCCTCCAGTGCCCCAGAATGCCATGCAACAGCTGCAGCTACTCTACAAAATGGCAACCAGTTCTTCCAGCACTACAACAACTACAACGGTGCCACCGTTTGCGCCCCTGAAGCTGGGTGCCCCCAGTGGCTTCAAGTTGCCACCGCCAGCCTTGGAGCAAGACACAAATGCCTTGGGCAGCAGTCTGCCCCCAAAGTCGAGGGCTGAGATAACCAGAGAACTAATGGACGTTAGTTTGGAAAACTAGAATATTTGGGTTGCTATTAGTCTTATAGCTAGTGGTAGGGAGTAACTTAGTCCAATTAAATAACAATTTGTATATAATAAACAAACATGGTTTCACTAAAAAATATGATTACCTATAAATGTTAAGTGCATGTAAAAATAATTTCGCGCCTAAAAGAATGCAATATATCGTAGTGGAAACATTTTTTTGGGCACCTTGTAAAGTATGCAATACGTACCTAACATTATTGTAACTGTATTTTTGCAAATAAATAAATCCTACCGGTAGTAGAACATTTCGCAATAAATAAGATCACTTATAGAGAAAACATACATGCCGAGAATGTGAAGCGAAATAGCAAAATTCGGTGTTGCCATTTTAGCTTGTTCTTTTAAAAATTGCTACAGCCTGAAATCTATCCATTATTTTGGGTTAGCTAGGCATTTTTCAAAATTTCGTAAGCCCGGTACTAAGGGAAACATTTTATATGTATGTATGTAATAGGGTTGTGCAAAGAAGCATCTCCGAACCAATAAAGATGTACTTTGCATACCATGTCTATATGACATGTCCGTCCGTCTGCAGTCTCTCCTAGTCCCTAGACAACTCCAGTTTATTTTCAATTTGTTGTATTATTTGTATTTGTTTCCAGTACAAAGGCCATTAACTACAGGACCCCCTCGCTCCTCTTTCTTCTGTTAGAACTCACCTCGAGAAGTTTGTTTAGGTACAGGCGCTTTTCCTTGTTTGTCTAATTATTATTTAATTAGAATATTTTGGCATCGCTTTTTTACATACCTTTTTCAATTGTTCTCTTCCTTTTTCCGTTTTTTTTTACGTCTCTCTGTCTTTGTGGCGAAGTGCAAAAAGACTACAGCTTTCCAGCGTTTATAAAACATATTCGATTGTTGAAAGCCACTTAATATTAGAAATCAACTTGGATTGGAAAGTAGAAACCGTGGAACTTTATTTGCGACAAGATTCTTCAATTCTAAAACAATTTTAAACTAAAAGCGAACTCTAATTTCATCTCGAGCCACACACAACCTACGGTTAGAATAATTAAATTACTAATAACAATAATAAAACTAATAACACAATTCATAATCCAACTGTCCTGCCGCTCTGCACACAAATGAACTCGAACAAATTTCTGTCTGTGTCAAATTTTATTGTGAACTTAGAAAATCGTAAAAGTAATTACACAAAATACAAGTAAGCTATACATTTATACTTACATACATAAATCTATCTAATAGTAATAAATTAAACTAAACACTTTATGCACAAAACAGCAATATCTCATTTATTATTTTTACAACATTCAAAAGCCGCCATTGAATAGGTCCTGTGCACTCCATGAACGTACTCAAATACTATAATCATGGTATTTATAGATAAATGTTTAAATATTTCTTATTTATATAGCAAAACGATTTCGCTATTCGTACTACATGTTAGTTGTTAAGCTATAAAGTAAATATTACTTATCATCATATTCAAGTTCCATTAAGCAGACATTCACATGCTAAGATATAGTATAAAATGTATGAGTGTAGACTTTACAGGGTTTTTAAAATAATGTCTTTCTTGCGATGCTATTTGTTGTCTATTTCCCCTATTTGCAAATATTCGAGCAAACAAAAAATTTGCGATTGAACAATCTTGTAACAACTGTGCAGTAGAATCTACTATAACTTGTGCAGTATGTGGTGGGATAGTCAAAATTTAATTGACAGTACGAAATTTTCGAAGGCATTTTGAAGGAGTTTGGCGATTTTCAGAGCACCTTGTGGAACCATTATATTCACATTTACTTCTCGGTCTTCAGTGGAACGCCCTCCTCCTGCGTGACATCCCTAAACTTCTTGCTCTCTGGCGGGTTATTCCAAGGCTGCAGCTCACCCGTACCGATGATCAAATAAACAAGAGCACCGGATATATAGGTGGCCGACAGAATCAAGAAAACAAATTGCCATTGCTCGAAGGTGTTCTGGAAAAGGCAATTAAACCAATTATTAGACGAAATCTATCCATTGGACTAGAGCATCCAACTTACTTCTTTGAAGGTCAAAGCGCCAACCATCCACGACGACAAGAAGCCGCCGAAGGAGGAGAGCGTGTTGGCCATGCCGAAAATAGTGCCGCTAAAGTTTGGCGCTATATCCAAGCCATTGCCAAGGTAGCCAGCAGTGACAGCTCCATGAGCAAACAAAGCCAGTGTGAAGAGCGTAACGGACCAGATAGCATCACCACCCAGGAATACTTGAGCAGCCATCAATAGACCGGGCGTTACAAGCCCTGTATTGAATTTAAAGAAATAAAAATTAGCATATTGAGATTTGAGATTTCGTAAATGTTGAAGAACTAACCAAATGTGGTGAACAATTTTCTTGTAGCCGTTGTGCTCAAAGTGCCCTTTTGACGCAAATAATCAGCCAAGTAGGAAGAAGACAGCGCCATCAAATACTTGCCCAGATAAGGCAACGACGAGAAGAGGCCGTTCTAGAGAGAAGAATATTGTTATTATTTTGTTAATACAAGTATGACACTTTTCTATAAAACGCTAATGCTTTTGGTTGTCTAGCTGTCTACTTATGCTTATTCAATTTAGTAGTAGCAATAGGAATAATATTAATATCTACATATATTTAAATTATTAAATGTGTCGATCAATCCTGAATGTATTTCAAGTTATGTCTATATATAGTATATTATGCACATAGAAGAGTTTGTCCTGATTGATTCGCTGACTTGTTGGTGATCAGTTTTAGTTATTATTGGGCTGTTGATACAAGTTACAATATTTATGTAACAAACAAGATGTAATAGAATATTACCTTACGATTTCAACTGAAAGCTAAATGGCCAGCTGTGACCCGATTCACAGCTAAATGTTATCAGAGGCATTATAGAACGAACAAAAAATATTGAGAGATGAAAAAAACTGAAAAATATAAAGGAAATCGCCAATCCAGTGGGGTTGCCTGGACCAAACAGTAAAAGAAAACTTGTACCTAAGTTTCTTTTCGCGATACTCAAATTCCAATGGGGGCCTGAATTAGGGGCTTTCTTCAATTCATTCAATAAATTCAATTTGAGTAAACTTATTCAACTCAAAGCTTTTGGTCCCTGAAGTTCTAGCTTTCGCCTTTAGCTAAGCTAACTTAAATTTCCAGCAATTAAGTAGGATGGCTACTACTTACTACTGTATTAATTATTGGGGACTCACCTTCTTAATGTCAAAGTGCAAGATCTTGGACATGAATGTGGGCAACTGATTTATCACAGTGAAGAAACCAAACACAGACAGACCATGCGTAATAATAATGGCCCAGACCGCGGGTGAACATAGCAATTCAATCCAGGGCACATTGCTGGGGCGCTTCTTTGAGGTAGATGTGCCAATGGCCTGCTCGATCTCGCGACGCTCCTCGGCGCTGATACGCGGATGTCTGGCGGGCGTTTCGTAGACAAAAGCGAACCAGCACAGCGACCAGATGAGGCCAACGACGCCTGTTGATAAGCAAAAGGCATTTAAGTACTTGAACGTCGAGGTGAGCAGCAGCAGGTTTCGCACTTACCCGTCAAATAGAACACGCTAGCCCAGCCAGCGACCGAGATGAGATAGCCACACACAGGCATCGTAATGGCGGCTCCCAAGGAAGAGGCTGCCATGTAAGATCTACAGTTAGTAATCCACTTCCATGAGTCTTAGGATGCAACACTTACCCATCATGTTGGACATGAATTTGGAACGATCCATGGGCGGAATCCATACGGCAGCTACCGGATGAATGGCTGGCCAGGAGGCGCCCAACATAAAGCCCAACAACACACGTACAATGATGAGCACCACATAGTGGATATGCGCCGCCAGCGGCGTAATCAATGTCAACAGACTGGCCCAAAGCATGGAATGTCCAAAGACGCGAATTCCACCAATCAACTCGGCCAGACGACCGCCAGGCAGCTCAGTCAGAATGTAGCCCCAGAAGAAGCAGCCGAGCACAAAGTTCTGCTCATATGTGTCCCATGGAAAGCGCCCCTCTAGTACATCCACTCCATCCGTGGAGGTGGCATTCCCCGACAGCGCGCTGCTGCTGCTGTCCAAGGAGCTGCTATTTGTCCCGCTGCTGCTGTTGCCGATGCTGTTGGTAGTGGTGTTGGTAGTGGTGTTGGTGATTGGCTGGACCATGTCCACAATGGCAATGGTAAGATTGACACGCAAGGCATAGTTCAGCATAAAGCCGACCATTGTCAGCAGATTTAGCACTTGGCGGCATGATAGCGCAACTGTAAAAGATAACAAAAATTAAATTAAAATATCAAGTGATGACACTTCTGAGGTACAGCTTACATAACTATCAGTTAAGAACGAATTCCCAAACCAAAGACTTTTGACTATAAAGGGGTCTACATACGGGTACCTGATTATATCTTATTCAATAAGTAACTCGTTGAAAAGATTCGAGAACGGAAACAAAGAACTTGGAAGCATCCTCATACATACGAGTATAAATCTGCATCTGCGAGAAATCATCGCATTTGAAATTTGAAATTTTTGTTTATATTGCGTTTTGATTTCGCCAGAGCTAATTGTAAGCCTCCGGTTATCAGTGAAATAAATACAAGTCTGCAAGTTTAAAGAAAAACAATTTCTGTCTAAAGCTTCTGATAACGTCCTATATTAAAAAAGACTAGTTTATACCGCTTTCAGATCGCATTCTTAATTGATCTCTGTAGTATGTATATTGTGTACTCATTGTCAAGTCACCTTTTACTGCAATAAACATCTTTTAATGGCGTTTCTTTCCGCCAATTCTTATCAAAATCATAAACGTGGATTTTTATGCCCGCTTTTGTTCAAAATGTGTAGGTCTAAGGTTACGCGTGGACAAAAATCGCGTGTGGAATATTCCCAAGAAACAGCAGATAGCATTCATTTGATAAGAGAATCTAAGCTAATGATTATTCCGTTCTTTCGATGTGTATTTACCCACAGGAAGTTATACGAATAAAAAATACAATCGAGGGCTGATGCCGTGATTTCCAAACGTGCCAACAGATTATGTATGCATAAAAGGTGATGTAATCCGATGTTTTCATTACATACAGATTACATACTCGTGTGCCAAGATAAGTGGAGATACTAAGTGGATAAGCGCATTAATTAGTCGCACCGATAAAATCTTAGTGACAGGACGTATCGCGTATGCGACCTCAATGCCGTTAGGCAATTAAGGTGCGACCTCAATACCGTTAGGCAATTAAGTTTGCCCATCAATCGGATCACTGAAAATCTCAACAATACAGCAATAATAATGCCAAGGGTGTTGGTGCAACAATTGAATGCTTGCAGGTATCTCCAGTTACTCGATTAAGCCTCAAGAAACATAAACATTTGGACTCGGGTGCGCCAGCCGCACGACGGACCCATTAAGAATGTACCGACATAATCGCACTTTAAGATTTTAGTCTTGGGTAGTTATTTATTGAGTCGCAGTGGCAATACATTCGAATGCAAAATGCGAATCACTGTTACGAATAACTGGAAGCGTGTCGTTGAACTCGCTTGCGGCAAACTTCAGATTTAACGAGCACGTGTGCATAAATTAAGAAGCCATCTTCACTTCACCTTACGTTTTATTGATTATCGGGGCAACGATTTTCCTCAGGCGGGCAAAGGATTCATACAAAGTTATGTGCATTTAGGGTGTCATCGAATTCTCCTTCAACCGACTTTCAATTCAATTCTATAGTTGTTACCAAAAAAAATATTTCGATTGGCTTTAAGAGCCAATAATTAGAAACGCTTTTAGCAAATGTTCTGTTTTAATTTAATAGTTTACCAATATATATATATTTATATTCGTTTAAAAACTAGTAGTTTATGTAATCCCAAACAATTTAATGCATTAGCGACATTTAAAAATTATCACTAATGAACTACATATGTTCTTTTTAAAGAAATAAATAAAATAAATATCAATTTGACTGTCACACGCCATCATTGCTATAAAGAAAATGTGTAGCTTATCGGCTGAACAAATGCTAATGAGTAGAACATTGAGGTTGCGGCAGCCCGACTCTTAAATACCCTGTACCAACACTTTTTTCCGCTACAGCCATTCAACTAAAACAAAATTTGTTGTACCAATCCTTGCTATGACAGCTATATCATAAAGTTGATCGATTTAGATAAAACCTTAGATTATGCTTAACTAAATATTGTAGGAATCGTTCCTATAAATGACAACTATTATAAAGAGCACATAATTTCCTGACACTTTAGAATATCACGCGACACTATAAAACACTCAGAAATACCAAATTATCTCAATATATCTAAGAGTGATTTTTTCACTGACCAGTTCAATGACAGCTATAGAAAATATGAAGGCTATATATAGTTCATAAGACAAGCACACATACCACATACCAAGTTTGGAGTGCCTAGTTGTAATGATTTTAAAGTATTCGGTGCACATACATAGAGACGGATAAGCCGGACTTGTCTAAGTATATAGATTCGCCTCATCATGCAGATCACAAATGTACCTGTACAGAGCATCCATCCAAGTTTTACATATCAACAAACACAATCGTAGTAAAAAATATACATTTATCAAAATTCCTACCAAATTCTAAAATTAGTCAAGTTTATTCTTATGGATCCTCATTAGTAGTTCAAATATGGAAAATAAAATCTCTTAGTGCAACTAAATGTGCCTGGAGTCTTATCGGTATGAAGCAGTCATACTTCAGAACCATGCCACGCCCATCAGAGCCCATCCACACACACACACACCAGCACCCATTATTGAAAATACAAGTATGCCAAAAGGTGGCAGTCGAAAGCCGAAAACATGACTTGAAATGCCGTTAATTGCATGCAAAAGCATTCAGGCGCTGTCTAGAGTCTAGACAACACATCATCAACAACAACAGCCACATCATCATCAACAACAACAACCACTACCTACTTGTATATCAGCAGCTACAATAATCGATTGGCGCTTTTAAATTAACACACCAAAACACGTCGTTGTTGTTCTTGTTGTTGTTGTTGTTGTTGTCGCACATGCTTATATAAAATATCAAGCTAGTCCAGTATTGTGCCAACCGCCGACTGTCGTCGTTCAGCGTCTGTTCTGCCATAAGTATTGGTTTCTAAAAAGCCTGCAGAACGTGCACAAAATACATTTATTATCGATCAACCGAAAAAAAAAGATGCATACTAATGCCAAACTGTGCAACCAGTTTCAAAACTGTTCATTGTGCTTTAGAATCACTGATTAAGTAAACCATCTTTGATATTAGCATTTCGATTTTGGGGTTTTCTTCATTCGCCTAATTAGTGTTGCGTTTAAATCACGAGACCTCTGTGGACGTCAGTAGAAAACGGAGTCTAATCACAGCACTGCTTGAAGGCGATAATAGCCGTTCTTTCATCTACACATCGATCTTTAAATCATTGCCGTGATAATTGCTTAGATATACATTTTATTTGTGTAGTATATATGCGAGGAATATTGCCCTCGCCGTTATTCCATATAAAGCATGTATACAATAAATAAGCTAATAATTTACTGTAATGTGGGTACAAAATTCCACGACTTGCGGGTTATATTACTCTTCTCATCGTGGTGATCAAGCATACTATGTATATACCCGTTTTACTCTTTGGTTATAGGGTATAAAAAAAAGTTAACATGCAATTAAAATTAAATATATTTTAATTAAAGGTGTATCTAGTTTTTACCACTTTTGTGATTTATTCATAAAAAAGCTTTGTGTTATACTTACGAGTATATATTTATTTTAAACTAGTGTTTGTTCTGCTTTTTCTAAGTAATTTATATATGCATATGATATACCTAGTGGTCTTAAAAAACTTCTCACATGGGCATTATATATAATATAATTTTCATAAAAAGCTATCTATCTTTCAATCTTAATTAACTTTTGTTTATTCCACGAATGAAGAGATCTGGTTAAACCGGTCCGGCTGTAAGTTTTGTTTATGTTTACCTTTGGGCAATCTTTATGATTTATTTCGTCTCTTTTAGCTGTTTGGTTAATTCTCAAAACGTTAGCGGCAACCAACAAATTTTTTGCAATAAATTATGTGAAGGTTGAAATCTTTGTTTACACGCCTAATCGGATGAAACTACTCATTCGAAAACCCAAAAACACTCAAGCAACCAGCAATCGAAATGCTTCAAAGATTCACGATTCGAGTTTGTTCTTAAATACGAGTATAGATATGACATTGAAGACATTTGACTTGCCTTCTGAGCACAGAAATTAATTAATGTTCCTCGTATTTGTTGCAATGAGTTGTTTGCTTTAACATTAATTAACTTTCGCTTTTATTTCAAATACAATTAAACTTTGTTATTTGAAATGCTAACACTTGCATATTAAGCAGAATCAAGAATTTGCACTTTGTTTAAATACTTATAAAGCTCCCTATGACTACTACAAAGGCATTTGGAAATAGCTAACAAAAGACTAGACAGAAAAACAAAATAAATTAAAACGAATTGCTGGAGGGGGAACAAAAACAACGTTTTTGGGGGCAAACGTGATACTAAAATTATTTTTTATGGTAATTTGACAGACAGACGATCACAGATACGATACAGCATTAACAGCAGCATGTGAATCTCAATCGCTGGCGATCAGGTCGTTGCTGAGTCATTGGCGGAGTTTGTTGAATCGCAAAAGAAATAAATTATTTACATAAATTGGCGGGCAACGGGGGCAACGTGTTAGAGTGGCCGATCCAGGCCCCATTAGCATTTGCAAATGCCCGAGTGGCGCGTAAAACTGAAAGTAATTCGCTAGTCGAGTGCAAACTAAATGTTTCCGATATCTTACTTTCAAAAAATGCGGCAAATTTCGGCCAAAACTTGTCACTTTATATTTTGTTTCCAAATTGTTATTGCATATCTGCGCAGACACGCATATCCGGCAGTTTTAGTTTTGCGCAAAACATATTTTAGTACAAATGTTTCCCTTTCTTTGAAAACAAGGCATGTACGAAATAAATGCCTGGCAAACAAATTGTCTACGATTTAAAAATAAAACCTTTTCACTTAAGTATGTGCTGATCTCTCGACGCTTTGTCGCCGTTTGTTCAACCAATTTGATTTATCTTTTCATCTTAAGCGCACACACCCTCTCACAATTTTATTTTTAATCCGCACGTATATTTTTTACAGACTTTTCTTTTAGCATTTCTTTTCCCTTCTCCCCACGGCTATGCGTTAACTGACCTTCAAAAATGGCAAACCGTACAGGGTGGCGCCAATTAGAAATGCTTTGGAATTAGCCTCGACCGACTCAGCAGCATAGACGAGTATATATACATACGAGTAGAAGTATATATAGTCGACCTTACTTGATAACATGCCATGTGCGACATCCATTGAGACGCAACTATCTGCGATTTTTGCTGTCTCCATAGCATATATTTATGCATATATCAAAGCCCATATGATCTTTGCAAATACGTAGAATGACAAAATTTTCCATTGCTGAGTGTATATGTGTGTGTGTGTGTATGTATGTGTGTGTACTTTCCTGTTTTTATTTCGGACATTTATAGAGAGAAAGAAATTCTTGCTAATGAAATTTTTAAATATGTATTATTGTTCTAAAGACGTCATAACCCAAACGCTTAGCATATGCAAGTATTGGCAAAGCTACATATTTGCTTTTATATACTCGTCCATTGTTTTGTCAAGGTGCCAACTGAATTGCGATTGCTATATACCCGTACGAATAGATTGTATCTATGGGCGTGCCCGCATGCCAAATCACGAGCCCACTTTCAATGGAATCCATTTGAAATGCTCTAGCCAACAACAATGACAACAACCTTAAAAACATGATAATAATCGCTTATACGATGTAGTTACAGTTGCACTTTGCTGTTCGACGTACTCTGACAGCTGACTAAGATGGACCTCATTTGCGTATTTGTAGCTTTCTAGCAGTATTATAAAAATATCAAAAACAAAACTGTAAGCTAATTATCTTAAAAGCTAGAACAGTATGTCTGTTTTTTAACTGCTAAATAAGGTGCTTCTCTGAATAGGAGACCAGGCCTGGAAACAGTATTCTCGTGAACGCAAACTGAAGGGAAGCTGCCACAGCCCAAAAAAAAGGCGTATATTTTAGATCAGAGGTAACAAAAGTACCCTTTATTAATTGACAGCTATAGCTTCAAAAGTATGCAGTTCAACAATAATTAAACAAGTCAATTGCATATTGAGTTCTAAATTTAACAAATGTAAACAAAATCATTCCTTGTTTGTGTTTATTTTACAAAGCCGGATGTCTACATGATTATTTCTTGATATAAATAATCAAATATAGTAGGTTTAAATGCACGGTGCCTATTTGAAAATTGGAATCTATTAAAAGCTTTCTTAGTTCGACATACACTTGCGCTTGAAAATGTCAATTTTTACGAAACCATTCATAGCCATCTTTTCACAAATTATACGAAGTACATATATTTTAAGAAACTGAGGCAGGCCTCTCAGATCAGCAGTAGATTATTTATAAGAACAACTAAAAGTTTTGTAATTTAAAGGTCAATATGAATGTAATAATCTCAGTTCTTGCTGTGACAAATTGGCCATTTCTAAATTTGGCAATTTGTTTTGCTTAACTGAATTGCCTTCCGACTACATAACTGTCTATACTTGTATATATATTTGTACATAGTATAGTATTTGTGTGTCGGTATATGATCTTATATACATATGTTGTACAATTAATAGCTTTTGTTTTATTCTACTATCATTGGCACTTGAAACTAGTTGCTGCACTTCCGTTCCCAACTGATTTTCAATGCACGATATTACGGAACTGGCCTTGTTTTTCGATTTTCCTATTATTTATTGCAACTAGTTCTACTTCAAAAGTTTCTGAGTGCTATAATGAATTGATTAATTGTTGCCGCTATTGTTGACTTGCACTTTTTATTGCACTTTATTTATCAATTTCGCAGACTGCTCCTCATTGCTTATTATCGCATTAGCTTCAATGCTGATTGGCTGATTTGGTGATTGTTATTGTGGCCGCAGCTCGCTGTGATTCCCACACCCCATCTTCCCCTTGTACTTGGCTCATTGTCCTAGTTTCTTCTTCCACGAACGTGTTACTTAATTCCTGTAGAAATTTTTCCATGACGCCAGCACTTTGCCCATGCCATGGTATTTCGAGTATCAGCATCGACTGCGGCATCGGCATCGGCACCGACATGGAAATTTACAATGCCTTTGGACAATAGATTGCTTCGACTGCTGGGATGGTGAGGAACGCACTTGTTGCGTTTTTTATGGACATACTTGTATAGAACACCATATGCATAGTATACTAGCAGATTGGTACAAAGTGCAATGGGGAAAATCGGTTCTCTCTCTGTTTCACTTTGCGGATGCTATTCATATGCACACAGACATTGTAAGTGGCATAGGTTTATGGGATTACAATAGGCGTCACTCAGATTACTGATAAGACGGATGGGTTGCTTGAGTCTCGTGCGAGCATTGAGCATCTTATTAAGTATTGAATGAAGTCAATTATTTGTAAGCTTAAGTGAAAATGTTCACATTTATTTACTATTCAATACATCCCATTAGTTTTGTGCGGCCCGAACAGGAAGTCATATTGGAAATAATATCTCAAAGCAAGCGAAACACGTTGACAAAAATAAATGGCCATCTTTCAATAGTCCTTGTTTAGTGAACTAACAGTGTTGGAACGATCAGTAACCCGTTCAAATCAACTGTCAGGATATACATATGTACATAGAGTATCTGTTGAAATACTATATTCATCATCACAACAATAATCTACTCTTAGCTAAAGGATGTTAAACGATTATCAATAAACGGTTGTCTTGAAAACTCTTAATTGCTTTTTAGTTGATTAAGCTAAAAGATATTAAAGTCTGACTAGCGGACTTGCACGACATTTAAAATAGCAGTAAAAAGCTATTACACATTAATTTTGATTTGGCAGAAAAGGGAATCATGTAAAAAAATTAATTAAATTAAGCAAAACAAACAGGCAGATGAACAAACCGCCAGACACGGAGGAATGGACGATGGCGCTCAAAAATATACATCCATACTTGTATGTATACAAATCTATATGTACATTATGGAAAGACGATTCCTTCCTTTAAGTACACACTTAAGCACCAAGAGCTCTCTACTGAAATCGATTCCAAACAGTAATACCTAAGTAAGTAAATGCAAACATTTTTTAAAAATAATTATTGGTTTCACGATATCCATGATTAATTTAACACTGACATACTGTTTGCAATAGGAATCTACATATTTTAATTATCTACACATATTTGTACACTCACCTACTTCTAAATACATTCAACCTGTGTCTTGAACGTGCACGTGGTTACTAATTAATTGGCATTGGCAGCCGCACTGCAGCAACAGGTTGTTGCTAATAAACTGCTGCTGTTGTTTACACTATAAACGTCTAGGTATACATCCTCCCCAAGCTCCTCCCCACATACACACTCATACAAGTATGTACGTATGTTTATTTTGTAGTAGTACTAATAAAAAGGGGGCTCGTCACACAAGCAAAAAAATATAAATACGTACAAAATGAAAACAAAACACACAATTTTGCTCGGCGCACTAGTAACATGAACATTATAGAACTGATTTACAATTGTTGGTCGTGCTGTCCGGCGTTCCCAGCAAGACGCCACACTCATGTCCAACGGGTTAGTAACGGATAAGCATTTTGTCCATAAGACAGCAGACGCTCATCATAAAAATAAATATATAAAAAATATTTAACTTTCCAAATTAACAAACCGAACTGTACAGAGGCTAAAAAAATATTATATATAACGAAATATGTAAATATATATGTAAGTATTTTCAAGTATTATTCATATCAACAGCCACCACTTGCAAAGGCCAGACAGACCCAGATTTTTTTTGGTAAACACTTTTTAACAAATACGAGTATGTACTCGTATGTACATATATTATTGGGAAATAATCTTTCTAACGAACAAACTGGAATGAGTGGCATGCGGATTCGATGGCTGTGGCTCTGGCTCTGGCTGCTTATCGGACTAATAACGCCTGTTGCTTTGCCCGACTTTATGGGTAGTCCGTGTCAGTTCAAAGTCAGTCTCAGTCTAAGTCTCTGCTCCATTCATTTCATTCAATTAGACAGAGAGACTTTGATGTTGACGTCGCTGTTCTGTGGTAGTCGTTGACAACATTCTTGAACTTTTGGCTGGATCTGTTTAGTAATGTCTAGTTCTAGTACATACAATTACGTCAATAAGTGTACCAAAGTCTGGCTTAAAACGGAAATGAAACATGAAATTATACACACACCTGTACAAAAATGGCTGACGAATGAATGTAGGCTAACAAGAATGTACGTTTGAACTCCTAATTCAAGATACATTATCGCCAAACAACATCAATAACAGCAACAATAACCCGTCAACAACTTCAGGTTCCACGAAAAATTTAAAGACCTCAAATTAAGTGATTTGCGCACATTGTGCTCGCAAAAAAAATGCACTGACTTTATTAACTTTAATGACAATTGAATAAAAGGTAAGCGCGTATACAAAAACTTGTGTAAAAACAACTTAACAAAAGGTACGAAAACGTAAACACTTCGTGCCTAATAATGACGTTTATTATACTTCATTATGAAGAGACAAACACGGCTTCAATAAAAAGTACACATGTTTGCAAATAAATACATACATATACATAGATGTATTTGTGATTATATATTTATGGTATTACTCATCAGACAACTTTGCACAGTTTGTTTTAGATGTAAACGCACACACCATAAACGATATATTATTTATGACAACAACCAACCACAATTTTCACTTCTTATTGAATCATTTAATTTTAGTAGATCACACACACCTAACGGCTTTTCTGAATTATAGATATAGTCTATCGATTTTTTACATGTTTATTATTTATTTATTTATTAGAATAATCAACTGTGTGGTATCCATGCTCTCCTAGATAGAGATAGTGGAAGCACAGATTTGTGTTCAGCGCAGCCCGCTAATCATGATTTTCCATTACTCTAGCTTGCTTTTATTATTCTTATCTCAAGTTATATCGTGATCTAAAGGAAATTATTGCCATTTATTTATTAAGCACGGTTCTAGCATTCTATTTTTTCGTTTTAATAAATTCCCATGTATTAGAGCTTTTACTAGTTTTAAATAAGTTCATTTGGTCAATCTAGCTCTGTTGTTGACTGAACAACAAACCTGCGTATATAAAATGCATATAGCAACAAAATAGAGGAGGAGTTCCATATAATATCTATTTTAGCAATCATCATAGCTGAACTGTAACGACCATGTCTCCACAACGCTTTAAGACAGATCACTCATGCACACCTCTAATAGACTAGATATTTATTTTCAAAAGCGAATTTAAAAGCCTAGCTGCGCCCTAAAAGCCTTCATACTATATACAAGTAGTATGATTTTGTTTGTGTTTTTGTATTTTTTTTTTCATTTTCAAGGTGTTCTCGATAATGTGCGTTTTTTTTTATTGAATATACAACAATTGATTCAATTTACAATGCTATGGCCCTGCATAAGACATCAAATACATGTTATAGCTTCCTTAGCAGTTGTGAATTTTGATGAGCGGGTTAAGCCCACTTGCAATTCGTGAAGGTGTTAAATTGGCAATAACAATAATAAAATTGCATTTCAACTTGTCTTATTGTTGCAAATTGTAATTGCAGTTGGGCATGACAGAAATGTTTCAATTAGCACAATTTAATTGCAGTTTGTTCGACGGTGCGACAGTTTCATTGACTGTCGGTCTGTCCTGTTGGCCGTGTTATTGAATGAATCACGAATACTGGTGTCTGGTCTGGTGTTGAGGCACATGGGCGCGCAAGTAAAGTGCGTAAGAGCCGATAACCCCCAACCATCCCCCTCTCCGATATTCTTCTATTTCACATTCCCAAATTCGTGCTAATTGCGTGCTTTGTTGTATTTGTATTTGTTGTTGTTGTTGCGGTTTTTGGTTATCTGTTGTGCAGCCAAGCGCGTTAGAACTGTCTGTGCAAAGTGCTAAGTAATATGTATGTATATAGCATGAATTAAATGGCAAATATT
Organism: Scaptodrosophila lebanonensis; assembly: GCF_003285725.1. Taxonomy (NCBI): domain Eukaryota; kingdom Metazoa; phylum Arthropoda; class Insecta; order Diptera; family Drosophilidae; genus Scaptodrosophila; species Scaptodrosophila lebanonensis. Next base: position 4,432,572 of record NW_022060738.1, read on the forward strand.
TAAATGCGAGCCACTGCTGTACTATTAAAGTTTTATTAACGCGCAATTACGAGTCGAAATGGCAACAAAAACTTTAATGGCGCCTGCAATTCAATATATACGTCCCTGAACCCGCCCGAAAACATTAAGCCAGAGCATAAGCTGGCCTGACTGTCCAGCTAACTAGCCAGCTAGCCACCTACTTAATAGACCGTCGCGTTCAGTTAGCGTGAGCGCGCTAATTTGTTTGCATAAATGTCATAACAATAACGTCATAAGTTCACAAATAGAACTGCGTAGTTCTGAAAGAAGGTCACAATTTGATGGCCTCTTCTCCACTCTAAATGTCAGCTTCGAAACTCCAAATAACCAACCAACCATAGGCATTCATCTCAATTGAGCTCTAACCCCAATAGTCAACTTGTCCACTTGTAACACCAATCGAAGAGCCAACCATTCCAATTGATTGGCCAAACAGCGCTTCAATCAATTTGTTTTTAACGATATTTCAATGTGACTTTTCAATTTCCGCTAAGTGAATGATCTTATTCCAATTCTGTGGGCATCACCACATAAATACACATTTATGTGAGTGCTTCAGTAAACTATATATTGGATACTAAGCGAACTGTGCCGCGCCTTCATTTGATAGCAAAAATGAAACGACATTGCCGAACTGAACGTTTCCTCGGTCCCGAAGCCCCAAACCGAGGCACCACAATGTGCGGCACTTCACGATGTTTGTTGTTTTTGCGGCCGGCATGAAGTCACCAGAAATCGACAATAACATGAGCATAACAGCGCTAAACAAGTTCAATGAAAAAAGGGGCTCGGCTCTTGATTTTGTATATGCTCGCTGTTATTTGATGCGTTCAACTGAACTATTCTTAATACATTTTATGTACTGAGCTGCATGGCAACTATTTGGATGGCAGAACTCGTAATTGTAAACAATTTCACATGATTCTCACAGTTTCGTTGATGTTGCACAATTGATCAAAATCATTCGATCTAAAGAGTCCTACAATGAAGAGTTTTTCAAAAAAAAAACAACGCTTCAAAGAGACCAGACTCATAAAAACAAATAAACAGCCTATTTTTAATACTATAAAAAAATGCAAAGCTTAAGCTGACAAAAGAAAAACTGTTTCCTAAATTGAAATAGTTTGTCCGAATGATATGCATATTCTTAAATTGTAACTGAAGTTCAAAACCGTAACTATTTTTGAAATTTGTAACAAATTAGATTTAGTTACGAACATATCTAGCAATATTTGAGCTAACAGCAGACAAATTAAAATAGCAGCACATTTACCCCAACTAACAAGCTCCGAAATAACAGTTTTCTGAATGTATTATGTAATTGTATGTATTTCTCATATCGGTCAAATACTTACTTCTGGTTCTGTGATGTCCTCCTTTCTCCGTATTGGACATGATGAAAGTGTGTGTGTGTCTTTTTCTGAAATATAGCAAGAAAATGTAATTTTAATTAGTAAATTGATGAGCATGAACGCAAAATTGTAAACTAGCTATCTTATCTGTCTATAACTTGTGGTTGTCTCGTGGCTGCGCCCAAAGCGTGCCTCCATCCAAATCTACCTTCAACATTCGGCGGTCACAGCGGCTAGTAATCACAATTGAAACGCTCGCCTCATATGTCATGGCTCAAGGCAAAGTCGGGAAATTAGATTGGCTTATCGGCACATTCATTCATTTCTAAAATACTATAAAGCCTCTAGGCTATGGTCTGACTGCAACGGAATAGGGGTCGCCTTATCATAAAATGCCCGTTTTTGGTTGTTTTTTTTTTTTTCATTCATTGGTTATCAGTTAACAGTCGTCTGCACTTTTGCTCCTGCTGTCGGAGTTGTTGCAGACGCTGGCTACATTAAAATACCTAAAAACAAAATATTTAAATGCTAAATATAGCGAGTTGGCAAATTTGCCAAATGAACACACGAGGGAGCTGTCTCACATCCAATCTAAATGAATCTATGTATTTATTTGAGCCATCAGTAAAGCAAATTTGCATTTCGACAAAAATGTGCGACTAATGTATCTTTAATGAGCGGAAGCACACTGTTGCCATATAAGGCGACCAGAATGCGCTATAAATCGCGGCGCCTCATTTGGCTCACTTGCCTGTTTCTAATGCCCGATTGTGAGTTTGTTGTATGCTAATTTATTTGATCTGGCGTACACGTGCGACTGTTGTCTAATTGCTGGCATGGTTACATACATATTAACACCTGAGTGATACGCCTACAAAGTGAATACAATACAACAACATTTGCCTTGATTTATTAGAAGGGGCAGATCGGCATTTATTTCAATTGCGGTCAACCTGTCTATATCAGTAGGCCCTTGACAACTAATTAGCCTAAAGTTCTGCTAGGGGTCGTTCGCTCCCAAACTACTGTTCTAGTACGCGGGTACATGAGTCGCAAGTTGCTATTAAGTTCAGCATCTATATATATATTTGTCTAAAAACTGGTGATTGTGACACCGACTGATAAGAACATGTTGAATGTCGCTCCCCTATATAATCCACCAATGATGTTTATGGTAATGGAAATTATAGGACGGGCACTGATCCACCGAGCTGGAGGGTATTTAGTAAAATACCCATATTTGTGTGTCCGAGTGCGTGTGTTCCAAATTGTATGTCTATGGGTGCTTTGTCCTTGTTTCACATGATTAGTCTATGCATGAGACCCTGTTGTTAACCCAAAAAACAAACAAAAATGAATGAAAAAACAAGCAGAGTCTGCCTACACTCCCACTTATTATATACTCGCAAAAAATATATACGAAATATATATATATATATATATATATATATATATATATATATATATATATATATATATATATATATCTGCCTACAGCATTGACTATATACGCGAGTACATTGGGTCACATGTGAAACATAAAACATACGCCTAACCGCTGCTCGTACGTCATTTTGTTGATATACTTATATATTTATATACATACGTACATATAGTATGTATGTGTGTGTCTTGTGTGTGCATATATTTGTTTAGCTGCCAAAAATGTCAGAGTCTCCGTCAACGTCAAATGTGCGCTTCTTCCTTTCTCCCTCTCTGCCCAAGTGTATTTTCTAGTTTCAAGCCACATTATTTACTGATTCTGCAGGTTGACGTTATTCAAATTTTCCATAGAATACAACATATAGTATTTTTAAATATATACTTTCTCGATGGCTCCACATTACCACTCAATAAATAAGATGTTCTTGTTCGAAAAGTAACGAAATTTAACGAATTACTGATAGTAGACTATAAAAGAAATGTAATACGAACTTTAGGTTTTTATACTTTTTTGATTATTATTCATGTTCTTAGAAATGTGTGTGTTTCAAACTTCATCCTTAATAGATAGTTTTGTGCGTTCCAAATATGACCACAGAAATTAATTATTATTATAAAATTCAGCAGAAATATAAATATTAGAATATTCCCTATAATATTAAAAATTGTATTGGAAAACACACTGTGTGTGCTCAAATTCAAGAGTTTTTTCATCAAATCTTGAGTTTTTGTAACTGTTAAGGAACTATCCATCGTTTTTTTTCATTAATATTTTTGGAATTCTCGATTGCAAATACAGCAAGAAACTACGCCTACATACCAATTTCTTTCATTCTTTTTCTTATTCTTTATTTTATAGCTTAATAATGTTAAAGTAATTTTAAAAAAAATAACAAAATGACATTTAATTTTTCTAAGTGTTGATAAGGTCGTTGCCATTGGTATGCATTTTATTGCACATTTTTATAGAATCGGAAACATTTATAAGTACGACATACATATGTTTGTCTAGACAAGTGATACACCTCTTCGGCAAATTCAATGACACTTTATAATGCTTGTCTGGGCATATCAAATAGCTTAACAATAAATCCACATTTCTAGTCAATTTCCACGACTATTGAGACACAAATTTATACACGAGCGTAGCGACTGCAAAAAATACGATTGCAAATTGATGCATTTTTTTATGACTTCAGAGCCACCACTCGGCAGTTGGCAACAGTCATGTAAATGCAATTTCTTTACAGCAAATTAAATACATATTTACATACATACATACATACATACATACATGTATCATTTCATCAACAAGTTCAACACACCCAAAATGGTAAAATTGCAAATTTATGAATTAAAAGGGCTGGTAAAACAAAACACGATAATAGTCACGCACGCGCAACAAATGAGAAGCAGAAACGAATGCAGAAGGACGATGCATTTTTATTGATGTCACTGCCAACGAAGGTGACGGCGCCGACGCCGACACTGACACCGACACAAAGGCATAATTAAATATAATATGTAGATACACATATGTACAGTTTTTTTTTTTTTTTTTACTTACATTGAGTAGTTTTGCTTTTGGCGTATAGAAGGAGCAACACTGTTAAAACAACAACAGCAATACGTTACAACACTCTCTCACACACGACGCCGCGTGGGAGTGGGAGAAAATGTGTGTGAGACAAATTATATGTATGTACGTGTAAAGCAAATTACAATTACAATAATCAAATGTGTATAGGATTGTGTATATTGTATGTTCTGTAAATTGTCGCGACAGCCGGAAAGCACTTTTATGTTTTATGCGAGTCGCGCTATTTTTACAAATACGTTTATTTTTTTGTTTCAACCACAAGTATAATTTTGACTTCGGGGATTTATGTTATCAACAAAAATTTATGCGGCACAGCTACTGCCACTGACAACACGAGCGAGTTCGTCCAGCAATGATGATATTTGTAAACTCGAGGATTTAGCATCAGATTTTGTATGCGTATATTTTTGAACTTGGCAACAATTTTATTTTTAAAGTTCTTAATTTTTCTCAATTTTTCTAACAGTTACGGGTTGTCTACTGCTGCTACCGCTGCTACTGCTGCTGGTGCTGTTGCCACTCGCAGTATTGGAACTGAACTAAAATTGCTGTCTGTGCGGTGCTGGCTTTTTGATGGCGCTGGCGAACGCGGCAAACTGCGAGCAGCGGAGAGAGCAATGAGCAGCTGCTGAGCGGTTGCCGTTGTGGCTGTGTTGCGCGTGCCGTGATTACTGCAGGCGTCGCTGTTGACGTTGCTGTTTACGTCTGCGCTTGCGTTGCTTGGCTTCGTGGGATGCAAATTCAAATTCTTGCGACTTTTATTTTTTGTATTAATTTTTGTGATTTTTATTTACTTTCTCAGCGCAACGGTGCGTTGGCAGCCACAAAGCTGACGCTGTCTGTTTGATTTTGAGTCAATACGATATTTTTTTCCAAGCTGAATTGTCTTGAGTTTGAAAGAAAATGCTGACAGTTTGCAATTAACACGATATGATCAAAATCAGTGAAGCAACAACAATGCAGATACATATTGCAATTTTAAAATACATTCATACAAGCAAACATATGTACATACAGTACATACACATACATATGTATACATCTAACCAAATGCCTGAATTCAAATAGAAAATCGTGTCCAACGCTCCACGAGACTGGGTCTAGCCACGGCCTTCATGCGCTCATCGAATATGGGACAGAATTTCTCGGGGAACTTGTGCTGCAGACATTTTATAACGGTGCCCGTTAGATAATAGCGCGAGGGCCAGCGACACTCGCAGGGCGGTATACATGTGCGGCACTTGTTCTCCATCGTTGTCCACTTGCTCTTTGTCATCACAGGGCCGTGGGTGGCGAGTGTACTTAGACGCCACGGCAAACGGACGTCCCGATTATCCCAATCGCATTGGCAGGGCGGTATGCAGGTTTCGCACATCACTGCCTCCGGTAAGACCTCGACCGGTTCAGGTTCCTCTGGTACGGGAATGCATTTGTACATATTATAGCGTGGTATCCTTCCAATTAGTTCCGTGTACTTGCGTTCACGCTCCCGTCGCAGCCACAAATCCAACAGATCCCAGTGGCAGAGATTTAGTGGACGCTCCCGTAAGATTTGCATGCGTCGATACAGATCGGAGCGACGCACCTCGTCGTAGTTGACACCAGTCTGTGTGTGAAAGAGTAGATATAGTTCGTTGGGCTTCTCATCCGGCAGTGATAAGCTACGCGAGAATTTGCTAAGCTCGAAGTGGAACAGGCTACGTATGCCATAGGATATGTGACGTATGTGATCAAAGTCCTTGATGTTCATTGCCGATAAAGCTGACGCATCCAGCAACAACAGCTTGCGACCCCAAATCATATTGACGCGAAAGGTATTCTAAAAAAAATACGTACATAAATACATGCTGAGAAACTATACTATATACACACTTTTAATTAAATTAATAATATGCAGAAAAAATATAAATAAATATGATATTTGTAAGTAATGGTAATAATATTAACCAAAAACTATAAGAAACATTTTAAATTGAACTAATCTTGTGGATTGTAATTGCGACAAATTAATTTAATAAAATTGTAAATAGGTACTCAATAAAACAGAAATACAGATACATTTTATACTTTTCAAATGCCAGCTATATATACAGATGTGCAAAAATTTGTAGAAAAGGTTATTCAACTGGAAAATACAAAAGCAAAAATAAAACATATTATCATCAAAAATAATTAAAACACAATTTCAAAAATCCACTAAATTTTCAAAGAAAATTGATTATTATTATTCTTTGAAAGTAAATTGAATATTATTAAATTTAATTCAAAAATATTTGCAAAAAGGCTAATATTATATGCAGTTGAATGTTCTATTTTTTATTATATTGAAAAATTTTAAATTTAATTTTAGAACAATTGAAGGACGTCTTCCCTGTGCAACATTTTGTATATTTTGTGACAAATACTGGTATCAAATACATGAAGGAAAACATGAATACAATAATGGTTTTTTTGATTTTTTATGCAGAACTACACACCATATACTGTGGATAGCCATAGCGCTTGATCCAGCGTCGTATGTCCATGTCGTCCCATTCAAAGACCGAAGGTAATGGCAACTTGTCGACCACGTTAACGCAGAGCTCGACCAGAGTAGCGGGAGTTGTGCGGAATTGTATGGGTAGATCGTCATGATTAAACTTGACCCGTCCTTCGTAGAGTTTATTTCGCCGAAATTTAATGGGTGGCACAGGTTGGACGCCTTCCTTCTTGCTCCTGCCCACCCAATACTTTGTATCCGCTATGCCGTATAAATACGGCATTATGTACACAAATTTCTTGGCAGAGATAGGAAAATATACATAAGATGTATGTGTATGTATTTCAAAACTGACATACAACAAACGTGAGTTTTTAAGCCCCGTTTTGTGTTTTGTTTTCAAACAACTGCGCCGCAGTCATGCCTTGTGGCTCTCAGTTCGTAAACGTTAGACTCAGAGGTTCTGCCTGGAACCGGCACAATCTAAAAACAACCAGGTAGCCAGCTAATGTGACAGCTAACAGTCCAGGGCATTCGAGCATGGACCAAGGGTTTTGCCATTGCTATTGTTGCCGCTTCAGAACATCTGCTCAGTTGTTGAGCGCTCCTCTCCGTCAATCAGCACAGGCCAATAGTATCGATTGAGGAATCAGGTATGCAGGGGTACTTAAATCTTTCTCTGACCCAATGCCAAACACCACTCCACGTCTGGCTATAGCTTTAGCCTACATATCTGAATCATCGTCGAAGCTCACGTGACGCTGACGCCATTTCGAGAGCACCCTCAAAACACGTTTTGTATGTTACTTTTCTGTTGTTTGCATTTCTGACTTTTATTTATACCTTTTTTAGCATTCGATCCGAAACACTTTTTCCTAATGAACTTAATGATGTTGGCAAATATTTGCCTCCATTAACATTCAGGCGTCAATTTGTTTTCGCAAGCAATTTTTAAATTAATTTTGAATGATGCTACAATAAAGAAATTACATTTTCATAGCACATACACATGTATGAGTAGTATACTATGTATAATACTATACTTATAAACGCTGTTATACAAGTATATCAACTCTGCATATTTAACACGTTTTCAAGCGCGAAATGATTTCGGAAGCAAACAATTTACGTACAAACAAAATGGCCGTATATGCAAGGTTGACCAGACAACCTGTGTTCCGGCCCAAACCGAGGCGGAGGGTACTACTGTACCTGAGCAATACCGAACATAAATTAGAGCGCATTCTGAGCTAAAAATAATCAGCACACTGGGCCAAAAACGAAAATACACTGCAAAGCCTGTTTTTTTATGTATTTGCAACAAATGTTGTCTTACAACGGAATTTCCTCTTCACAAACGGAGACCATCTTCAACTTCTTTTCAGTCAAAAGCTTAATATTTTTATTTACGCCATTGCTGTTTAATTAAGCAGGCTCGTGACTTGGTAAAAATTTTAATATTAAGCTATTTTATTATGTTATTTGAATTATGTGGGCGTATAACATTTTCCTAAACCTATTAACCTTAATTTTATTTGTAGCACAGTCTTAACTTATAAATAAAAAAAAGGTAGCTCGAGGTAATAGTAAATGATCTAGCTGTAATCTATACTTACAGAATTCTCTATACTCATTTGTTTATTCATGTGAAAAGAACCTGAGCTTAGTTTTGTAAGAAATATTTTAAGTTTTACAAAAAATGTATTATGTACTTAATTCTTTAAGAAAAGGATTACATTCAACTTATGTTGTTGAATCGATTGTTGTTGAATAATGTTGTTGAACGTTAATTAATGTTAACCTACACATTTAGTACTGTTTTCCTCACCAATTATGATTGTCTCTACATAGATTGAAAATATTCAAGTGGGTTGGCTTTGGTTGGCTGCTATGTATAAAAATATAATTATTGAATTATATGCACGCTATGAGTTGCAATAAACAACCAGAATATAAATCCTCCTAATTCTGTTTTTACACGGTAGATTGGTTTCTAAAGAAATATACATATGTATATGCAATTTTTAATTTTAGAAAGACCGTGTAAAAACAGAATTAGATGTACTGGACTTCTTATAGAAGTATGCAAAATAAATTGTGATGAACGGCTTATTATTCATTGAGAATTTATATCAATATTGGTTTGATTAATTTCAGTTAAAATTCAAACAAAAAAAAAATAGTCCGCTGATAAAGCGAGTAAATTGTTAAAGTCGAGCCAGTGCTCGTTTTCCCCAAAATTCTCCAACTAAGACTTTGTTGCTGAGATCGTTCCTATTTGTTATAATTAATCGATATTGATGAAACAGCAGACGATTAATAACAAATTTAGTTACGAAATGTATATTTTTAGCAAAAAAAAAGATCATACTAAGACAAATTTTAATATTTTCATATTTTTTATTATTTTAATATTTTTCGGAGTTAGATAATGTGTCCTAGTAGTGCTTAAAAGCTTAGGAAAACTAACAGTTGCCTCTTTAAGGCAGTAAGTGTATAAAAATTGGATCTGTCTTACCTTTCCATTTATTTTTAATATATGTCATTAATTATTCAAGCTTTTATCACGTTGCTGCCCACTGTTGCAACTTCTACACGCCCACTTTTCAAAGGTTGGCCATAATTAAAATTGGCATTGGCATCACTATTCTGTAGACGCCGTCACAAACGATCAACAATTATGGCACCACTACTACGTTTTAAAAATAGTTAAACACATGGCGCAGAACAAGAGCAACAACAATAATAGCAGGCATCTAGACACCGTGCATACTATGTATGTATGTGTGTGTGTATATATAGTACAACATTTCACTTTCGTTTAAAGCGCTTGAAAACATTTTGCAACGTGCAACGACCAGCAGCAACATTGTCATGAAAATGATATGATGGCCATGTAAGGACAAGAAGCGATGGCAGCAGCAACACAGCAGCAGCAGCAGCCACAATAAATTAAAGTTCTATTTTTGCAACAGCTTTGCTAACTTGGTTAACTTGTTGAAGCCGACATAGCAACATCGCTGTTGTAGTTGTTGCAACAAGTTAGACCCAAAATAGAAGCCATGCCACATGCTTGCCACGTTGACCAAGTTGCAGGTTGGTGCGTTGCACCAAAAATGAACGAGAAAAAAACGAAAAACGACAACAAAAACAAGAACATGAAAATTAAAAATGCAAATAAATTGTTTGCGCGCAAATTCCAAGACGCATGAGTGTGCCTGCGATTGTGTGTGGCAACGAATGCTCATGCGCATACCGGCTTACCACTTGGCCACTCAAGTGGCCACTGCGGTCACAATTTCACATTATCTGACCACATCACAACCACCAAACGAGAGACGCTGCATGAGTTTGACGTTGACTGCGCAGTCGCAGCACTGCAGCAGCATTGATGACGACGACGAGCCCCCTTCCTCGAGCTGTCATTTGGTCTGTGCGTGTATGTTTGTTTGTTTGTGTGTGTGTACACATATACCATCAGCTACACTTAAACAAATAAAGCAGTCTTTAGTCTTCAGTCTTACTCCGCGTGTTCCGCGCGACCAGTCCTTGCAAATCGACAACAAATCAATTAGGCCGGCACACATTTTGTGCCATCGGACGCCATAAACACGCACACATACATACATACATATGTACATATTTATGTACATAAGTTTACTTGTTGTTGTTGTTGATGCTGATTATATGCTCAGGCCATTTAATTGATGATCCAAACGCAATGTCTGTTTTTGCAGCTTTATCCATTGCGTGCTCCTTTTCCTTTTTGCTGTCGTCTTTTATGATTATTGCTTTCGCGTTATGCGTTTTGCCGTTGTCTCTCAAGAAAGCGAGTTTTTTTAGTTTTACATGCCTAGCTTAAATATCAGTTTTCTTTTGCTTCGAATGAAGAATTGAATGGAAATCGTCCGACAAAGGTATTCAATGAATACGTTTTCCTTATACCAATAGGAGTAATAAAAAGAAAGCTTAAATCTTGTCTTCAACACCCTTTTAACAACAAGTTTTCTTTCATGAAAAACAGATCCCACCAAAACTTGCAAAAATTAGGAAATTGCACAACTTTCAAATAGAACTTTTTTTATATCATTAAAGAACTGTTCAAACTCCTAAATAAGCATGAGAAGACGAGTCGATTATAAAATGCAAGGCCCCTGTTCCGATCCCATTTTATTCTGAACATGTTTTCCAATATTATCCGAAATGAAAAGAGCAAGAATTATTTCTGAAGGACAATTGAGTTTGCAAAAAATTTGAACTGCATTCACCTTCCTATACGTGGACTGCATAACCAATATAAAAATATATAAACAAATATTTGTTATAAAAAGCGCAAATTAATGTATTTTTAGCGTCCTTCATTCTTTCAAATGACTGGCTTAAAATTTGTAAATTGTTTTCAAATCATCCCAGCAAATTTTTCTGGTGTCATCCACATGACCTTATCGTTTGTGCGCCCATATTTCTTCGCTTTTGTTTTTCAATGATTGCGCTTTTTATTGTTGTTATTTTTCAAATTATTTCTCCCAGACACAAACAAATATCTCGCGAAAGGCAATTCAGCAATTTCAAAATGCTTTTTAATATTTCTTCTGCCAACTGCGAAATGTTTTTACCAGGCTAACACATTTTATTTCGCTATATGATAATGTGTATGCTAAGAAATTGTTTTCTTACAATTGCTCACTTTTTAATACATATTTTTTAGCATTTGAATTTCGTTATTTCTGTCTTCTTGTACTCTTTGTCTATTTCGAGTTGCGCCAGCAACGAGCCCCCAGTTCCATTTTGCTATTCTTTGCGTCATCGGCATCGAGAACGGCATTGGCTGCGGCAGGCGGGCCCCCTTATGTGGTGTCTGTCTGTTGATACATACATATACTCGTCTGTATAAGATCATATACATACATACATATTTGTATGTATATGTGCATGGCGTATCATTATTTCAAAATACTACGCTACCCGTAATAGATGCTGCGTGTTGGAGCTCAATTTGCGTTCTCGCCACCGAGCGTCAACTGTGAAATTGTAAAAATATTTTCAAAATATTTGTCGAACATTGTAAGCTAAATAAAACATTCGAGTGAAGCGTTTGCTGATTACGAGTTCAATTTTGATTGATGGGTGATGAAGCAGTCAAAGACACTGAACTCTCTGAAACCAATTTTGAACTTTTGCCTACAGTAGAATCTTCGAAATGAAGAACTAATAATAGACAGAGGTGTTGAGGAAAGCTATTTATATGTTACTTCAAAGGTGTTGCGTCGTCGGATTATATTGAAACGAAACATATAGCTACTACTATAATGGAGAGTTAACAACTGGAGCTAGAACATTCAAATTTTATTTTAAGAAATTTATGGAAACTAATTTTTACAGAATCGACATTTCAGCCCATACAAGTTTTTAGAAACTATGCTTTAAAAAAAAAATTAGCTTAATTTAAGAAATATAGGATGGTTCCAATAAACAATAATCACCCACAAGCAATATAAATTAATGCCAAAACTAAATATAATTATAAATGAATAATATACATATGTCACAGGGATTAGAAAATACATGTTTTATGTTTGTTAATTAAATTCATTAAAACCTTGGTTAAACCAATTTAACACAAATACATTTATGTAGAGGTTCGACTGTATGCGCCTGCATACTTGCTGGTGCTAATGCTATACTGCCTTTGATCTATTTCTAAAGTCCAGCTGCGAACGTCATCAGCGTTCCCATTGATAGTGTCTGAAGTGCTCGACGCACTTCCTGCATAATGTCGTGGCAAACAAAGCGCGTTTGATGCATAGCCCATATACTCGTATTTGTGAAGAGTTTAATCAATTGATTGCTTTTGAATTCGCACACAAATCTCTCAATTAAATGCAAATGCGCAGTCATCAGCTGCTGCTGTGTGCGGTTCAAATAAGTTCAATTGCCGGGCTAGCTTAGGCAATACCCCTGAGTGGCGCGTGTTGTGGACAACATGGGTTTTACACACACCAAAATGACTGCATTAATTGATTAATTACAATTCAAGTGCAAAGCTATTAAAGATGACAGTGAACAATTACAATAGTTTGGCTTGATGCACTGTAGATGTTTTAATTTTGAATTTTATTCATCCAAATTATAGAGAATATTTTTAGACACTGTAATCGCGCTAGGAAGTATTATGGATTTAATGTTTGGCAGTGTTGTTGTCGTCCTCATCGTTTCTATTTTTGTTATCATCCACGATCCTGCTGTCACCGCTCAAATGGAGCTGCTCCAAGCGCTTAGACTCCCGATCCAGTTGAGATTTTTCCCAAGCCAATTCAAATGGATATTCCAGTGGCTTCAATTCATCGGGACATTCTTGTTGATTGGGCGCAGTTGCCTGGTTCATTGAAGCCCCGCGAGTGTGTATGCGTTCCAGCATTGCCGCATTGTGAGTCTCCGCATTGAGAGCGGTGATATATTCGAACAATTGCTCCGTTGTGTATATGTTAGAGAGGCCACGCTTGGCAAAGAATTGCAAAATGTTTTCGCAATCGCGCATAAGGAACTCCAGAGCACTGGGATGTTCAGGCTCTACGCTTTGTGCCACGTCGATGAACCAGCATTTGCCCTGGTACCACAATATGTTGTATTCACTCAAATCGGCGTGCACCAGCTTAGCTTCATTGTACAGCTTGTACATGGCAGCCACAATTTCCTCGTAGGCACAACTCAACTCGGAATCACTAAGACGCGCGTCCTTCAGCTTAGGGGCCGCGTGGTGATTGTCGCCAATAAAACGCATGACCAGCACATGTTTCTTCAGCACCACCACATCAGGAACATTGAGGCCTATACTTTGCATGCGCATCAGATTGTGCATCTCCTTTTCGGCCCACATATGAATGACGACGCGGTTCTTGTTTTGCTTGCGGTAGCGGTCCTTGAAGCGAAAATCATCCTTGATGTAACGATCTCGTTGCTTGAACTCATTAAGCGTTGTTTTAAATATCTTAATCGCGCACTCCTTCGGTAGTAGGTGAGGGGGCATTAGGATTCCACCACTATGACCATGTTCATTGGTTCCTGTGAAGTTGGAATCCGAATTGGCATGCAATATGACCGCCTCCTTTCCCGTCGATATGATGCCATTGATCTGTTCTAGTATTTGATTGTTAATGAGCTTGTACAGCAAAAGACGAGTTGGTGCATCCACGCCCATTTCAGCTGTGGCCACATTTTCTTTACGGTCGTTCATTTTTGGCTTCTGCATGGCGCCTCCACGTCTCGAGTAAATTTTCAACTGATTAAAGACCTAAAATGCCATGAAAACCCTTTAAAAACAAGTGACAACGCTAAGTTGAAAGAACGAACCTGGTTCGACAGCTTCATGTCAAAGCCAGCACCATCACCTGTCGCAAATTCTGGTGGGAAGGACATGACGCGCTGAGCATTACGCACGCCGCATAGCTGTGGATCATGCTTTGTTATCATCTCGCCCTCTTTGTCCACTTTGAAACCACATTTCGGTATGGCCTCCAACATCTTTTCATTTGTTTCGAAGCGATCCCAGTCGCTCTTTAGCTGCTCCAGCTCATCTTCCTCATAGTTATCGGCTTCGGTGTCTTGCAGAAATTCAACGTCACCACTGCGTCGAAACTTGTCCAGTATAACAGTCACTTTGGATTGCTTGTTCCGTTGCCGCTCGATGCGTCGCAACTCCTCATTGTACTCGTGATCAAATTGCGACTGCAGCATCTGTGCGATCACAACGTCGGATTCAGCTCCACTAGCTGTGGCTTCTTCCTGATCCAGATCCGGCGACACTTTCTCCTCCTTACTTGCCTCCAGCAACTCCGAGTAGTCTTCCCATTCGTCGGCGTCGTTACTGACTGACTGCTGTTGAGTCTGCTTGGACGCTCCAGCTACGTCCGAGTATGAAGGAGTAGCTGCTTGCTGGTGGCTCCACATGGTGCTACTTTGTTGTTGCTGGCGTTTTTTCTTAAGCTGCTTAAGCTCTCTATCGTGCAAGCGATGTGCATACTGCTCCGACATTATATCGGCCAGATTGGCTGTTGGTATAGGCTGGTTGATAGTGTTTCCCCATGCTGAAGACATTGCTGCGCTATTTGGTAGCTATTGCTTTGGTCGCCGTCGCCTGTCGTATTTGTCAAATTACTTTATTCTAGTCAGTTCTTTCAGTTGGCGTTGACTAGTCAACTGTGCTTTACAAAGCACAAATTATAAAAATCTTGTAAATACTTCTTTGTTGGTGTTTGCCGATCGAATTGTCTGATGTTGTGAAATTGGCAGCCACCTTTGAAATGGCATTCAGAGGTGGTTACGTGAAATAATCTGTCGTCACGCAAAGTACGGTCGCAGTTCCTATTGTTCAATCAAATTTCGATTTAATTTCAAGCTTTTAAGTGTTAAAATAAAAACATAAAACCATTTCCATATCTTAATTATTAATGACAAATATTTATATTTGTTATTGTAGATGTTTATGTTGATATTAATGTTTATATATGAAATGGCTAAAAAAAAAAACAAGTACACAGCACTTATGCAGTGGTTTGCCCAGCCCTGGTTACTATCGAAAGCAATACCTACTATTCGATATATGTACATCGAGGAAAACATCGACTATTATCGCAGTCTTCTCCATTCATTCTCAACACAATTTGCTTGCAAATAAAGCTTTATAAAGCTTGGCCACGATAAAAATAAAGTACATCTACATTTTGTTAATACTATTGTACAAAGGAAAATGTTGCTAAACTAATTGGCAATTTAGCCACAAGAACGGCCGCAAAAATACAAGTGCAATACGTGCAAACGCTGGGTAAGCTGCGAATCGCGGAGTTGTAACCACACCACGAAAAAAAAATCAAAATAGAATTCCGAATTTAGAATATGACAGACCAAAAAATTTCAATTCGAACGCATTGCTGCTGCTGCTACTGCTGCCGCAGTGGGGGGACTTGGGGGTCAACTTGGGGAACAGAAACAGAAGCAGTAGCAACAGCAGCAGATCGGAAGAAGCAGCAGCAGAAACGGCGCTACAAACTGATTTCTGATTTCGTTTTCGTTTCGCGCGAGCCAGTGGCTAGCTTTTGTGAATTTGTGTGCTAATTTACGCTTAATTTGCGACCCGTTTTTTACTGATTATTAGTGTAATTACTCTGTTCTCTTTCTTCTTGTGCCAAAGGACAGCGCGCTTTTCATTTTGCTCTGCTCGTTATCACGCAAAAACGCCGCCGCCAACACGTACGCACACCAGTAAAAAATAAAAAAAAAAACAATAAAGACATCAGCGCCACCGCCACCACCACCACCAACAGCTTCACATATGCACTAAACTAACCGCAATTGCCGCTACAGCTGCAGCAACTACTAAAGCAAAAGCCATACAATCAATATACCAAAAAAAAAAAAAAAAAAAACGCTTGCAAACAAGGCAAACGCTTCAATAGAAGAGAGAGTGAAATGATAAAGTCTACTACCAACACACAGGAACTGCGTCTGCCACGCCCCGACGAACAGCAACCGCCACCACAGCAGCCGGCACATCAACAACTACCAACCGTCATAGCAAACGTAGCCGCTGGATCCCCTGCCGCCACCGCGCACACAATGGATACGCTGAAGACTGCGTTCCTGCCAAATCTCAGTATGGATCCCAACGTAATAAGTACTCACTACTGCCCAATGTGTCATCAGCAATTTGAGCGAGCGCAGCATGCTGCAGAACACATGCATCTGTGTCATGGTATCGCGTTGAATACTCAGGGATCTATCACGACGCTGGAGGCTGCACAGCAGCAGCAACAACAGCACTTGAAACCTAGCTATCCCTGTAACAACTGTGATGAGAAGTTTGTGAGCGCCCAGCAGCTGGACGAACATTATCGCATGGCGCACCAAGCCCCGGCATTTCTAGCTCGCTGCATTGTCTGCAGCGTCTATGGCGTCAATTCAGCCACGCAGAATCCCGACGAATACAAGTGCGCACATTGCGGCTCCTTGTGTACAGCAGCTATGTTGGCGGCTGGGCAGCAAGCGTTTATGGAGCAGCAGGAGGCGCCAGTAACGCCAGACGAGATGCCGGCAATTGCGCCGCGTGATATGAGACTGACGCCGGAAGAGCAACATCATCAGCAGCAGCAGCAGCAATTGCAGCAGGAACAACAACATCATCATCAACAACAGCAACAAGAGCTGTTGGAGCATCAGCAGCGGGATCAACAGCAGGACGATTTGAGTGATGCAACAGCACAGGGGGCGCTGAAGGTGCCTCCACTGACGGTCAAGCTGAACAAAAATGGCAATGGTGGCACTGTCACGCATCCGCAAGTTATCATTAAGGAGGAGCCGCTCAGCCTGAGCGATAGTGGCGATGTCAACTCGGTGCCTGCCTATGCAATTCAAGCGAATCCAGCCGTGCAGCCACCAACTTCTGGCGCCACCGCCACCAGCGTACTTGTGAGCCCGCAAACGGGGGCCTCTGATCAGGCGCACAAGATTCGGCACAAATGTCCCGATTGCCCGAAAACTTTCAAGACACCCGGCACGCTGGCCATGCACCGCAAGATACATACGGGCGAAGCAGAGTAAATTCATTTTATATACTACTCAAACATACATATTGACAGCGCCCCTGCGCCATACAAGCCTTCTTTCTGTGTGTGGTGCAGGGCTAACCCTAATCCGCTCTTTTGCTACTATTGCATTGTGTATTCTTGCAAAGCTCTGAATTACAATAACATTGCATCTAACAATGTCCGTCTGTAATTCTCGTTACACTGATCTCTTCAAACTGAACTACAATTTTGCTCAGATAAAATTACTTTATCAATAAAATAATGACTACTTTGCAAGGATTACGTTACCTTCGGTGATCCGAAGAATACCAACATTAATTGATGTCCAAACCAAATTGTATAATATCCAAAGCGCATGAGTTCGTCGTTGCTGCGCTTGTAGGCGTAGCTCATGCGCTTCAAATTAGTGTGTCTATGTGTTTTTATATTTGACAGCTGATCGTATATAACTAATGTACAATTCTTGGTTTTTTCTCTTTTTTCTTCCGCGTGCTCTCTACCTCTCTCTGTTTTTATCTCGCTCTCTCAAACTTTACTCCACTCTACTCTCGACAAACAGCGCCACGCCCAAAGAACGCCCCTACACGTGCTCCTACTGCGGCAAGTCCTTCACTCAATCGAATACACTAAAACAGCACACTCGCATACATACAGGTGAGAAACCATTTAGATGTGGCTATTGTGGCAGGGCGTTCACTGTTAAGGATTACCTGAACAAACATTTAACGACTCACACGGGTGAGAAGCAATATTTTTCAAATCAAATCAGTCAGTCAATCAACTCAATCAATCAATCTCTCTCTCTCTCGTTATCAACCAATCAATCGACTTGTACAATCAACCAACTCAATCGTTCAAATTCACACAAAAAATGTGCAAAAAAAAAAAAAAAAACAACCAAGTGTTGAAAACACAAAAAAAAAATCAAATCAAAAAGCAAATATCTCATTCTCATTTGTCATATCCAAAACAGTCTCTCTCAAAACTTTCACGTCACGCTCACGCTGCAACGCTCACCAGACAAGAGCCGCAGCGCGGCAGCAGAAGGAAATGGCAAAGAGCGGCGACCTAATGGCACTCTTCTTGGAGTAAATAACTCACTCAACATATTACAGATGTTCAACCATTTGCCATGCTCTTCGTCTTGCAAAAATATCAAATACTTTAAACAAACAAAAAATTTCTATATACTTTATATACAATTATATATTATGTATATACTATACATATGTGCAACAACTCGCTCTTGGCCGCCTCATCTCATTACGTAATAATATGTCGAATGCATTTTAACACTCAACCAACTACAAAATATATATATATATGCATATATATAGTTTGATTTTTTGAGCAAATTTATATATACCTACATACTATATATCAAAGTTTTTGGTACTGCACGCTCCATCCAGCAAAATGCAGTTGATTTGCTAATGTCTTTACGCCTTCTCTTGCGAATATTACAGGTGAAAAACCATTTCATTGCGGCTACTGTGAGAAATCCTTCAGCGTTAAGGATTATCTAACGAAGCACATACGCACACACACCGGCGAGAAACCATACACCTGTCCGTACTGTGACAAGCGCTTCACGCAGCGTAGCGCTCTCACCGTTCATACAACGAAGCTGCATCCGCTCTAGGGAAGGCCCAGCGGTGGGCGCGTAATAGTTGACCCAAAGAAACCAAGCACCACAGCTTAGAGAACAACAACCAACAAACTCAACAGTAATGAAAGACGATTTCAAAGACGAAACCTTTAAATGGCGGGAACATCAAGCAACCAACGACAGGCAAATTTTCACAGTGCTGCTAGGGCTCGTGTTAGGATTTTGCTAAATATAAATTAAACTAAAGGAAGAAAAAAAAAAAGAAGAAAATTAAGCAAAGAAAATACTGAATTAGCGAGGATTAGAACGCTAATGTTTAAGTGCAATCGATTTTTGTTTTGTATACATGTTTGTAATTTTATTTTGTAATCTTCAAACTTTTGTTATTATTCGTATTCTATGAGATTTATTATTACTCCCTGTAGACTTTGTAATGTGCTCTTTTCAACAATCATATGTACGCACACAAACACGCACGCACATGCATATGCAAGTTGGCATCTGCTCTTTACATACTTATTTACTATTTATATAGAGAGATATATTTTTTATAAATATTATGAAAGTGTTAATTTTTAAAAACATGTTTCTGCGACCACCCCTCTACTCTTTTGTTCAAATTTATTTACGACCAACACTTAAGTCATTTTTAAATTACCACAAAGTTATTTATTTGAAAAAAAAAAAAATCAAAATCAAAAACAATCCTTTTTGAAATTATTTCTCAAAACATGAACAACATAAAACTCTTACAACGTTTGCACGCGAGCAGGATCTCGTTTGTTTGGCTTTAAATTTATTTTTAATTAAAATTTGTTTTTATTTTTAACTAATTATACTATTTTTAAATTTTGTTCGCCTAAATTTTACTCTATATTAAAAAATGTTAACCGTCGTTTTAAACTAATTTAAGTTTATAGTGCAGCTTTTGTTTGTTGAAGCTTAACAAATCAAACTGAACGCTGAGATTGTTTAAAACATAACGAAATTTATTTCATAAACACTTGCATTTGACCGCTGAAATGAAGTATTTAAGTAAAGCGAGAGAGCAAATCGAAATTGAAATCTATGCAAAATGCAACACAGCTTTATGCGCCAAACTAGTATAAACAATTTAAACTAAACGAAACAAAACAAAAAAAGAACATAATTTTTAAAACCTAGCTTTTAAAACGTAACAAGCTTATAATTGTTTTTGTAATATAATAATTAGAAATTTTTACTACTTAATGAGATGAAATTTTTAAATTTAATATTACTTTCAAGTTGTACGTACTAAACTGTAGCGCAACCAAAATTCTGTACATTTTATAGTGTTATATAAATATATAAATCTACATGTATGTATATCTAATATTAATGAATAATACACTCAAACAAAAAGTCTACCTAAAATGGCACACAACACAGCAACAAATGCGTAGCGCATGTAAAACCAAAATACATTTAAGTATGGTTACTAATAACATTTTTAAGTTTTAATAAAACGAGTTGACGATCAAAAGCAACAAAAACAAAGTGAACTGCTTATCTAATCGCAACTAATGTTAAGCTTTGTATACAAATAGCTAAAGATGAACTAAAACAAACAAAAATGAATGCAAAATAACTAATCATGTTGAATTGAATACGAATCTACGTACTAAATACCAATTAACTATAGCTCTTAAATAAAATGGCGACAAGCACAAGTGAGTAACTCGAAATTAAATTCTAGGTACATAATTGAAACGAAATTAACCCATGTATGTAAATGTATGTATGTATCTGTAATATACGTACATAAACTAACGAAAGCATGAATATGCGCGCAATATTTCAATTATATATACATATATTTAAAAAAAAACGAAAAACTGTATACAAATAAAGTCCGACATGTAGAAGTAATATATAAATGAACTTGTGTAGCTCAGATGCCAAGGAAATATTAATTTACATTGTTCCGCTTGGGGCGAAATGGTCCGATTTGTTAAACTTTAGCATCGAATCTATTTGGCGGAGTCCTGAAGTCGGTTAAAGTGCTACGAAATATTCAAAAGTTATTCCCAAATTTGGCCAATTTATATTCTAAGATTTTTATCCTTTAAATCATTTAAATAATCTTATATCACACTACGCACACCTCGCAACAAAAACTTTATTTCTTTATTGTTATGGGCTGCGAGCTATAGTCTGTTCTATCTGATCTTTCAATGGAAAACAATTCTTGTCTTTACCATGGAAACCAGATGGCCAGACATTCTACCTAGCGGCTGTTGTCTACTAGTCTGCCCTATGGTTTCAATTAAAGTGTAGGAAAGATGTAAAATTCACAGTTGTCTCTTGATAACAACCGAATACTCTTCATTGAATTCTTTAAAAATTTTACACAATCCCCTCTTTGATTCCATTTAATTTCCATACTATCAATATTTGGCCTTATATCAATTTTTTCATAAAACTGCTATTATTATTTTATTCCAAATATGTATTTTTATAAATATATATGTACATATAAATCGTTCCACCAAGTTGGAAATAATCTCCAAGTTCTTGTTAGCTTGCACAAAATTGATAATTTCTGTCTAGTTCGAAAGGTTTAAGTTCGCTTATAAAGCAATTTGTATACCCTGTACCCAAAGGGTAGTTTTGTGCGAATGTATGTAACACACAGGAGGAGGCGTGGCAGACCCCAAAAAGTATATATATTTTTGATCAGGATATAGCCATGTCCGTCGGATCTCAGCAAGTACAAGAGCTAGGATATCCAAGCTTGGTATCAAGGTTCCTATAAGCCCCAGGCAGATCAAGTTTGTTTATTTTTTACACCCCACTCCCCCCAATTCGTGTTTTTTTTTATAACATACATACACGATTCTGATGTAAATGTATGCTGTTGAAATTGTACATTAACACTTATGTGTGTATGCATGCGTTGAATATTTTTTATTAAATTAAATTAATCCATTTTTTTATAATTATTTTTTTTTTGTGGGATGTTATTTTAGAGTTGAGCTCGCTCGACTTTAGCATTCCTTTCTTGTTAATAGCAAAGCCTCGAAACTCTTTAGTTCTTTAACTCTTTTATCTGTAAGGTTACACGAATATGTGCGTAGACTGCATTTTTTTAATTTTATGCTGCTTAATAGGTCTGCAGATTTCACAAAAACCGCTCTTGCTGAATTGTTGAACTGCAAATAATTTTGAAATCATGCTTTATGCGATGACCATCATGGTGGTAGGTAGGTGGTTCCGAACTGAGTCATATATTCAGGAAGGAACTCACATTGTGGTATTCCTGTTAGCTCGTTGAGCTGAGTCAGACCCAAGCATTTTAGTTAACTGGATTCCAGATTCCGTTCCGCATTTGGCAACGATTTGTGAAAGTACAAATCGTTATAGTGATACCTTTTTTAGGTACATCTAGGACTGTTTAGGGCCTCTTTCCTCTTGGTAAAAAAAGAACAAGGTTGGAGTGATTTAATCATTATTTGTATTTATTAGTACCATTTTGTTTTCAAGTTTTTTGTTTCTCTGTAATAATTCATTTGAAAGTATTTGCGTTACAATTTCGTTCCAACTATGGAACTTCTCGTTCTCAGCTCACATTTCGTCCTGACTGGCCCAAGTAGGTCCACATTGGATTGTTGCTCTGAGGATACAGTTTTCTCAATAGCATTCTGGTATTAAATTACATAAATTACATTCACCATTTTAGCTTTGTTTTTACATTGGTATTTTTTGTTTGTTTTCGCTTTTCCTTGATTATTACAATGAACAAATATTATGAACACTATCACACTTTCAAAATGCTTCTTTGTGGTTTTTCATATGCAATACACGCAACTATTTGAATTACACTGCTCTTTATTGTTAGGTATTATGCAGATACACCCATATACATATACATATTTATATTTAATATAAGTATAATTTTGTATTTATGTATCGTATGTATACTAATTTGTTGCTCGTTAATATTATAAATCCTTTTAACACACACTTTTGATCAAACGCAATCAAAAATATGTTTCATTTAAATGCTCATCTCCTTTCCACCTCGCACGCCACTGCTTGCTGTATGTTGTTTTATTTAATTATTTGACCACTTCTTTAAATATACACATATGCTTCATATAACTGTATATGTAGTATATATAATACATAAATGCCTATGCTTGTATGTACTGTTAGTATGTATGGTATGTGTGAGTGTGTGTGTGTGTGTGTGTGAATGGCTTCTGTTTCCGCCTGACATCGATGTCCTCCCACACACAGATTTGGACTTTTTCAGAATTTCACGCTTTCAGTTGCGCCCTTTTTTTCAGTGACGCTCTATACAAACTTATAAAGTATAGCAAACACATTTGAAATGTATTTCTTAATTATTTATAAGTATTTGCATTTGTTTTTTTTTTCTTTTTTTTTTTGTTACTATAATTTTCATAATAACCTACACAATGCAAAAAACAATTAAACACGCGCTCGAACTTGAATGCATTTCTGTAAGTACGAGCGTATTGGGTGCCTCATCAAATCATGTCATCTGTAAGATCGAAAACCATTTGGACATTGTTTTTTCTTCTCAGCTACTATAAAATTTGACTTAAACAACTACAAACATGCTTCGCGCCCTCGTCCTTGCTCGAACATTCGCCTCTCAGTTTCCTGCACAACTTATTGTAACAATCCGCATTACTTAATACAATATGCAACAACAGTTTGTCCCACCATCGATCCGATCTGCGCCTATAAAGTTAACAAGTGTAATGTAGTTGTTGTTGTTCTTCATAAATACTATATACAAAATTCACTTCAGCCGATATTTTCGAGGGTATCGAGTGCTGATGTAGTGCCTAAGCATAAAATGGTAAGTATACGAGTATAATTGTATGTAAGTACGCGTATGTATGTATGTACGAGTAGGTATGTATGTATATAGTATATGGGAATTGGTAAATGTTTAATGCCTATAAGCTCAAATTTACAACTGATTATTTTCGGTTCTACTTGTAAGTGATTCTTTCTGCCTGCCTGCCTGCCTGCCTTACCCTAACCTTAACCCCAACCCCAGGCAGTGGGAGCTCTGTTAGTTATGGCTATAAATCAAAGGCAAACTAGTATTAGTAACTATTTTGTAATTGTAACTGACACAAAGGAACTTAGTTGGCATAAAATGATTTAGGACTGACTTTAAATTAAACAAATCAAACGTCTTTAAGTGTAAATTTGCGGCTTCATTTGGCATAAATAGCTTCATTTTGAGTTTTTGTTCTCCTCTTTTTTTATACAATTTTTGTTTGGTTTTTTCTTTTTAACTTTTTTACAGTTTCACGTTACCTACAAAGGTGGGCTCTTTGCGCTAGCTCGCTGGCTTTGCTCTATTTCGAAAATTATAAATGTAGACCACACAAAAAACAGCTCTAAAAATTTATAAAAATTGTACAAAATCTTGCGGCCATGCACGTGCTTTGTTGTTTATCCGTTTAGCTACTTCATCTTCATTTATGTTTTCATCGATATATATATTTTTTTGTTTGTTAAAATAAAGTAATTTATGTTATTGTTTGTATTTTGTATTCTTTACCTAGCTTTTCATTCATTCATACGAGTATATCATCATAGCATTTTGAAAATTAAAGTAATTTTTTATTGTATGTGTTTTTTGTTTTGTTTTGTGTTGCGCTTATATGCTGCACATTATCCACAGATAGACATATCTATAAAGATACTATATATACCTATACATAAACATATATTTTTTATAATATAGATATATACAATATATATTTGGTTGTTTGTTTTTAATTACTTGCTGGAACACTGCGTTTTTTGTTTTGTTATTTATTTTTGTTGTTGTTGTTGTTTAAAAGTATGCTTCGGCTTCTGTCCTCTACTTCGAATGCGAGACAACAGAGTGTGAGACCATGGAATGGGATAGCATTGAATGCGATATGCCCGAGATTTCTGCATAGGTATCTGTGGGACCCTCGGCGCTGCATACCGAGTCCTCGGGTGTGCGCGATGGCTCCGCCTCGGTTATCTCAATATCCTGATGATGTTTATTGCTGCGATGTTTGGCACTTAGAGCCTATGAATTATCGGATAGTAAGATATATAGTTTAGTGCGACATTACAAGATATACTGAATGCCATTAGTAACTAACAATTAGAGAACTACGAGTTTAGTGCGTGTTCATTAGACATAATTAGTATGTTGTGCTATTTTTTTTATTTAGCATACGAGTAGACAGCGCGTTGGTAACATGCATACGAGTAGAGGGACGCGTTCGATTGGCGCTGACTGGCTAATAGACGCAACACAATATTAAGAATACATAGAGCATACGAGTATACGGATACAGAGGACAGTTAATTCCGAAAGAATTGCTGCTGGCCTAGCACTTTGGAGAGATCGGGGCTGCATGCAATCGGAACCAGATGCCATTTAGACAAACGTGCGCAGTTCGTTTCGATTTGGTTTAGTACAACAGTTAAGGATAATGTAACATGTAGAAGTATGTACGAGTATGTATGTAGATACGAATAAGGCTGACGGTTCTTACCTTATCTTTGCTGCCCTTTTTCTATATAGACATGTTGGACATTTTGTTTGGTGGTAGGTTTGATGTAGTTTTGAGTTTGTTTGTTTGTTTGTTTTTTTTTTTGTTTTTTGTTTCGGTTTGTTTATAGTACAAGTCATGACAAGAACAATGATATACATATATATGTTGTTATATTAATATATTGGCATACAAATTAATTTACAAAGTGGATTTAGAAAGAGTAAAGTACAGGAGAAAGAGAGTCTTGTAAGAAGGTAGCGCAGGTTCTAGTTTAAGAATAAATAGAGACTGGGGCGTTGTTGGCTGGAGTGGTTGAAAGCAAATCGCTTTCAAGGATTTTTGCAGCACTTTACAGCTATGCGTTGTTGTTGCTGTTGCTGTTACTGCTGGTGTTGCCTTTCCGATTGGTTTTGTTATGATACAGTGATCGCGCCTTAACAACGACAACAGTCTGTGCGCCACTTACTTGCAATGAGAAACGACGATGACCCGCCTTACGTCCACCACGTCTTTTGCTAATGTGTGGATTGTCCTGTCTCAGCGTTTTGTTCTTCAGAATCTCAAGTTGTGTGTACAGTCTGGAATAGAGTTATATATTTTTGTATGCATTGTATGTATGGTACAGACTTGTCTCGAACTTTGTGCGCACCTTTTCAATTCAGCACGGATGTCCTCGGGACTCATTTCCGATATGGTTAGTTCCCCAATGTCGGGATCACCCAAGCAGAGACCAGCATAGCCGCCACCCAAACGCTGACCAGCATCGTGTGACGTACCCTTGAAAGCATCCACAGGTAAACGTATTGATAGATCATAGGCAAGCGAACGAACCTGCAAGCTATGAAGATGCAACAAACACCGCAAACCACACTCAGGAAGTAACGAAAGACGGAAATTGAAATCAAAATAAGGAAATCAGAGATACGCTAGATAAGAGGAACTCAAATTGGCAGAAGTGTATATTCCAAAAAGAAAAACAAACAAAAAACTTGTGCTCTTGTCTTAACTTCGGGGTTTTCGAGTGAACAAGTGGGAGACTGTGTGTGTAATCATTGGGTGGGTGTGTGTCTGTTGTGCTGTAAATGAGAGCAACAAGTTAAAAATCATAAACGAAAGACCAAACAAAACGGGATTTTAGAAGTAGTAGCTAATACATCGTATCACAATTAGACTAAATACTTAGTTTAAAGAGACACAGAGAGAGAGAGAGAGAGTACATGGTATACGAGTATAGTATAGTCAGACAAAGAGATACATAAAGAGAGAGATTAAATTATAGTGAGGCAAGTTGAGTTATTTCCAAATTTTGATCGTACAAATTTCTTTTTGGTATGCATGTCAGGTATTAATAGGAAACCGATTTTTGTCATTACTTTTGATTTCTATTTTGTTTTTCTCGGCAAAATAAGGAATGCGTAGTGCGCAAGCATGCAAAAGTAATTTGTGTTTGTAAGAATGTGTACATATGTATATATATTTGTGTAACTGTGCAAAAGTAATTTGTGTTTGTAAGAATGTGTACATATGTATATATATTTGTGTGACTGTGTGTGTGTGTGTGCTGAGCAGGGTGCGAACATAAACTATATTTAACAATTTCTGTAAATACAATATACATAAGTTTTGTTTTTGCTGAGCAACAATGCAAGTCCTGTAATGAACTTTTTTTGAAACACTGTTAGGCGTTCGTTTATAACAAATGTAGCATACTTTTCGTCCAGACAACACATGGCCACAAAAAAGGGCTCACGCATATTTGTCTAAGTTGGTACTGATTCCAGATTAGCTCTTGACTTTGGTACTGATCCCCACTTACAAATTGCTCTGGTTTACACTTCCGATCGACTACTTGGTTCCGGTAATCATTTCTGTTTCGGTATTTATTTATATTTCTGATCCGGTATAAATCGTTGTTTCCGTACTCTTGTTTGGTATGGTACTGGTTCTTGTTCCGGGTCAGGTTAAGGCTTTAATAATGGCCCTAATTGGTTCCAGTTTGGTTATCTGGTCCTTTATTGTTTAAGTACTGGTTGCAGTATTTATTTCGATTGAGATATGGTACTAGTTCTGGTAGAGGGTCAGGTTAGGGTTTTAATACGATCCCTGCTAGTTGGCTTGGTTCCAGTTCGGTTATTTGGCCCTTTATTTCTGCGATCCTGTCATTGGTGCCGGTAAGTGGTCGGTTAGTTTAGTCATCTGTTCAGTACTGGAGCGGCAATTTTTCCTGTTTAGGTACATCTTAGTTCCAGTCTTAGCTCCAATTCGGGTATCTGATCCTTTATTGCTTATGTACTGGTTTTAGTATTTATTTGGTTCCGGTATCAATACTGTCTTTGGTTCCCGTAATTGATCGGTTGGTTTAATCATGGGTTCCATTCTGGAGCGGTTTTTTATCCAGTTCCGGTAATAGTTTTGGTATTGTTTCTATAATTAGTTACTGGTTCCTTGACGTTTTACATTAAGCCTTTTTTTAATTTATTTGTTTATTTTTTTATTTACAGACAATTTTAGTTATTTCGCTCCCTTAGGAAGGTTATGTGTTCAGTGTTGGTAAGTGCTTAACTAAATGAATAGGTACAGTTGTGTAGAAAATCATGCAAAGTGAAATCAGCATAGGCGTAGCATGGACTAGTAAATTATGAATAAAAAGTGGTAATTACTCGAAAGTTATACAAAATCGAAATAATACACAATACATACAGTTCACAAGCGTAAACAAACGTATATTTTCTCATTTAGACGAGTATACAAAATGACACTTGCAGCAACTTCATAGCTTGACTAAAATTCATGAAATGTTAGCTTAATTCTATAAATTTTGTTGTTTTTTTTTTCTTCAGAACATAAGAAATTACAAAACGATATAAAACAACTTAAATGACATATAACATTTTTAAAAAGCTTATTTTCCAGCATTTTACTTTAAACAAAAATCGTTTCCTGCATCAATTCAAATACCAAACCCAAATACCAATATTAATTTTGCTCAAAGACGATGATACTATGTATTGACTGTTTTAGAGACGACGACTTGACTGAATTACTGAGCACAGTGAACGAGTGGGTGCCCAAGAACGGCAACAACAACTTTTCTAGCATGTACTCAACAAACTTACGCACTTCTTTTGGTAAATACGAAATCAAAATCTCAAAATACGAAAGTAAATGCTACAAAATTAAATTGTAAAAAAAAAACGAAAACAATTGGTTACCTGCTTGTGCTGATACCATAATTTTGGCACAAATATCAAACCCAATGCGAAGGTATTCGTCAGTTGCGACCGCACGAATAGCGCCAGCAGGATAGCGCTAGGACTCATTTCCGGCAAGTAGAAGAAGCGCATCAAATAGAAGCTTGTGGAAACGAGAAACTCAAGAGTTAGGGCAGTGACTAGAAACTGACGTTCCTGGAAAAGAAATCAAAACGAACATGTCTTTAATACAACAATTTTAGAATGTACAATTTAATATTGCTATTCCATTTTATGACTAAGATCAAAATAATATTTCAAATATTTAATTTTATTACTAAAATATTCAGTAGTTTTTGGAATACAATTATCACAAATCAAATACAATAAAGTTCCCCAAAGAAATTCACTTTTATATATGTAGATACTACTAATGGAACTGAGTTGGATTTGCATTATTTCATCAACATTATTTGGAAAAAGCTCCGAACGGTCTTCCTTAATGTTAATGTTTTTATTTATTATGCATTTGAATATCCAGAGTCACAATTTTCTACTCAAAAGATATTCGATATAATTAGTAATGATAAGAAAATTATCAATATACAATTTGGTTCCAATATGTTATTACAGAAGTAAGTTTTCTAAATCATATCGTTTCTATGTTGACTTCCATCGATTCATCGTTCTTAAAGGCCTACTCCGAGGCTTACTTTCGACAGACCGATCACTATATCATATAGTAGTCAAAACATCAACATCAACATCATCGGTATTAAAAAATTGGGGCATGGAAATCTTTTTCAAATAAAGTACTGGGTTTGATTGCATTACTAAATGTTGTAATTGCTTTTAATTTTGCATCCATTATTGAATCAGACAGACGGACATCTCGATTAAGATACGTACTCGCATCAGTATGCTGATCATATATATAGTACTAGTATGTATTTATAACTCGTAGGCTAGCTTTCTTTCTTAGAGGTTATAAACGGAAAACGTATATTCCCAAAAAAAAATGTACCTCTACTATTTTCAGTAAATAAATGGCACAAAAATTTATTTATTTTGAGTCCAGTTGGAATATTTTTTAGTGTTATTATTAAGAATCGTCCTGCAGCTTTGACTTTTATATATGTATAAGGGACCAAGCTTACAGAATTTTAAGACTGCAAGTATTTTTTAAATCCTGTCTCTCCGATGAAAGTAGCGCCGGGATTTGAACCGAGTGCCTGGGAACGAACTCACATTGTGGGTCTCCTGCTAACTCGTTGAGCTATGCCAGGCCCTAATATTATTGTTGGTGACTTCTTTTAGCAATTAGTCAAAAAAACAGTACCGCTGCCTTAAATTGAATATGTAATGAGCTAGGCACATAATCTTCAGCTTACCCTAAACTGTGTGTTGGCATTACGACTGGCAAAGGAGAGATGCAGTCCAAAGCACAGTATAGACACCTCGCTGGCCTGCGTAACCAATTCCCAGTTCATTGGATAGCAGGTGTTTGTGTGCGCATCGCGCAGACTATCCAGATTGGCGCCCTTCAGCAGGTCCAGCGACGAGGCCGTAAAGGCAGACATGTAGCAAAGCACCGCAAAGACCATGGTGCCCAGATACTTAAGTAGGTCTACATCGCGCAGCACCCAGCGATGTGCCTTGCGCGTCCGGAAGTCCACCAAGTGGCGGTAGAGCTTCAGTATAATGGCGCCGTAGCATGTGATGAAGCCGAGCTCGCGCAGCCAGGGCTCGAGCAGGCAACGTTCGGTGGAGGCGGGAAAGAAATGGACGGCAACCTGCAGTTAAAGCATAAAGGATTAGTGACTAATTGATTACATCGGAAAGTATACGTGCCGATGAATAAAGTAAAACAATGCCCAGTAATATGGTCTCCAATACGGTCCACATTCCCGAGGCAATAGCCTGGAAGAAAGCATCAATTAGTCTTGCCATAAAGTTTAAAATACAACTTCCCACCAACTGTAAACAAATAAATTAGTTTACCTTGCACTTTCGCTGTCGAAAGACAATAACACCGAGCACAATGCAGCATAGAATACACGCGCCCAGCACAATGGCCACCAGAAGACGCAAACAGGCATCCATGTTGAAGACCTCCTCCTCCTGAAACAGACAGACGCCGTGCTGATCGCAACTGCTACAACTTCCCGGACAGGGTATGCACGAGTAATTGTCAAAGCCCTCGGATAACTCGACCAGATCACCACGAAAGCCCTGCAGCGTGCTATTGGGCAAGTAGTAGGACTCCCGACACAGACAAGTGTACACATCGCGAGTGACCGCGGGCTTGTTCTCCGTGAGCAGACAGAAGGTTGTGTTGCGATCACAGCTATGAGGAAACAATTAGAGATAATTGTCAGTGATTTCTACAGCCCTCCTCGGGAACTTTATTTACCCATGGCGACGGCCGAACACTTCCTCTAGGGCATCATTGCAAACATCCTCATCGGCGGCTATAAAGGCAGCTGCAACGATTCTACATGAGAGATGAAAATCATGAGCAAACAATTCGCTAGTAATATGATCTGTGGTTCACTCACTTGATTCTATGCTCCGTGAATGATATGCGGAAGGGCCAGAGCCAACGGCCCGTCAACAGGTTGCAGTCCCGAAAGGGCACGCCCCACTCCTGCGTGCCATCGCTGCTGTTCCAAGCCGCGCTATGCGTTCGAAAAGCCAAGCAATTATTTTATTTAAATCAATTACAACTATTAAATACTGTCTATCAAATACTTAGGAGTTTAAGATGTAGATGAAAAAAAATTAGTTTTATTACTGGTAAATATTTCCTAGTGCAACAAGTGGGGCTATGTGGTATGTTAAAGCACTATCCATTTTAAGAACTCAGTCGTTAAACAGAGTCTCACACATATTAGTTAGTTCTTTATCAAGTATACTTGTATATTAAAGGAAGAATTATTAAAAAAGAAAAAAATAATAATAATACAAAATAAAAAGATAATAATCCCAATTACATTTTGGGGTTTCTTAACGCTAAATTATTTATTTGATAGTTGTACAGTATTAAATGAATATAGATGCCATGATTGTTAACGTGTCAGTTTAGTAAATTAAATTTGTAAATATTTTTTTAGATTACATCGCTACACGCATTTCTGATATTTTGTATGTGTATTGGTAGTTCGTTCCAAATGTGAACAGCATATATGAAAAATTCTCTATCGGATACTAAAAGACTGTGTCGCCGACGTTTTCAGTTCTTAGTGATGTTTAAAATTTAATCTTTTGTTATAGGTATGCTGGCTACTTAGTATTTATCAATTTTTGTATAAATGATAGAACCCTAAAGTGAATCCAAGACGTAAGCCTTAAGTCAAAAAGTTGGTAACATGATGAAAGCAAACATAACAAGCGATTTGGAAACTGTTTATCTTTAACGCAATTTATAGATTAGTAAATAAGTAAAGTTGTTTTTAGGAATAAGGTCATATCAATGTTTAACAAAAGTCTTTATATCTGCAATCCAAGATGGGTTGAGAGCGACTTAATTATTTCATATAAGTTTCTGGGATCTCTTAAATAGACATCAGTGGAATTGAACCTTTCAAATACTTTTGAATACTGCTTTGTAGGACTTCAAAAATAATACTAGCTGGGCTAGGATACACCTAGTCCAAGGTGTAAAGGGTCTCTGAGAGAGTCTCTGGCTGATCTGTCAACTTGGCGATTAAAACCAACTATTCCCTTTGTTTCGTGGTCGTTGTTAATAAATTATATTGAAGTCTATACACGTGAAGTCTGCCACTTATAGCCTAATCTTCCAAATTGTCAGCACTTACCCCAACTCACGCCAATAGGATCCCAAATACGCTTTATTATGCACCTGATCCGGTGGTATCTGTAAGAGAAAAGAGAGCCTTAGTACCAGCTTTAGTACAAGCCTTAGTAGCAACTTACCGTTACATTGTCTCTAAACTTAACCACAACCGTATGTATGCCGGGCGCCGCTATTGCAAATGCCAGAAGGGTGTCCTCCTCGTTGAGAGCGTAGCTGGCGATGCCATTAGCCCGACGACTGACTTCGGCGCGCGTCTGATCGTCAATAGTGATGGGTGCATTGCTGGGAAACTTGTTGGATAGAAACTCGATAAACTGCCGTGCGGCATCCTCGGCAATGTCGGTGAAATCGTAGAACTGTCGAAAACAAAATCCAGGCGATACAAAAAATCAGTTATGCTGGCAAGGGTGCGAGCGTATTAATTATTCAGATTACTTCTGCAGAAAAAAAAAAAAAAAAACCAACCCGCGTCTACATGGATATGTAACACCTTTGTGGCTCCGAATGGGGCATGCGTCCCCCAAAGTCAGCTATGCGTATGGTTAAAAGTTCTGCCTGAGTGTTCGCTTGCAAAATAATACGATTTAATGCCCAAGCTGGCTGCAAAATGTTTTTAATCCTTGTTTGTATAGCTCTTAACCGACAAAATATTTGTACATAATTTACAAGTTGCTCACGGGAGGGATTTGTGTGGGGTCTAATGGCGGTAAGTGGGTAGGGGAGGGTAGGGTAAGGGGTGAATTGCGGATATACCCGTACACACGCACCGCCAGAGACAGTGCGAAACATACGGTGAGCAACTTTGATGACATCATTATGGTTTTTGGAAACAAAAGTAACCGCAGCACAGAGACTGGCACACACACACACACAAACACACAGCAACACACACACGTATACTCGCAGACATTGGCATGTGTGCGTATGTTTGTGTTTGTGTTAGCGTCCGTGTCCGGGTCCGTGTCCATATCCGTGTTGTTGTCCCTGTCTGCCATTTGCATTGTTGTGTGAGTCATGAGGCGCCGGGCACCTTTTGCTTTTAAAACAAATATTTCCCATTAGCAATATCGTGACGCTGTAGCTGACGCCATGTCGTGCAATGTCTGCTATACTCCTATAAGTATTTCAACATATATATTTTAGTATATACATATGCCTGAATGTATCTGCATGTTGCCACATTGCGTATACGTTATGTAGCAATTCTATGCTGCGATATGAAAACAAATGAATTATTAACAACAAACAATCGTATTTATTAGTGAAACAAACGCATACACGTGTATGTATGTATATATATACATTCAACTGCTATGCTTGCTAGGCTGGCAAAGAATTTTTTATTTAAATGTAATTGCATATTTAAATTGCAAAAGTTTTAGAATAGTTGATACAGAGTAGACAATTGCATTTTTTATATTTCTGTAAACTCGTTAGCATTGCTTCCGAAAAACAACTACAGCGGGCACGAAGTATGACTGATCTGCTATTTACATACATCAGATACAGAAATAAAATCCGCAGCCTATGTTCAAAGCCAAGCTTGAGACCGTTACGAATGACTCTAAATAAACACTCTTCACTCTAAGGGTAACTGCACGCTACTCTCTGTATGTGTCGCTGATGGTGAGTTGCATAATTCGACCACGAACAAGAAGATCCTTTAGCGAAATAGTGTACAGGAAATAATAGAACCTGCCTAGGAAACAAGAAGCTCAAAAGTCGGCTGACTATATGACCCTGAGTCCGAGTAGGTGTTTCATTTTCTAATGTTCTGAAAGCCAGAACCTAAAGAGACTAATCCGGACCACAAATCGCACCTTAAACAAAGCATCGCAACATAAAGTTCGCCAAGTTCACAAAGTAATACCAAAACTATGATGAATTGCATGTCCGTTTGCAGAGAATATCCATGCCTGATTCATCAAATCACTTGGGACTTGTGGATGATTGCCTGACCCACTTGCGCATCAAAGTCAATTGACTATAAAGTAAACATATTACGTGTGTGTGAACACAATAAGCGCAATTGCGCTCCGATATATATATGAGCTATGAATCTGCTGTCTAATGGCCTTGTAGAGATTCGTGTTCATATCAAATCCGGTATAAAAAGACAATCTAAATGTACGCATTACTCAAGAAATCATAAAATAATATTGTCAATGACGATTTCGATAAATGAAATTTCGAGTAAAACGATTTTCGACTGTAGAACAAATTTCGAA
This sequence comes from Scaptodrosophila lebanonensis, assembly GCF_003285725.1. Classification (NCBI taxonomy): domain Eukaryota; kingdom Metazoa; phylum Arthropoda; class Insecta; order Diptera; family Drosophilidae; genus Scaptodrosophila; species Scaptodrosophila lebanonensis. Next base: position 4,467,440 of record NW_022060738.1, read on the forward strand.
TCTTGGAAATGTATACGACATTGGAAAGCCTTAGCTCAATACTTGATACTAATTTCTTCTAAAGTTCTTTGTAGGTTCTTTAGTTTAATTTTTGGCAGAAAATAAAAAGCAGAACTTATTTTATACTGCTTTTTTATACCCTGTACCCGTAGGGTAAAAAGGGTATATTAAGTTTGTGCAAAGTATGTAACATACAGAAGGAAGCATCTCCGACCCCATAAAGTATATATATTCTTGATCAGCATGACGAGAGAAATCGATCTAGACATGTCCGTCCGTCTGTCCGTCCGTCTGGATGAACGCGAGGATCTCAGAAACTATAAAAGCTAGAATAACCAAAGTTGGCATCCAGATTCTACTAGGTCCGAGTAAGGACGAGTTTATGTTTTTTTTTTTAATTTCCCCCCCCCTTCCCCCGCTACAGAATTTCGTCAATAGCGTCCACATTTCAAATGCTACCTAAACCAAACGAACCAAACATAATTAATATATAATTGTCTACTGTTGTTCAAAATTTTATTCAATTCGGTCAATTCTAAGAAAAGTTATTAGCAAAACAAATCCTCGCCAGTACAACCCCCACAAACTGCAGCAACAAGTTCGCTCTTCTTCTTCCTCTTTTTGCTGCTGCTATGGGCGCATATAACTCAGTGACGGAAGTTTACCTGGGTACAGGGTATTACACTGTCGGGCTTGCTCGACTGTAGCGTTCGCTCTTAATATTTCTCTGTAAAACTGATTGATTTTCAGAAACGTTTGATCTATAAAATAAAAATAATAGCAGAGCTTTAAGTTGTTTTAAAGGAAATAAACAATAAACATAGAACTATATATTTATAAATTATGTAAATTATGTAATTTCAAGAAAATTATGCAAAAATAATTTATTTCAATTATTAATGTTGAATCTACTTTTGATTTCCTATGCTCTGCTGAAAATTATGCTTTTCGCTAAAGACTTCAGAGTTTTTCATTCACATTTGCTTCAAATGACTTCTTTTTTGTTTATGTATCTTCGTAATACTTGTACAATATATAGTAATTATATATCATAACGATAAGTTTGTTCATTTTATTTTGTAGATATAGAGTAAATTTTTTCCTTTCACGTTATATTAAATTATTATCATTGAGCGAACCTTTGGAATGCACACACGTAGATGTCGATGTAGATGTGCGGATATACATAACTACTTGTATTTAGGAGCAGGAACTATGCAAAGTGTCAAGCACACTCACACACACTCACATACACATGCACAAACATCCATCTGTACATACATTTGCAGAAGGAAGCACTCATGACGAGCTTTGGAAATGAAATCAGTAAAGCGCGCTTTACTTGGTTTTTAATGTCCCCCTCCCCGTTCGCCCTTCCGCCAGATGGGCAGGCATTCGCACTCGGATATGCCAGCATTTGGCATGTAAAAATCTTACTTATGACCATAAAAATATTTACATGCGCATCTACTTACCCAGGCACACAGACACAGCTACATGCGAGTACATGTGTATATGTATATACATACATACATACTCGTACATACATATGTATGTCTGCGGTAGCCCTGCTTGCTTGGCTTTTGTTCGTTGTCATTTGCATGTTTGCTGCTCCCGCTTGTTCTTCGTCATCTTCTGTTTTTTCTTCTTTTTACGCTTTGTGCTTAATGAATAAAATATGTCAGCTGCTTTGGTTTACTCGACCGACCAACTGACTGCCAGCTTCTCTACGTATATAGTATATTTACATAGCTGGCTGGAAGACTGGCTGCTGTTGTCACTCGGCAAGCTTATGTCGAGCGCACAAATAAGTATGCAACATCCTTTATTATTTAAAGCGAAAAATAGCTTAAGCCGCCTGCCACCCCCCTCCTCTTACCTCCCCTAAATGCCATTGATGCTCAACACTTGCCCTTTCATTTTATCTCGTTGTAGTTTTTAGCATTCATTTAAAATAATGAAATAATGACATATTGTATTAAATGCCATTTACTCAAGCTCTGCATGCTTCGGTATTGAAATATTTCGGTTGCATGCAGACGTTTTTACATTATTTCTGATTGATAATATTAAATAAAGCATGTTTGTCAGTTGTGTAATAAAAATATTTCGTGTATACATGGCCTAGGTGGTGGACTTATAGTTCATAGAAGAGGATCCACATAGAACGAAGCAGATTGTAGTAGTTCTGCCAGATACCGAAGCATTCTAGAGCTGCAGCAATATACTCGTATGTATTTATAAGTTATTTCGCATGGATAAGAAACAGTATATTTGGGTTATTTATAACTCATTTCTGTTATTGTTTTGACAGCTAGAATTTATAAACCAATTTTCAAATGTGCGAATGTATGTGACTGCTAGAAGGAGGCGTGGTAGACACCACAAAGTATTTACATATTCATGATCAATATGAGGAGTCGAATCGATATAGCTTTCTCTATTTGTTTGTTGTCTGTTCGCCTTTACAAACACAATCATTTTCGAGGTAGAGCCACCAAACTAGGTATTCATAAGCCCTAAGCAGGACAAGTATGTGTGTCCTCACAATTAGTTATTTTCTAGAACCCTTGAACATCCTGGGAATGCTTATGTTACGTTTACTCTTGCTAAAAATAAAATATGATCTGCCAGCAACTGTTGCACTTGTATGTGTAAGTAAATAACATATTCTCGTACGTACATATTTTGTTCTATTATTACATATATTTCTATTTATTTTATTAAAAAACGAATAAAAAAGATATCATTTGTTTTAAAAGGACCCAACACGAATCCAGCACTACATTCTCGTTTTTAAAAAAGCATTTTATTTATGTTTATTTTACGTAGAAATAGAATATATAAAAATTAAAAATAAAACCTTATAAGCTGAGAAGGCCTAAGTAGGAGAAATCTAATCAAATAGTAAATCAATAATATCTAATAAACGCCTCCGCTCCGGTGGGGAACTGATAAATTAAGACGACCTAAAAGGAATGAAGAGTCAACATTACCGATAATTAGTTTGTGGAAAAACATAACTTCAAGGACAGTTCTCCGATAAGCCAATGAATTAAGACTTATGAGCAAAAGTCTGCTTGAGTAAGGCGGCAGACAAAGGTTTGAATCCCAGTTTAAGCCACGAAAAACAAAAAGACGGAATTGTTTGTGAACAGACTCAATCCGTTCCTGATGCGTTTAGGAATAGGCCGCACCAACGAACTGTAAAATAGTTTAGGGATCATTAAATTCTTTGGACCAACGTTCAATGAATCCAAGAACCCCCTTAGCCTTGTTCTTGATAGAATATCTTTAAATAAATAATAGAGAGTACCGAGTTAAAAGTTTGTAGTCATAAACCCCCCCAACCGCTTATGCTGTAAAGTGGAAAGTGCTCTAAGCAGTCTGTGCGAGAGGACCAGGTTGTCTTGCCATGGAAAACACCTGTCAAAAACAAAACTTGTGCCATTCACAACAAGCAAGAGGAAGGAAGGTAAAGAGGCAATGCTTCGCTTTTGCATTTTTGACAAGCGTTTTGCAAATATTTATATTTTGACCTAGCACATATATTTTGTTTAATATTTTAATATGCATGTTATACAAGAAATCAATTAGTTGCTATGGTTGTCAAAATAAGTATGTAACTAAAATGTGCTGCTCTGCTTCGGCAGTGAATTAGACAAGTTTTAGTGTCTCTTAACTCCACATATCGTGTGACTATCAAGAAGATAAAAGTTAAGATGGCATGCCATTTACGATAAGTATTCACACATTTCTACTGCGAGGGCAATGAGTCTTTAAATGTTTATAAACACAAATGACACAGCACGTGCATGCAAGTACTACAATATAGAATACTCGTAAGTTAGAAGAAGTCATTAATACCCTGTGCTCATCATGGTCGAAACAAAGGCAACCAAACAACTAAACAAAATACAACAAACGCATAGAAACCAAAACAGGCACATAAATTAGCGCAACAAATGCAAAGCAGAGTCCAGTGAAGCGAAGCCGAATGGAGCAGAGCGGACAGCAAGGACAACAGCAATAGCAACAACAACAACAACAACAACAACAGGAGGAGCCAAAGTGAAAACGCCGCCCAAAGCAACAACAATAGCTCACTGTCATTCGACAACGTGCTTGTTGTTGACCACAATGAAAACAAAAGCCATTCGGCCAGCCTGTGAGGAACAGCAACCACTACAGCATTTTGCAGGAGCAACAACAAAAGTGCCGAGGGTGCCATCTGCCAGCTGCCAGCTGTTGTGCCTTCAACATCGTCGCCATTGCCATTGCCGTTACTGTCGCCGTCGCCGTCACCATTTTGTTAAGTGACTACGGAAACAACATGTGCGCCATTTTATTTATTATATATATTTTGTGTGGCTCGCACTCAAGATAAAAATCTGGTGCTTGCAGGCTCGTCAAATACCTTGATGGCAATTTACAAATTTGCCTGCCATTTTTTGTAGCTTTTGTTGCCGCTTATTGTGTTTTTGCTTTTTGTTTTTTGTTTTTGAATCATGCCTTTTAATTATTCGTGTGTACTGCCAGCTGGTCAGCAAAAGCAGGGCCAAACGCTTCAAGAGTCCGCTCTTGGCGCTGAGTAATTGTTACGTCAGGAATAAACGACGTTAGCCATCGATCCAAGTACGTCATAAGTGGGCTTTGTTTGCGAGTGCTGGCGTACATTCATAATCGTGCGCACGATATATACTATATATTTCTATATAAAAGCATTTACGCAATCATTTGTGGGTTGTGTGATGATTATGAGCAACAGTGTATGGTTTATGTGCAAATAAATACCACCAAGATACTATCTTCTATTTATTTGTCTAAAACCGTGACTTTTCAAAACATTATTAAAGATTGAAGGATTAGGAGATTTATCTTGCACTTTCTTGCAAAGCTAGAGCGGAAATATTCCTGCCTTGGTAAAAAATGCAATCTACTTGAAACCATACAAAGAATAAATAATCTTCAAAACCATTATTCAAGGATTGGTTTCAATTCTTGAATTTATTGGTTCCGACTATACCTACAATGTTATGATATGGAATCACTTGAGCATCCAGGGCCTTATTGCTGAAATAGAGAACCAATTTTTCTGACAAGGCCTTAGAGGATACAGTGTTAGTTCAGATTTGCATTTACTAAATAACTCGAAACATTCTCACCTTGACTTTTTGCCCCCACAATAAATGGAAAATGTTTATTGTTTTCATCGATTAGAGTAATTAAACTAAGCTTATTTAAGTAAGTTCTGGCGTACCTCAAGATAATCATATTGGTGCTTTTTTAGTAAGTGTCTTTATAAATGGGCTCTTTCTATTTTTTTTTTGCATTTTTTTTATACTCATGGAGTCTAGCTATAGTGTACCATATTCTTGAGTGGTGGTGCTTGGTAAGCCACTTGAATCTTAACGGTTCTAAATGTGGGATTGTAAGGTGTATGTATATATGTAAATAATTACTTTTAAGATGCTTGTATATATGAAAATAACTAATTTTACGATGCATACATATATGTAAATACCGAATAATTATAAGTGGACGTTAATGTTCAAATCATGTACAAAATTAAAGCATATGGTATTACTGAGAAACGTAAAGATATCTGATAAGGCGCGTTTAAAAGAGGGCGGCAAAAAAGAGTATCTAATCGTTCCTAGCTTAGAAGTGCAAAAAACTATTTGAAAAGATTTTTGGAAGTGTAAACTATATGTGAAGATATTAAGAATTGTAAGCATATGTTAATATATTAAAAAGTTAAAAAAATAATAATTTCCTTCAGAAATTAAAAAGTTGTAAGGAATTGTTTTTATGAAATGGTCAATGCCAAGGGTTAGCCTGTCTTACTATTGGGTCCACCTGACAGCTTCTTTAGCTTCTTCATGATCGTGTACATGACTTCTAATCGGATCAGACGACAGTCACTTTTACGACTTATACGAACTATTACAACGTTTATTAAAGTCGAAGATATGGGAGGACTTTTTGATTCCATTCTTCACATCTCTTCTATTGTAAGCAAGGCTAAATGGTTAGACGTTGGCACAACAAATAAAATAATCCCTATATCACGAAGCTACTGTACTCTGGTATTCCTGTACTTGAATACTTGATGCTTAATGCTTTAGAATCGAATTGAGTCGGCTTAGAAACAATTCCACATTCTGGCTTTTCTTAATTAAACTTCTTAATTATCTCAACCATCCTTTGCTGACAAATCCAAGAACTGTTCTTGATTGACAAATTGATTGTTGGGGGTTTTGGATTCCTCTGCCACTTAGGTTGTCTAAGTTTCTCAACAATAGATATTGTTTTCTTCTTCTAAATAGATGTACAATTGACTTTGTAATTGACACTAATTTTCGTCTTTTGTGTTCTTAACTGAACCCTCTTCTCCAGCTATCTCTGTATCTTAGCTATCTTTGGAATCTGACCACAGATGATATTCAAAATAAAACTTTAAGATGGTGGAAAATGCCAGTATTCTAATTCAAATGAAACTTGTTCATCTGAGAAAAGGTTGAGCACGCCTTACACCGAGTGCAAGATATTTATAAGTCAAAGGAATAAGTCTAACTAATTACCTCAGAGTCCTTTGTGTGGTGTTGTTTTCATCAAACCGCCTGCGCACAAAATAAATATTTTTACTTGTTGCATTGTTAAAAATAGCAAACTCGAACGCTCGTTGAGCCTGAGACTGAGCCGGATCCGGAGCCTGAGCCTATGGGTGTGGACCCACGCATGTGACTAATGGAAAGTCAACAAATGGAGGCGCATATTCGCGTTTTCGCGTTACTTTAAGGCTCTTCGCATGCAAATTCAATTAAATGGCGGCAGCGTGCCCCTCCCTTTGTTTCGTGCCCACTTCATTAGCATGTTTTAATTAAGTTGTAAGCTATATTTGCACATTATATATATGTACATATACAAGCACATATATATAGTATATGTACATTTGTTTTATATATAGACACGCACGCGTATGTCACGCTGTCAGCATCACAACTCTTTGCAATTCCTAAATCCCTGCGGTTCATGTGCCAGACTTTCCAAACACACCAACAACAACAACAACAACAACCCCTTTTAGCAAAGCAACAAAAAGAATGTGTATTTTATTTCGATATCTAGGTATGTCTCTCGCTCCCCGCTGCGTCTTGCACGTTGTGGCTCACACGGCGTATGCGCAAGATTTTTACGACTAAGCGGCAGAAAATCACAATTTTGTCAGCTTACAGAGAGGGCGGGGGGAGGGGGCTGCGGTACATGCCACTGCTATTCCTGCTAAATCAGCAGTTTGGAACATCGCAGGAACTTTATTGATTAAACGGGAGGCAAAGGGGTCGCCCCAGTTATCGTATGTACCGTCAACCCAATGCCAAAGTTGGCAATTTCCACGTCACATTAATTATGTGTGTGTTTGTGTGTGTGTGTGTGTATGTGTGTGGTTGTTTGTGTGTATGGGTGCAGGCTGCACTTTTTCTCACAGCCTAATCACAACCCAATGCAAATTTTCATGCTGCCATTAACAATTCAAAATGTTAAATTTAGAAGGTTGCATTTAATTCGCTTTCCATTGTTCCAGTTTATAAATAAACACCCCTAAAAATATCGTTCGTAAAGCTATATATATATCCATGGACTATCAGATAATGCCACCGCGCTACTCTTATACTATATTGTATGCATCGAAACACAATTGTAATGACAACTGATTTTATTGGATACTATTTTTGTATTCCCCGTTTGATTCCTACAAATATAGAATGTCACATTTGGACCAAATAGTTGTCTATTTAACCGTTTTGAGAGTGAGACTTTCTAATGAGTATACTTTTTACAGAAATAGATGTATATTTTGTACGGCTGCGTATGAAAAACAAAACATATCTGTATGTATATCTAGAATGATAATCGATCACCTTGCCATTAATAATCCAGGTTTGTTCGATCCCTATGATCACACTAGGAAACATTATTCAAATAAAATATGGTTCCATCACGAATGCATTTATATACCCTGTACCCGTAGGGTAAAATTGTATTATTAAGATTGTGTAAAGTAACATGAAAAAGGAAGCATCTGCGACCCCATAAAATGTATATATACTATATTCCTTATCAGCATGACGAGCCGAATCGATCTAGACATGCCCGTCCGTCTGTCTGTATGAATGCGAGGATCTCAAAACTTTAAAAGCTGGAATAACCAAAGTTGGTAACCAGATGCTCCTAGGTCCGAGAAAGGACGAGTTTATTTTATTTTTTTCCCCGCTACAGAGTTTCATTGTATACAATTATCTATTTTTGTTTCAAATTTAATCGAAATTGTTCAATTCTAAAAAAATTATTAGCGGAACAATTTCAGCATCAAATTCGCTCTTCTTCTTCTTCTTTTTGCTTCATATACAACTCAGTGCCGGAAATTTGGTTGGTTTCTGTTTGGCTGCTAATCAGAGAAATAAAAATACTTAATTCTTTCGACACCAAATTTATAGCAGTCCTACTTTCGCCAAGAGGTTTTATATTAGAGAACATATAGCTTTTAGCTTGGCTGGAATATATGTATGTCTTTTACAAGAACTTCTTCCCTTTGGGTTTTGCTAGATTATTAAGATTTTCATTATTTATTAACAATAACATTTCGAACTTGAAAGTTATGTCACAATCTTGCATTTTCATTATTTGTCTACTTAACCGATTTAAGAATGAAACTGTTCAATGAGTACAAGTATAATATTTATAGAAATAGATGGATATTTAAAATATAAAAGATGAAACTGTTTGCCTAATTATTTTTAAAGCAACTGGTTTTCAACATTTTTATTCAAGCAGCTAAGTAGCAAACTGTTTGAAGATCCCAATTAAAAATAACTTAATGTCAATTTCCATATTGAAAACGTACATTGGCATTGACGATCCTTGCTTTTTTTTTTTTGACAACACAAAACATTTAATTTTTGGATTTATGTAATTGCTTGACCTATATAACTTTATCCAGCTATTTGGTTTTCTAATCGCGATTCAAACGGTGCCAGAGCAAATGGGAAATTTCTAATACTCTATTAGTACAGGATAGAAAACAAATAAGCCCCCAATTAAGCACTCCGGAAAAATGTTCTTCAATGCCCAAGCAGAGTATACAAAATGCGTTTGAAGCCCATCGCACAAAGATTTCCTCTAATGGTCAAAATTCTGTCTTGGTCAGATATATCAAAAGGCGGTCACACCTTAATATATACTCATTTAATTTTATTCCCCTCCCTCTCGATAGATATTCCCCCTAAGAAGGGGATGAATTTGGATGCTGTATTTACAAATTGGCACTCACCGGCTCAGACGGTACCTCCTCCAGCACTTTGGGTTCACATTTCTCCTCTGCTTTTGGACTGGCCGTGGGACTAATCGATGCAGTTCTTGTTGTTGGTGGTGCTTCTGTCGTTGTTGTTGTGCTTGTGGCACTGCGCTTGCGCAGACGTTCAACGCTGCTCAATGCGGACACTACACTAGCCGTGGGCGATAGATCTTCAAAATCAAAGGAGGCTGCATTCCGCAGCTGATAGTTGTTGTTGTTGTTGCTGTTGCTGTTGCTATTTCTATTGCTGTAACTATTCAGACTAGGAGGCTGCTGCTGCAGCAGCGACGCTTCGTATGCATTCGCATTGGCATTCTGTCGCAGCTGCGCCCGCTTGTAGTAGGCCAACAAGGCGCTGCGACTGCTGCTGCTGCTGGCGTGCTCAAAGGGCGAGCTGAGGGCGGGATGGGGCCCCAGCAATAACAACAACAACAGCAAGTGGAGAATGTGCAGTTGGGAACAACAATTGTGGTTTGGATTGTTGTTTTTGAAGTTGCTGTTACTACTGTTTTTTGTTGATAAAACTTTTGTTGCTGTTGCTGTTGCTTCTGTTGCGTTTCGTTGGTTTTCATGTTGCTTTTTCAGGTGGTCTCTGTTGTGATAGCAATTGCTTCTGTTGTTTTTGTTGTTGTTGTTGTTGGTATTTATTTGAGTATTCGTTTGATTTTGGTGGCATTTTTGATAGTTGCTTTGATGCATTGAACTTTGAGCTTTTGGCTTTGTTTTTGTTTTTGTTGCTGTTGCTATGCACAGTTCCATATCACTGACGTTAATTTTGTTGTTGCGGCTTCAGTTGCTCTTGTTGTTGTTGTTGTTGTATAAAAAGTTGCAGCAATATGCTCAGACAGCGGCAATAGTTGAAGGCTATGTATATAATTTAACGTGTGACACAGCGCGCACATCTGCAAATGAGAAAAGTTGTATTTAGCATTGGAATTTTGCCACCAAATAAAGTTTCGTAAACTAATTTAATTTTATCGACAATACAAAATTGTGCAGACGCACTCAATACAATTCTCTGTAGCGGTCATGGCTGGATAGTTTATCATCCAATTTCTAATATTTATGCGATAAAGTTGGGTTTATTCCATTTTAAAAATATATATTAAAACTTTGAAATTGTGATTTGAAATAAGGAACGATTATTAAATCTAATTTTTCCTCAAAAATATTGATAAAAATTAAATTTACGTTTAAAGAAAAATACCAAAATAAATTGCAGAGATCTTAAGCCGTTTTACTTTACAAAAAAAAACATGTTTTAACTTAAGAAATTACAAACATAAAGTTTATTATACCTGCGCAAAATAAAGACTTTCTTGCCGCCTTATGCAAATATTTACATAAGACTAGATTATTGTGTATTATCAAAGAATAAGACAAATCGATATAGCAAACTTGAAAAGTTTTATGCACCACACGTAAATTTAAACAATTACACATAGAGTTAAATATTTTTAGCGTCGTTTTATCAGCACAGTGTGTTTTAGAAATATTTACTATTTAAGATAAGTAGTACTGCAGTTTTTATTAAACTATGATATGATATTTCGTATACCAGCATAATATACAAGTGTACTCGTATATATGTACTTACACACATTTCTATTAGAAAGCTTTGTCGTTATTATATACGAGTATATAGACATTTTTCATTTCCCTATTTATTCAGACCTTATTTTCAGTCGGACATAAAACAACTACCTGCTTTAACAATACATTTAAAAAAACTAGACTGTTTTTCGATGACTTTCCAATATAGCTATAACAAAAAACCAATAATGTGCCTCCAACGTATACACCGCACTACATATGCATACAAAATATATACACTTATGTATGTATATGTGTGTGTGTGGGTTCTGTACAGGGCTCATGTGCAATTAACTTTAACTGCATTTATCGTAAAAATTACCGTTTCATTCGATTGGCTGTGGTGGCCGCGTAATGCAAACCCTACGGCCAGACATGCCTGCACCGACACACATACGAGTTCACTACGAACCACTACGCCAATAACAATTTTATATCAACGCAAATTGCAATTTAATTGAAAGCACAATGCCAAGAGCCGTGCCACTAACGTGGGCGCTGATGTCCACGTTGCTGTTGACGTTAACGTTAACGTTGACGTCGGCGTCAACGTCAACGTCGACGTCATCTCTAAATGTGTGACAAAGAGAAAGAGCAGTCGGCAACAGAAAAAATGGAACGGTAAAAATACAGCGCGGACTCCCAGCTCAGGGACAGCAACACTGGGCGTGGCACTCGGTTTACAACTGACGCACGGCACCGGCACCGGCACACGACGCTCAGCAGCAACGATTTTCAAGTGGCGCCTTGTGGTATGCAATAATTTGCGGGCTTATTTGTGCTTTGCGTATTTGCCCGCAGCAGTGGCGGATTTCAAATCATATTTAATTGCGCATTGCGAACGATTCGTTCAACTCTATTTCTATTTTTCGTGCTGCTGTTGCAGTAAGCGATTAATTAAAATTTAAAGCGATCGCTAACAATGGCCCTATAGAATGCAGTAACAATTATTGTTATGCAATACGTTCGTCAAATTAGCCAGCCATAAAGCTAACGAGTAGAAAAGTGTAAATGTAAAACAATTGCACACTAATTGAAATTAATGTTATATTTTGCACACAGACATCTCAGCTGGCAGCACAAAATAGAGTACAGTGAAACATCTTAATCTCAAGATGCAGTTTCCAAATTCATTTGATATTGTAGATTCAGTTCATATTTCCACATTTTATAAAGCAGCAGGGTTTTACGGAATCTATGAAATTTATTTAATTAATTTAATTTAATCTTAAATTTTGAACAATCCAAATAATTATTTAGTATATTCTTAATATATACTGATTGAAATAAAAAAGAACTAAGGATAGGACGCTTTGACGCTGCAGGAACCTTCAATATTGTTTTCCAATTGATAAGTAACGAATTCTCCATATAAATAAATATAAATAACATAGGTATAGCTTCAGCATTGACATTAAATTAAAATAAACTGCAATAATTACCACAAAAATTAAACTAAATAAAATAAAATTTGTTATATTTTGTGCAGTATTAAGCTATTTGAAATACAATATAGAATGCCACTAGATGTTTGAGTAAAAGTTTAAACGTTTTACAAGTAGTGTTGGATGTGGATTGTGAACGTCCGTTGACATGCTTCTAAAATTAGAATCTAAATAAATGACTGGGGAAAACAAATTAATTAAAAGTATTAGTATAATGTTGTCAATAACAATATCTGCTAAATTTCACGTAAATTTATCAATCTTTGGTATAGTTGAGACTTAAGTAAATAAGCTATTACTTTAAAAGATGGAGAAGGATGTGTCAACGCCAATACATTAATCAAATATTAAGGTAAATTCATTTTTTAATGCTATTTATTATTTTAAAACACATCGATTTGGTCGAAAAAATATATTAAACTTATTTTCACCATATTACTTGTATAAACAAAGAAAAATTGCATGTTCACATTTTAAAATAAAAATACAAATAAAATTAATAAACAAATAGTGTTTAAGTGATTCTATTGAATGACCTCTGTAGGAATCACAGACGTACCCGAGCTGTCTTAATATACATTTATGGGAATGTGTGTGTTTAGATGTAAGTGCAGTATAAACAAGTCGTGATTACGTGATTTGGCCAAGTGCCAGCAGTAGAATATATGTAGGCTTGTGTAGTCATGGTCTCTCTCTTATTTTTCGTTTGCCGTTGTTGCCAAGTTTTTAGCTGATTTCTACCTGAGTGCCTGCTTGCCAGCCTGTCTGCTTGTCTGCCAGCCAGCCTCACCTTGACACTCGCTCAACTGCAGCAAATGTAAGCAACGTGCTTAGTGGGTGCATCTCTATATACTTAAGCTGGCAATGTACTATATAGTTAGAGTATGTGCACATGTATGTGTTTGACAGTTTATATATGTGTACGATTTTCCTGGCAATGGCTTAGCGTCGCGCGCCATACAATTACGTTTTCAGTTTAGAAAACTTTATGTGAATACAATTTTCAATTAAAATACACAAGTTTACAAAGCCAACAACAAGTACGGAGCAGTGGCAGAGGCAGGGAATGGCATGGCAGCATACTTGAAAATGTTGTAGCATACTTTTCAGCAAAACATTGAGTTGTTCCTTGTTTCTTGATGGCAGCTGTGCGATTGAGTGCGACTGTGACAGTGGCATGACAGGCAAACAACCGCAGCATGTTCGTAGATATTTCTGTGGCAGATATACATACATAATTACACACTCTTGGCATGCAAATCGGTGCTGTCTGTGCAGCACCAACAGCTGCAGCAACGCAAAGTTTTTGTGGAATTGCAAAACTTGCAAATGGGCTTAAAATCGACACAATTATTTTTCGCTTTTGCGCTGGCCAACCAAAATAGACAATTTAATAATTTCGTTGATTGGATTGTGGCTAAGATAGTTTACATTTAACAAGCACGATTGAGTGCCACAACTTTCCAGCACAGCCTATTTGCCAAATTTATATTTTATGAGTAGGTAGTAATTAAAATTATTAGGAAATGAACATATGTATGTTTGGATTACTTCCAAATGTTTTTCATTACAATTGGCTTTTACAATTAACATATTGTTAAGTCAGCAAGTATTGTGTAATAAATACTGATTTTTTATATTAGTGTACCAATTAATTGTTATTGAAAATTTCCTTAAACTTCGGAGAGAGAAATCTAAAATAATCGCAAGTTTTTTTTTCCACAATTTTCAATTTTATAAACAAAGCAGCAGTATAATAACTAAGAGTGATTTGGCCACTGATTCTAAAGAAAGTGGTACATCACAATTGTTCCTAAATAATATAGAACAGCACTAGCTATGAACTTTTATGTTATATACTTATTCACATTTGAAAGTAGAGTGCAATTGACGACTTTAAATATATATATTTATTTTAAACTCTCTCGAAAGTCCTCATTGTGAAGAACTTACATTCACATATTGATAACATATTTTAACATATTGATAAATTTGATTTTTTTAAACTCCCTCCTGAGTACAGAAGTGTCAGGACCTTATCTAGCAACGAAGTCGTTTGTTACACGCTAGGGCCTTAACGACCCGTACAGCGAAAAACAAGACACTTATTCAAACGACTTCAACTCAGATAAATCACATTCCGATAAGATACAGGAACTGGCATACGTACATGTACTCGTATGTATGTCTGTGTATGTACTAGTCCTTTTAGCATATTAATTCATATTTGCCCATTATATTTGGGTTATTTGTAGAAAACTTGTCTGTATCCTGTGTCTGGGCCTGTGCTTTATGCGCTTCAGTTCTACATGTGAAAACTCCTCCTGCTCAACGTCTACCAATACATAGTAATAAAATAATAATAAGCTAAAAATAGCGATGCGCGTCCTTCGCACGAGCGCCCAAGCTAAAAGCAAGACGCAGGCGAAAATGGAATAATATTGAAAGCAGGAGCCGGGGCAAATGACAAAGTGGAGAATGAAGAGGCAGTTGTGTGGAGTGCGCCAGACAAGAGCGCGGCGCTTTTCATTAGACAAATGTTATTTCGCTTGTACATGCCTGTATTTATTTGTTTGCTTGGACACAGCTACAGCACACACACACACACACACACACACACACCCACACACACACAGACGCAGAGACACATTGCCAAGCATAAAACAATCGCACAATGCGACAACATGCCCACGCACAAAAAATGTTTAACAATTAAACAATGGCAAGCAACAAGCAAAGCAATTGCAACGCCCTCGTCTGCCCCTCGAGCCTTGTCATGGACAAATTATATACCGGCACGGCCTCCTCTGTCGTCTCTTCTGCTGCCTATTCTTGTACATCTTCTGTTTGCCTTTGTGTGCTCACAGCGCACGCTTTGCTTAAATAAGCTCAAGCAGCTGCGGTTCAGCGAGCTCCTCATGCCCATGACACCCCACCCCGACGTCCTTTTTTACACTGCACACTGGTCTACAGCTGGTTTCTTTTTCAAAGCCTTTAAGGCTAGGTATTTATGATAAATTCTCACACTTGTACAGCATTAAAGTAAATTCTGTTCCACATAACATTGATTAAGGAAAATCACGAAAAGAGGACATAAATATAACTTAAATAATATCGATCCTGGAAATGTAACTTAGTTGACTTAACGCTTAAAGCTTTCTCTGAAAATTAAAAAAATATAAAAAATACAATAAAATCTTATAACTTATGCCAATTCATGAAGAGAACTTCACATCTTCGCAGTTTAAGTTTTTTAAATAATAATTTCGAATACAAATAATAAAGGAAACTAAAAAATCAATAATTAACTTTATATTTAGTTATAAGAACATCAAATATAAGACTATTTAGCAGGCCCGTCTTTTGGGTAAATTGATCCTCAAATTATGAAAAATATATATATTCACAGTTTTGAAGGAAAAATAATTGAATACGCCACATACAGTACATTATAGCTTACAATGTTTTGCTTTATATCATAGGGTTTTTAGAGTGTAAGTATAAGGGTGTTGATTTTGAAAATACATGTAGTACATAATACTAATATTGTTTGGGCATATGTTCGAAATGGGTTTATTACACACCTTTAGCTTTTAATTATTTATATTTTATGGTTTAAGTATTCCTATTTATTCATACCTCTACTTTACCTTTTATTGCTATTTGTTCTTCTCCTTTTCTTTTTGTTAGGTTTAATAACGTCTCTGACTACTCTCTAATGTGAATCGGGGCATAGCTGGCCGTTTGGCAAATAAAATTCCCCACCAAGTCTGATTCCTTTCAGATATTTTTGTTATCTAGGCTCTGTTCTGGTTTAGTTCTATCTAGTACTATAAGTTCTCTATTGTTTTGATTTTTTGTTTCTCACATCGACAGCTCTGTTTGCCGACAAATAAATAATTCTGATAATAAATAAATAAATATAAATAATAAATAAATAATTTAAATAAAATAGCAACATCTCGAAAATGTACTTAGACTTCAAAAAAAAAAAAAAAAATACAACAGGAAAGGTTTCAGTTTTCAGAGATTCCCCGATTCCAACAGTTAGGAGACCCAAATAAATATGTATATTATAATAGTTGAGTTCAACCGCTTATAATTTTTCCCATCATAAATTATTAAATCCTATTTATTTGTGGTGACTGCTTTCTTTTCGCTACGAAGTCCGCTTAATCTTTGGGCTACTTCTGTGTAATTCCAAAGCAAACGAAATATTGAAATACAAAAAACACAATAAATTGAGCATGGAAATTATTTTGGATTTCTGAAATGTTCATCTGATGATGTGTGTTTTGAAACTCATATGGAGACCTGTTCGTGCTCGACCACTGTGCCGGTCTACAAAGCTAACAAATCAAACTCAGACAGCGTGCAAAAGTGCGCGTCTTTCCTTTGCCTTTGTTTGACATTTGAGCTGAAAAGCTTCGAGTAGGCAGCCCGAAAACACTTTTTCAATTTGGGATTGCATAATGAAGAAATGAAGGCTCGAATGAAATAAAGAAAAACTGTAAAGTTTACGCCGCTTGGCGCCATGTTGTGTTGTTTTTTCGTTACGTTATTCTTCCTTCTATTTTTTGTTTTATTTTGTGTTTTAACGCCTTTGGGGGAAGAACGCGGACGTATAGACACGAAATTAAAGCAGCCTCGCTTCAGTTTTGTTGTACAGCAAGTTTTTAATCACTTTCCAGAGTCTAGCGCCACGTAGACTGTCAGTGCCTTGGTTTCTGCCCCTCTAATAACCACCCCTTCTCAGCATTTCCCTATCTTTCTCCTCTTCCCTTCCGTTTTGGGCCTGTTGTTTTCTGTTTACATGCGCAATTTACTCAAGTGCTGTTTATGTCATTAAAGTCTAGCACAACTAGGCTGCATTGTCTCACAAAATTGTCTCTCTATGGGTTCTATGTGTTAAATTTTGATACCCTTTCGAAGCATGATTGAACACGCCTACTAATCCATTTGAAAAGGTAGCAGTTCTACAGCCTTCCTGGGAATCTAGCTCGCTTTATCCATTGACTAACACCGTCAATGATATAGATTTTGTATGAAATATCTGCATGATTTTGAAAAGCTTTTTAACATGAGTAGGTATTTTGACAAGTGACCTATTTTAGGAAGAAGATGTATAATAACATCCTTCACTAAAGTGGGTGTCTCTCATCTTTATTCAGGACCGGATTTTAGGCTGAATTTAGTCCGAGATCTAGTTTTCACGAGCGTTTTCCTCCGAAATTCCTTCGGTTCTAAGTCTAGGCTTAAGACGATTTTTATTCCAGTTATAAATGTGCATATATATTTCTAGTTTCTAGCTATATGCTTTACACAATCCATGTATACCATTTTTATCTTTTTTGCACAGATAGTTTGAGAAAAGTATTAGTATATAATAAACTGCATAGAAATACTGCTGACACAACTTACTCGTAAGTAAGAAAAGAGGAATGGCATTACTAGTGCCAGGCGGGTTCAATCTTTAATAATAGATTAAATGGCTAAGCATGTCATATTTTTTCAAGAATGATCTACATTTCATTTTAATCTGCAAAATATTATTTTTTGGAACCTTATTGCATTTTTAAATCTATAATTTAGTACATTCAAGTGTACATAAAATATGTAGATACGCGTATAAATCTTACACACATTAAAGAGCCCTTTCCCACGAAATATGTATATCGTAGGATACAAAAAAAAATGCAATGAAGCCGCGATAAATCAGCATCCAAATTCAGAAAGTGCCTCTCAATGTAGAGTGTAGAGTGTTGACACCATTCCTGATGATTACTCAAATGAAAATGTCCAAAATATAGCATAACATAGGGTATTTAATATTCGAATAGGCCAGCTGGTGGTTGCTTTTGTTTAAAAATAGTCAACGCTTGTCGTAATCTACTTGGCCTACTTAGGCTAAGTGAGCTTTTAGATAAAGAAGTCGCGTTCGCAGGGCATACTCGTACAAGAAGGAGGCACAGGCCACACGTATACATACTTGTACATACATATAAATATATACACACACTCGCTTGAATAGTAAAGACTGCGTGTGTGTGTGTGTGGGCGCGCCTAATGTTATACTCTCTGGCATAATTTGTTGCTTGAAGTGAAAAATTGTCAAAGACACACACAAGAAATTGAACTTTTCGAGGTCATAGGTTTTTATTAGCTTTGTTGTTGCAAAATATGCGCGCGCACACAGCAACTACAACAACAACAGCCAGTGGTCACAAATACGTATACTTAATATTTACAAACACACACATATACTATGTTTTTATATTCGAGTGCCTACATAGTACGAGAAATAAGAAATGAAATCGAATTTTTATTTTCCATAACAATGTCACATTTTGCAAAATTATTTACAAAACCGAATTTGTGATTGTTTAATTTTTATAGGTCAGATCCAGCATGTGGTCTTCTTGCCTTTTTCGCCGCGTTAGGGAAAAATGGAGCTATCGGAGCCCATTATTATTGAACTGTATCTATTGTAATATGACTTTTTAAGTGCTGACCATATTCTTTAGAATGGTTCCAGCAACAAGAAGTCTCTGTAATATGAGAATGCTAGATTCCGGAAATGTAATATCAGCATAAACTAACTTTCTCTTTCCTTTCTAAGAGCCTATCCCTTCAGTAATCTCCGGAATCTCCGGAATCTCTAGCCTTATATATCTAAATTTATTTGTTTACTCTTAAAGTTTTTCTTATTTTTGTTTTTTTTTACATTTCCATTTGTAGGTCTATTGACGCTTCTAAGTACACTGGACTGTTAGGCCGTCGAGTCGGATGCGGTTGTTAGATTTTATTGAAATTTTATAAAATTGTTCAAATATGGGCTTTAAATTTAAATTGTTTGTTTGTCGACAGAAAATAACAAAATATGCATGTATGGTAGGCCATGGGTTGAAAACAAAGATATCTTGGAATATAACAGATATTGCTTTTTTGAATTTTATATAATCAAATATTTGTGTTTTTAGTTTAAAAACGATAAAGCTTAAAATATATTGATTTTTAAACAACTAGAGTGAAATTTAAATTTGTAAAGAAGTAATTACAAATAAAAGCGAAACATTTTTCAAAACGCATAGTAGGAATAATACATATATAAGCTTAGTTAATTAACTGGTGAGGCTGGTGGCCTCTTCGGCTACCGCGTGCCGTTCTCTAACGTTCTTTAAACAGTTATATATATATTTTACTTTTAAGTATTCCCAATTAATAACTATTGGATTAACTATTAATTAACGAGCAAATGTTTACATCACATTATTTTTATTTTAAATTTCCAATTCAGTTTAAACATGAGCTCTTGAGCTTTGTCTGCCCACATACATGTACAAGTATATCTCTTTCTGTTGACTTTGGCGAAGCCACAGAGCCAACTGAAATCAACAGGCACAATTAGAGGAAACTTTTTGTTTGCCAGAGGCGGAAATGTCTAACACACAAATTAAAGCTTTAAAGTAAGTCGCTCTAGTCGTTGCCAGCCAGCTCGTCATTAAGTAACAGCCGCAGCACAACATAAAAGCAGCAATAAAAAAAAGTAAGTAAAAAGACGACAGTGGACAACGAACGGCACAGACATAAAACCAAACAATTGCTAAAAATCAAATGTGACAACTTTTACCAAAATTAAAATCAGTAAAAAGGAAAACAGCGAATAAGCGAACAGGCGAACAGGCCAACAACCGACCACACGACCATACGACCAGGCCAGCAGTCAACCACCACGGGCAAGGCAAGGAAACAGCACATAAAAACACATGGCAGTCAAAAGGAATAGAAGTCCAAATAAGAATCCAAGTCCTGGAGCTGGCCAGTGTGTGAGCGAGCTGGCGAGTCATTGATGCCAAACGGAAATGTGCGCACTTTTAAGAAGTGCACTAAAAATGGCGACGAGCACTTCCGCCGATGCCTTGCCCGGACTATGTGCAGACTGACTGCTTGACGGTCTGACGTTGACTAGCTTGCTCGCTGATTGCCGCTCAGAGCCGGCACAGCCACGACTTGCTGCTGGCTATCTCTTCAAACACAAACACACACACACACCCAGGCATTCAGACTTGTAACACACTTGCACACTCTGTCGGTTGCAGGCAAACAAGCACACTAGAAACAAATGTTCACATAAAAGTTGAATGATAGTTGCAGGCGAGCAAAGTTTTAGAGAAATAAAATAAAACGATAGGAGAGCAAAATCACGCTCCAAATGAAAACCAAAAACGGCAAAAAGTTACATGCGCTGGATTGCCAACACATTGGGCTGTAATCTGACAAACAAATGACAAACCCTTCAATATTTCCCTCTTCAGGCAACAGTACTCCTATGAACGTTTTATATTGGATCCTTCAGGCATTTATCCAGCAATTGGGAACATACAAGGGAATTAAATAATATAATATAATATAATATAATATAATATAATATAATATAATATAATATAATATAATATAATATAATATAATATAATATAATATAATATAATATAATATAATATAATATAATATAATATAATATAATATAATATAATATAATATAATATAATATATATAATATGAAGACATTATATAAGTTGCAAAATTATGGGAGATGCTGGATTCGTTTTTCACTTTTCAATTCTCGGCTGATCACTTTTCAGTTTCATAAATATTTTATTATTAACGGCAAGATAAAACTCCAAGTTGTAGTACGAGTAGAAGTTGAAGTCTGTGGCAAACAGAGCGGCTAAAAAATATCTAAAGTATTTTAAATGAATTTTATATTCGGGAATACCATTTGTATTATTATGTCTAATTTATTGTATTATTAGACATAAAAAATTTTTCGTATTTAAAAAAGCCTTTTTAGCTTATATATGCCGACAGCTTGTGTTCGTAAACATAAAATAAAATAAATGAATAATATAGATATTATATTTACAATTGGCATTAAATTATAACTTAAACATCTGCCGAATCAAATATTCTATTCTATTTAATTTATCATTTCAATTATAATTGTGAATAAAACTAATATAGAGAATTCCTATGGGTACAGGGTATAATTATAAAATACACCGTAACAGAGAGAAATAACAACATAAATATAAATATAAACACTTTTGACCAGCAATTAAAATTATAGACTGTACTACCCTCTGAAAACTTAACAGAAGACGTGCAGATGCCCGACTTTCTGCATCAAGGATTTTTAAAATAATCAAATTGTCTGCAGGATCTGCTAAGTCAAAAAAATAAATATCATTGTGTGCTTTTATACCCTGTACCCAAAGGGTAAAAGGGTATATTAGTTTTGTGCGAGTGTACATGGAACACACAGAAGGAGGCGTGGCAGACCCCACAAAGTATATATATTCTTGATCAGGATGACAAGCCGAGTCGATATAGCCATGTCCGTCTGTCTGTCTGTCCGTCTGTCTGTCTGTATGAACGCAAGGATCTCAGAAAGTATAAGAGCTAGAATAACCAAACTTGGTATCTAGATTCTCCTGAGCCCGAGAAAGGACGAGTTTGTTCATTTTTTTTTATCCACCCCCCCCCCCCCCCCTCCCCCTCTATTCGCGATTTTATATAACTCCCGTAATTCTTATTATTTTTTGTAGTCACATTAAATTAGTGAATATATATCCGTATACCAAGTTCCATTATGATAGGTTGATCAGAAAGAAAGTTATAGCCTTATAACCAGGCGCAATGCACACATACATACATATGTACAAGTACACAAACACACATAGACACGATTCTGATGTAAATGTATGTAGGCATGTATGGAATATTTTTATATTTAATTTAGTTATTTAATTAAATTAAATTAATTAATTAATTTAATTTCTTTTTTGTGCCTGTACCACACAGGGTATTTAAGAGTTCAAAGAGTAGCATTCCTTTCTTGTTTCGACTATTCTGTTGACTTTTTGATGTCAGTTAAACTATTAGAGATTCTAGATCTATAGTTTGCATACCTTGAACCCCCCTGATCAATAACTATCCATCCATTTGTATAAGCAGGAGTATCTTGGGGTGTATAAGAGCTTGAATCAGCTAGCTGCGTATTAATAATCTCTTAAGCTTTATTGCTATTATTATTATTCCGCTATTAGTTTTTTTCGTTACTCACGTATTTCTTGGAAAATAGACAAATTTTAAAATCAGTAGGCCGCTTTGATAGCAAGCAAAACCATTAACAACAAGAGAGAACGCTACAGTCGAGCAAGCCCGACAGTGTAATACCCTGTACCCAGGTAAACTTCCGTCACTGAGTTATATGCGCCCATAGCAGCAGCAAAAAGAGGAAGAAGAAGAGCGAACTTGTTGATGCAGTTTGGAGGGGTTGTACTGGCGAGAATTTGTTTCGCTAATAACTTTTCTTAGAATTGACCGAATTGAATAAAATGTTATACAACAGTAGACAATTATATATAAATTATGTGTGTAAAGTTTGGTTTAGGTAGCATTTGAAATGTAGACGCTATTGACGATTGAAATTCTGTAGCGGGGGAAGGGAGGGAAAATTCCAAAAAATAAAATAAAGTCGTCCTTACTCGGACCTAGGAGAATCTGGATGCCAACTTTGGTTATTCTAGCTTTTATAGTTTCTGAGATCCTCGCGTTCATCCAGACGGACGGACAGACGGACGGACATGTCTAGCTCGATTTCTCTCGTCATGCTGATCAAGAATATATATACTTTATGGGGTCGGAGATGCTTCCTTCTGTATGTTACATACTTTGCACAAACCTAATATACCCTTTTTACCCTATGGGTAAAGGGTATAAAAATACGATGCCAAATTATGGAATTATATGTTTTATTTCCAATAATTTAGTTAATAAGAATAATTACTTGAAATTTAATACTGTTTTTGATGTAATTATGATTGATTAATTAATTATGATTTTAATTATATATTTTTTGATTTATTATTCTCATTTTTGATATAAATAAAATATATTATATTTTCGAACTTTTATTAGATTTCTGGCACATTGATTGGGCGTTACATCGTGCTTTAGTCCCACTCTAATCTCCTAGTTCGGACAGTTTTGAGGCTAGCTGGAAAATGTTGTCAGTTCCGTAAACAAGCGTAATTTCACAAGTAATTTAAAATTGTATTTAAAGTGCTTTAAATAGGAAGTTGTGCTTAGTTATGTAACTTAGACTTGGACTTCGGTAACTTGAAGGTTTTCCCGCGACTGTTTGGCTCATTAGGGCAGTTGTTCGCAGCTTGTAAGCATGGCGTATGCTTAATATTATTACAACGTTTAGGTAATGAACTTTGCTGTACTTGCCATTGGCTAATTGCTAATGTCAGTGGATGTGCAATATACTTGTATGTGGGTGTGTCTTCAGTGTTATATAAGTTGGTACATACAAGTAGCTGCAGATTGTGGCAATAAATGGGACCGCCACTGCTTGCTGCTCACTTAAGCAGAAATGAAATGTTTGGCCTGGAAAAGGGGCAATAAAAATTGGTCAGAAAGCAAAAGCACAGATAAGCGCCAAATAGTTCACACATTTTGCTCTAGTCCTTGCCCTTGCCACCTTCTAGGCCCTCCACCAAATGCGCTCAAGCGTAAATATTAAACGTTTGCTGCTCATAAAATCCGGGGTAGGGAAGTGAGAAGACGGCCGACTTGACAGACCTTACGCATTCGGCATGAAAACGACTCCGGCTGTGATTCTGTGCGTATGTTTTTGGCAGGAACAGCTTTTGATGAAAGGAAATAAGGTAGCTGTAAGAAAAGTGCCCTCACTCATTGTTTGTATGTTTATTTTCATATTAAGCCAGAGATTGCTATAGACATGCATTAAACGCTTTTCAGTTTCCTAGCAACCAAACGGCATGTTCCGCAAAACAATAGAATATTTCTCAAATGAAACAATACACATCATTCGTGAGCAGCCTTGAGTGCACTTACAAGTAAACTCATGCCTTTAATATCCTTCGTATAACATGCTCACAGAGAAATATTACACACGATTAAGCTTCCCTTCAGTTATACTAGAGTCGAGCACCTAGGATATTCAAATTGAATTTTCAGCTGCGCAAATCTCAGAACATTTGAAGCGCACTCAACAATCAACATTCTCGTACCATATTGAAATTAAGCTGAAATTCAATGTGGCCAATATTCCTTAAATTTCAGCAGGATACACAACTAATTTTCCTTAAATGCAAGTGCCAGACAATTTCGCTTTATGAGGTGAATTAAACAACAACAACAACATAACTGTTACATATATGTATATTAAAAAAGAGTTGAATACAGTATTATAAAAATATAGTATTATATACTTGTATTATATTATATAGTATTATAAAAATACTTATTTAATTTAAACAGTTTGAAGCAGCCCAATTATCCTTATATTTTTCGCAATAATTTCCAATTAAGTACTAAGCTGGTTGCTAAAAAATGATACCAATAATCAAACAATATCTTGCAGTAACATCACAGCTTCACGCTTAATAAATATATTAAATTTTCTATTTCAAACCTTATATGGTTTAACTTAGCTTATAGGGTTTAACTCAACGGCGTCTTATAAGGAATTTTAAAATACAAAAATTAACATTAACAACCAATTCCATATTTTTTGCAGCAATGCGAAAAGGTATCAAATGATTTCTTAACAAGGAAGCTCCATCATTCGTATACCTTGTACGTAATATTCTCACTCTTTGTAAGTCCCTCTCTCTGCCGGCCTGTCTGTTTGTCCATATGAACAATGTGAACTTTTAAACCAGAAATAAACTACAAGCTTGGTGTGCAGACTTGCTGTATCCATACGCAGAGCAAGTTTACTACAAACGGTCAGGGGGGAAATTAATATTAGTATGTACTAACCGTGTTTCTGTGTTTTTCGATATCATCACGAAATTGTATATTTTTGAATTTTTACCTATACCCTGAAAGATACAAGGTACATTAGGTTTTTGTAAAGTGCAAAAAGGTAACAGGCAGAAGGAAGCATTTTCGACCGCATGTTCTTGATATGCTAATGCTTAGCAACCGATTCGATTGAGCTTTGTATGCCTGGCTAGCTTTGTATGCCGTCCGTCCGTCAATTTGAACTAGATCTCAAAGACTATAATAGGTATGCACGACACAGGCAAAGAAATAATTTAACAGCCTTTTAATGTAGAGAAAAATACAATGATTCATTTATCAGTCGTATTGAACCGGAAATGGACAAAAGTTTGTAATATAAGTAGTTGAAAATAAATAGTTAGTTATATGATTAATATATATTTTCACCAATTCAACTTTAAGTTGTTCTGAATTTTCTATTCGATTTTAATGGAAGATAAGCGTAATATTTGATTACACATTTAATATTTTTATACCCTTTACCCATAGGGTAAAAAGGGTATATTAGGTTTGTGCAAAGTATGTAACATACAGAAGGAAGCATCTCCGACCCCATAACGTATATATATTCTTGATCAGCATGACGAGAGAAATCGAGCTAGACATGTCCGTCCGTCTGTCCGTCCGTCTGGATGAACGCGAGGATCTCAGAAACTATAAAAGCTAGAATAACCAAAGTTGGCATCCAGATTCTACTAGGTCCGAGTAAGGACGAGTTTATGTTTTTTTTTTTATCTTCCCCCCCTTCCCCCGCTACAGAATTTCGTCAATAGCGTCCACATTTCAAATGCTACCTAAACCAAACTTTGCACACATAATTAATATATAATTGTCTACTGTTGTATAAATTTTATACAACATAAGACATATAAAATTTTATTCAATTCGGTCAATTCTAAGAAAAGTTATTAGCAAAACAAATTCTCGCCAGTACAACCCCTCCAAACTGCATCAACAAGTTCGCTCTTCTTCTTCCTCTTTTTGCTGCTGCTATGGGCGCATATAACTCAGTGATGGAAGTTTACCTGGGTACAGGGTATTACACTGTCGGGCTTGCTCGACTGTAGCGTTCTCTCTTGTTCTTCTTCAAATTAAACATAAATGTAATAGTTTTCATACAAAGACGCTTCAAATATTTTATTAAATAAAATATGTGGCTAATTGTTAATCAAACTAAAATTTCAAGCAGATTATAAATTGACCAATAATTGATTTCATTTTTTTTTATTCTTAAGCATTATTTGATTACACAGTTAATATTTTTCTTAGTCAAATTAAACATCAAATTAATAGTTTCCATACAAAGACGCTTCAAATATTTTATTAAATAAAATATTAAGCAAACTAAAATTTCAAGCAGATTATAAATTTACAAATAGTTGATTTCATTTTTTTTATTTTT
Organism: Scaptodrosophila lebanonensis; assembly: GCF_003285725.1. NCBI lineage: Eukaryota > Metazoa > Arthropoda > Insecta > Diptera > Drosophilidae > Scaptodrosophila > Scaptodrosophila lebanonensis. Next base: position 4,494,114 of record NW_022060738.1, read on the forward strand.
AAGCATATATTTGATTACACATTTAATATTTTTCTTCTTCAAATTAAACATAAATTTAATAGTTTTCATACAAAGACGCTTCAAATATTTTATTAAATAAAATATGTGGCTAATTGATAAGCAAACTAAAATTTGAAGCAGATTATAAATTTACCAATAGTTGATTCAATTTTTTATATTCTTTAATACTTAGGAGGGTCATTGAACACTTTGTGGTCCGCCATTTAAAAAGGAAGTCCATGGACAATGTTTGCACAGATTCATGTCCATTGAATTTTTTTATTATTATTTTACTTTTAGAAACCCACACTCTTTTGATCTTTGCAGCGTTATAATTTTGCTTACATCATTACCATGGGGTGTCGCGCTAATCACAACGCATGTGGAAAATGTTAAACCGCCTACGTTCTTGAAATGTAAATGAAAATCACTGAGCCGGTCGGTTGGCAATGCTAACATTTTCATTTGGCTGCTCCCAAGTGGGGACTGGTAGCAAGCGCCCGAGTGGGGCAAGAAGCGGCAGAGGAGAGCAAGTTGTTAAGCAGCCAAAAGTTTTTAGTGACTAGGCACGGCAGAGAGTCTGACAGCTCTTTAAATCATATATTGTGCCCACAGGAATGCATTAGTATGCAAAACACGAAGCAATGGCTGTCGAGGCACCCGCCACGTCCTTTCCTGCCTGACAGCGCCGGCCAAGTCAACATAATGAATTATGCCACGCCCAACAAGTGCACAGAAGCAGCAGCAGCAGCTGGAGCAGGAGCAGGAGCAGTTCGAGGTTGCTTGATAGTCCGCATGACTGTGAAGTGAAGCTATCATTAGGAACGCCTATCGTACTCGTACACAAGGCATAAGAAATCCAATAAAAATTCAATAAATTCCGCACAGCAACATTGCGTATGTTGGCGCTGATGAAATGATGGGTGCGTTGGGTTAAATGTGTGGCCAGCGCGTCGAGACATAAATGATGGAGGCAGACGAAGTGGGACGCAAGCGGACAGAAGCCGAGAGGGGGACGACGCCATCACACGTTTCTACATTTCCACAGTCGGGCAAAGGGAAATAAATATAATTTATTTTTCAATTTCTTCCTTAGCGGCGCCTATAAATACGAGGGCAGTCCGAAATTTTAACCAAATTTTGGTATTGAGGTAAGGCATTTTTAATGCGTTTCCGCCAGAATTTCAGGCAGGACGGCGAATACTTTTTGAAGTGGTTGAAAAGGTGAGGACATAAGTGTGTTCAGTTAGAAGGAAACTACTACTATATTTTGAAAAATAATAATAAAAACATATTTTAAAACTGCCCTCGTACGAAATGCCAAAGCCAAACAGATATACTACTCATACGAGTATAGAAAGAACTTCGGCAAAGCCAAACACAAATGTAGTAAAAACAAATGTAGTAAAAAGTTGGGAAAATTATAAAAATAAAGAACTCCGAATATATTACAAACAGTCACGTAAAATAGCAAACAAATTATGTGCCCGTATTATCAAAAAGAAACCCATTTAAATGCTTAACACCTTTCGTTTTTGAACGGTTTACAAAAAATTAACAAAATAGCGCTGGCACGAAGTGTGCTCCCGATATTCTACAATATATATTTTTTCACTTTCATTAATATTTGTACACTCACGTATGATGTACAGTCTATTTTTAAACCAAATATTACTTTTAGTTCTTAGTAGTCTTGTTGTAGAACACGGAGCAATTTTTGTTTGGGTTCTACCTGAGACAAATTCCGGCAATTATAGAAAAAATATTGAATGAAACTTCCATTTCATAATACTTAATTTTCAATATTTAAAAGGATTTAATGTAAGCTTAAGATTATGCATACATAGTTAAGTCCAAAACGAAAATTTAACGAATTTAATGTTTATGATGTCCACCTAATGCAGTTTCCACTGCATGTGTGTGCGCCGGAAGTGAAACACACATAGAAGTACATAGTATGGCAGAAAGTAAAATTTCATAAAACTGAATGTGCGGGTGTGTGTGTGTAGGTATATATAAGTAGTAAAACATATAACTCCTGGCGGGATCAACCAGAATAATGTTATTCATATTGTTTAAAAATAAATAAAATATAAGATTGACAATTTTAATAATATATTTTTGAATGAAAATATATATAGATTTTCCAAAATATATCCACGAATATGGCCATGCGCGTTCTCCATTTATTTAAGGATTCTATTTTTAGCAAATATTTAATATATCTACTTAGCTGTAACTTATCCTATGTACATGTTCACAAATTTTCTTTAATATTTTCACATTCTGAAAAATATATGCATGTTATAAGTACTATATATTGTGATGTTTCTAAAAATTTATTTAGTGAGAGCATGAATGTCTGCACGTGCGTGTGTTGGGGACAGAGTCATTAATTGACGTCAAAAAGCGAGCTAATATGAGAAGTAGGTGGTGGAGCGAGAAAGGCAGCGAGAGCGCTATTGGAAAGTAGTGGAAAAGAGGCAGATAGCAGCAGCCAGGACACTGGCAGGACACATCTTTGACTGCGTCTCATGTCAACACAGTCATCAACTGTCTGTCCGTTTCAAATTGCTGCGACCTTTTTATATGCTCCCAGGCAAATTATGCCTATTTGATCAGGCAAAAGGATAAGCAAAACGACAACGCAGAAGGCGAAAAAAAAGAAGATAAGCAAAGAGTGAAGGAAAAGGAAAAAGCGCCTACGTTGCTTCAGCCTCAGCTTCAGCTAAACGAAATGAAAGAAAACGACCAAAGCAAATCTTTGCAATAAGGCGACTTGCTTTTCACAATGACACTTTATGTTGGACGATGCAGGACAAAATGGTGGCGGATGGTCGAGGGGCAACGAAGACTAAGGACATACTAACCTAAAGTCGTATGCTGGCGGGGTCAGCAGTTGGCAGTTGGCTGTTACGCCTTTTCAGCAGACAACTTCCCTGTAGTTGTTGTTCTTGTTGTTGTTCCTCTTCTTGTTGCTGTAGCCGCTGCGTTAGGTTAGTTGCGCTGCTATTTGATTTGGCTGCCGTTTTGTTGCTGTTGTTTCGGTTTGTTTGTTGGTTGATTGTTTGGCTGGTGTTGGTTTCTATGTAAATTTTTATGGGAACGCGCAAAAGCAAAAAGTATGCAGGGCGCAAATAAAATTAATGCGAAATTGCTGATGAAGTCGCGTGATAGTTGTTGTTGCTTGTGGATACTTGCGGGATTGCTGTTGGTAGTTGGTGTAGTAGTTGTTGTTGTTGATAGTGGTATTTTAGCTCTTTTTGATTTTGTTGTTGTGGCTTAAATTATGCGCAGCATTTCGTTTGCGTTTTTTGTGCTGTTGGATCGTTGTTGTTGTTTTTTTTTTTTAATTATTTGACAGACATTTCATGAAATTGCAAAAACGAGATATGAGAAAAGCAGTTAATTTAAAATGTACTTTTTGCTATTTACATGCATGAGTGTTTTATTGCATTGATCACTAAAATTCACATTTAATTCAATCGGTTCGCGACTATTTCACGATTTCACACCTTGGAATTTTTAAAATTCTTGATATTTAATGCGTATTTAATGGACGTAGAGGCTTTATTTATTTGAAAAGAACGCAACACACAACTTTCTCCGTGGAAATTTTTATTCCTGCATTACTTTTAATGCGTCTTTGACTGGCTCGAAGGTTTGTTGGTAAGCGAGAAAAGCGTCTGCTTTCGTCACAGGGCAGAGGCAGAGCAACAAAAACGAAAACACTCTAGGATACACAAAAAGGCACACCAAGTTGCGTCCTCTAATGCTCTGTATGTATGTATGTATGTATATGTAAGCGTCTCACAAAAGGTGAAACTTCTTGGCATCTTGTTGCTGCTGTTGCTGCTCTGGCTGTCGACAATCATAAAGACAAAGTCGACGGGGAGTTTGGACTTAAAAAGGGAACGAAAAATAACGAACATCGAACGAACATCAAATAAATAGGCGCGTATGCACGGAAAATGCGTATAAAAATACATTTAGTAGTAAATTAAATGATTTGCACACTAACCCCAAAACATAAAGCCCAACACTCACTCGCATTCGCAGTCGCACTCGCACACTCACTAACACGTTTGGCCAACACGCGCGCAAAACTAACGAAGCGGCGCGACAGGACACGGCAGCATAAAAAGCAGCAGCAGCAGCAGTAGCACCAGAAGCGGGCATAAATAGTAGTACGAGCTTTACTAGTACATAGCTTGATTTCTGCCTATTTTCGTGCACAGTGTACGTGTGCGTATGTGTGTGTGTGTGTGTGTGTGTGTGTGTGTAGACATGGACGTCTATTAATGCTGCCTCCGTGGCTTATGCGCGCAAAAACCGACAGATACACGAGCATTTAACACCTAAAATGTTAAAAGGGAGCAGCAGCCTCTGCATAAAAAGTAGTAGAAAAAGTAGTAAAATGTACATGTGTGTGTGTGTTTATGTATGTATTTGCAGCAGCAGCAGCCAAACAGCACTGCCGCCGCCAGCCTTTCACCGTCGTCTATTTAAGTTGCAAGCATTTTTTCATTCATATTTTAGAATTTTTATATTTTTTATTTCACATATGCATGTACACACTTCTTAGGTTGTGCTAACCGAATACACAAAAAGATTATTATTAAATTTGCGCAAAATGAGGGTGGTACTAGATAACTTTTTTCCTGCTTTTTGCTTTACTTGTATTTGTGTGTGTATGTTGATTAGTACTGCTTTACCGCACTTCGTTGCTTTCCGCGGCTCGATGTGGCGCACACGCGTATATCCTCTCAACTGAAGCAAGGATAGGAAAGACGACGACGCAAAAGCTTGTGCGTGAGAGCAACAATTAAATGTTGGTGAGAGATAAGCCCGCTAACATGCGCTCTCACAAACGACCGTTATGTTGTGTGGCGGCGCTAGTGGGCTATTGCGCAACTGTTGAGCAAATGCAACAAAAAGTTTATGTAAAATTTGAATATAGTGTTGGCAAGTGGCAAGAGATTGTTAACTTCGATCTAACGGCGATCATTTACTATCATAAAAAATAAATAATCGTTTATCTTTTTTAATATGGATTTAATTCCTTAAATTAAAATTTACATGTATCGCTTTTACATAAAATTCATTACTATGGAGCTCTTGCTGCAACCAATCCATGTCTTTACAATCAGCAAGTATACATATGTACGTATGGGTATAAAAATAATTAGTTACATACATTTATCTTACAACTCACGTCCAATCTGAATAGCAATGCCAACAACAGTAATTCGCTGCCTCCCTCAAAACGTTGCATGCGTCCGTATAAAGTACACATCGTATTCCTTCTCAATCCATTTGATCAGCTTATCTACATATTTGATAACCGTAGCCTTGTCCACGATGGGCTCAAACACCGCGTATAATTCGTAGGTGGCTGTTACCCAGGCCAGCACTATTTCGCGCTCCCTTACCTCGTAGATTAACTTTAATGGTCGTGCATTATTGTGTATACGGTGTAAGATGTTACAATAGACGGCCTCTAGACGTTCGAATTCTTCTAAAGATTTATACGGATGCCTAAGCATTGGGCACAATAATTGAGCCGTCGTCTTCGGCTTATACAAAAAATGTCGAAGCTCGGGAACGCTAAGCACCTGTTCGTAAAGCTTGGCATCATTGTAGGGTTGCTGCAGCCCTTCGTTAATGGCATCGAGGCAATGATTTTTGCGCAATTTTTCCGTTATACGCGCCTTGGCCTCCGATAATGTAAAAAAGGCATTGCGGTCGACTGAGAGCAGCAAAAGGCAAGCCTGACAATCTTCGGCCAAATATGAAACATGCGCATGCAAATATCCATTCTTATCAAAAATAGGCAAACAAATGGGTGTCCAATTCTCGTAGGTCTTAAAGGACTGAGAACATTCGATGAGGTTGAAAATAAGACGCAAGTCAGCCGGATGTATAGAGTATTTTTTCATGCGCACCAGAGCAATAAGTTGATTGTTGGCTATGAGCACGGCAAACACGAGATCTTTAATCTTTGAGCAATTTGCTTGTATAGCGCTGATGATATTTGACCGCGTCGAAGTTGCCAATGGAAAAACTCGTATAGAGTTGGTGAGGAAATCGAATACGTTATTGGAGACTGAAAGAATATGACATTCCTCAAAACTGAGACCCATTTTTTACTGATCAGATAACTCACCACGTTTACTGCTGCTGTCATTTGATAAGAGATTGTATATCAACCGTTCACTCCCAGACAATAAACGGCGAAGATCAAAATTCTTGCGCTTCTCAAAAATTTTTGACATATGCGAGTACGTGAGTGTGGATAATATTTGATTGTAGACATCGCTAAATGGAAAATCAGATAGGGTTCAAGCAAACTATGGAAGTTATTATTAAAATCAACTTACCTCAACTGCCGTTGTAACTGCTGGACACTCATGTTGGTGCGCGAGGCTGCCACAAGAATTAACGAGTTTCGCTGTATGAACACAAATTTAATGCCGCGTGCGTGTATTGAGGTGATGGCATCCTGCTGGCTATGTTGCACAAAGCTAACCAAGGCCTGTATGACGCCAAAAAGCGTGACAAGTTTGTCTTCACTGCCGTGGAGGGAGTAAATGGGCTTGCCCGCCTCGCTTAATATGAATATATGCTTCTTCTGGCCACACCACGCGCTGTCATTCTGATAGTCGTGGTCTGGCTCGTCGTCTACTGTATTGCCGCTATCCTCGGTTTTGACACTGGCCGACGCGCTCAAGGCAAGAGACTCTACCGAAGCAGCCAAATCCTTAGATTGTCCGGACTCTGCTCCCGGATCCGGGCTAAGCGCGTTTCCAGTACGCGTGCCCAGCTCACCGCGCAGTTCCGAGATAATACTATGTCTTTGTGCCTCAGCTTCTCGCTCTTGCTCCTGGTAGTAATCGTCTTGCTCATCGACACCATCGGCAACACCTTCATCTGGATCAGACTCACCCTCGGCATCCAGATATTCTGAAGTCGAATTCGTATCAGATGTGGCGACATTTGTGGGCGTTTGCTCAATTTCCATGATTCTAAGCGCTTTTTTATGGTCTAAACATTGCAAAAATAAACAGCGCTCCGTAGTTTTCGCTCAGCTGTGACGCATCGTTGCTCAACACTCAACTTAAACAGCTGGTCGCAATAAACTATCGACCAATCGGCCTTTCTATTGCGATTATGAAAACACCGTGAAGCACGCGAGAAAATGCTGCGAAAGTCGTTTAATTGTAAGTAAACAATCAAAATATTACTGAAAAACTAATAATATACATTTCTCTCTTAGTGTCGCGCTTTGGTCAACTGTGTGGCCTGCGTCGGCTCCAGAACACACAAGCTGCGCCCGCGGTGACACCCGAATCAGAGGCAGAGGATATTTCGGTGATTGAGCAGCGTATTTTAAAGCACCCGGACTACTTTCAGGTGCACAACCTGTTTACGGTGCGTGATCTCTTCAATGCCCGCGTCCACTATGGTCACAAGGAAGGCTCGCTAGACGATCGCATGAGGCCCTATATATACGGGAACCGACTAGGACATCTTATTTTCGACTTGGACAAGACCGCCTCACATTTGCGTGATGCTCTTAACATTGTTGCCCACATTGCCTTTCGTGATGGCATTATATTGTTCTTCAATCGCAATGCCTTGAACGCACATATGGTGGAGCAAAAGGCGCGGGAGGCTGGAGAATTCTCACATACACGCTTCTGGCGCGGCGGCATCTTCACTAATGCAAATGTACAATTCGGAGCTGTAACTCGTCTTCCGGATCTCTGCATCTTTTTAAACACCCAAAATAATGTCCTGACACAACACACGGCAGTTCGCGATGCAGCTAAGATGGCAATACCCACAGTTGGCATTGTGGACAGCAACTGTAATCCTAACCTAATCACTTATCCAGTGCCCGGCAACGATGATTCACCCGCTGCTGTCGAACTGTACTGCAATCTGTTCAAGGAGGCCATTTTGCGTGGCAAATGCAAGCGACGAGAACTGCTCGGACTGCCACGCCTAGATGAGGAAGCACTAAAAAGCAAGGTGCATGGCAAGCGGACGAAGTAGTATAAGAGTGTCCTGTATTCGATTACGAATGCTTAATGTGTTTTGTTTTATTTTTCAAATACGATATCATGATATCTCTTAAAATATTGACAGTTAGTAATTTTAAATGAGAAGCATTTATCCTAAGGCTGCAGTAACGTGCCGCTCTTTACAAAATGCGAACTGTAGCCTGTGTAGATGGGGGGTGGGCGCGACGGCTGTCCGAAAGTTTGGCTAGTGGCGTCCTGGTTAAAGTATCCACCAGCCGCCCCTGATGATTGGCAATGACCTGAGGGCAAAGGTGCTGCATTTGGTTCCATACCAGCACCCTTAATTGCACGACCAGTGCCAATATACTGTTTGACAGGAACACCACGACGAAATGAATTTGACTCATCTCCAACTCCACCAGACTTTTTGTTCCAGGCCGTGGCGGGTGGAGAGCGCACGTAGACCTGGCCCTGGGATTTATTTGTCGAGGAGCTAGTTTGGTTTTCTTGCGGAACCCAGCGTTCGGCATGTTTAATCGTCAGCATCGCCTTATGAGCTCCAATATACTCTTCGGCCTTTTGTAAGCGCTCCAGCTGCTTTTCATCAAGTTGGTCGCGCGGCAACTTTCCCAGACGTTGAACAGTACGCTTCCAGTTGTGGAACTCACGGTTCTTGAAGGGTTTCATTGCCTGGCGGTACTCCTTCCATTGACGCTGGCGGTCCTCTTTGGTGCCAGGCTCGGATTGGTTCAACGGCAGAGGAGCTTCGGGTTTCAGTACCCACTTACCTTTGATTTGCATAAAGGTACCCCCACTTTTCTTCACCTTCTTTGACGGCTGGCTACCATTTTCCTGTAGCCCGGGTGAATTACTGTTTGTGCCATTGTCATTAGGCGGTGGAGGGGGCGGCGGCATCAAAGCTGCGTCCTTCACTGCCTTAGTCGTTGCTGACTTCTTGTTATTACTGGGATGCTGTTTTTTGTATTGTTGGTTGCGAGGCTGGGGTTTCTTATCTTTGGGTACAAGATTCCAAAGGCTTGGACATTTGGGCATCGGCGGCTGTATCGGCGGGGGCCGATGCTGTGGTGACATCATGTCCTCCCAAAAGGGTGGAGGCTGTAATGGTCTGTTCATGTGTCTTGGACCGGGTCCCATTCCCATATTACGTGGTGGTGGCATTGAAGGTGGCGGCAGGGGCGGTCCACATGGACCTGGCCCATAGTTTCTGAAATTCAGTGACATCAATGGTAAAGGTAAGGGTGGTGGTCGACACATTGGAGGAATCCCTATTCTGCTCTGGTTTCTTGGGCCACCGCCTGGACATTGTTGTGGATGCTGTTGGAATTTTTTAGAATTAAAATTTTGTTGTGGTTTGCGACCATTACGTGGTTCAGAGCCACCCTGTGGTGCCTCGGACTCCTCTTTGCTCTTCTTCCAATCCGCAAAGGACATTTTCAGCGGCTTTACTGGTGTCGCTTCTTGACCGCCACTTTCAGCAGTCGTTGCATTAGCGGGAGCACCGGCCGCCGCCGCATTTTCAGACATGACTCTCGCAGTTTTTCTGTATTTCCAAATTCACAACAACTTGATATACTGCTATAAAAATATTAGGTATGTGCAAAAATAGAACTCATTAGAGGTGGGGCGTAATTTTATATTTTACAATGCAGTCACGATAGTGAAACGAATTTTATTCACGTCTGCAAAAATTTACGAATAAATGTTGATACATTTACAAATATAATGCTTGTCTTTATATTTCATACTTGTGTCAAATTATTTATTGCTTCGGTATTAAATTTCTAAATTGAACAATAATGAAGATATTGCGAAAACGTGGTGGCCAATCTCTACTTTAAATTGTAGTTTTGGATTTTAAAGCCATTAAAAAGTTTAATAATGTTTAGTATTTGGCCATGTAAGGAAAAACATATTTTTTTTTTATTAATTTAAATGTCTATAGTATCAGTTTTAATTAGCAGTCCCGCATAAACTTCATTTAAAATGAATGTTTTTTCTGTGACTATGATTTAAGTCAATTATGGCACTATTCACTAGGCATGTAACTTAAAGGCAAAATTATGCTCGATGTCACGTCAAAAAAATGAACTTTCTAAAGAAAAAGACGCTCATATTAGAAGAAGAATTAGGTAGAAAATCAACAGATATTTTTTATTTCAAAAATGCTTAAAAATCAAAAGTGGGTGTCATATAATTTCACATAATGTTAATTATTAAAGTAATCGTAATCCTGACTTTTAGTGATCCTGTATGATTACCTTAATACTAAACTTATTATATATAGTTTTAAAACTAATCAATCCGACGCTTTGCAGTTACGCATTTAAAGCATATTAAGTGGGACATTATATACAAAAAAAAGATCAAATGCTTAGCAATCAAAAATATGTGTACCAATATACACATTTCTCTGGTAAACCACACAAAAACAAGTGAACGTCCAACAAATCGTGAAAAATGTTCGATGTTTCATCGCAAGCAAAAAACATAGGTAAGCATCGATGCATCGTGTCAAAAACATCGTCGATGCTCGATACATACATGCCACTTTGAATTTATATCCCATCGATATATTTTTCACCAAAACAACTTTTTTAAGATCTGTGGCAACTTCTGTAGTTTTCCATTTATCGATAAAACGTATAACATCCGTAGATACTGAGATTTTTTGGTAAGCTTTGGAAGAAACGTCTATAAAAAATTACACACGCCTTTAATGTTGTGTCTAAATAATTCAAAGTTCAGCGTATAGTGATTGTTTCATTAATTTTGCATAACTCGGCTGCAACAACTCGCAAAGTGAATCAAGTCAAGAGGTGCACAACCAACTGCAAGTTTTTCGCTACGAAGTCAACGCGTAGTTTCTTTACGCCCCAATACATATTATTACTTAATTTTTTGTACTGCTTTCAATATCACTTTCCATAATTATTTAAAAAAATGTTTTTGAAGACTAAAATTACGATTATCAAGTGAACGCTGTCAAAAGGGTTCAACGGTTTTAACGGCAAACTAAGTAGCTAAGCGCGCTGCCGCTGCGCTGCCCTCGTCGACACCGCAATGGCAGCCTAGTTAATCATATTTGTTGTTGCTATTCTCGACATATGATTCAATAAGTGGGCAAGATCGCGCTCGCACTGACAGTTTCTTGTAACATTTGTGTTTGTTTGGCTGTAAATGCTATTTAAATCTGTATACACTCACACACAAATACACAGCGCAATGTGCGCGTAGTGTGTTGCATGGAAAGAAAAGTCAAGCCAATGGCAATTAAATTTTGTCGTTAGAGCAACAGTAGCAATAGATATTTTCAATGTGCGTGTGACGAACCTTCTTTTTAATTGAAATCCGCACACACATGCGGACGCGCTCGTGTTGAAATACCGACAGTCAGTTATTTATAACCGTTTTGCATGCGTTTTTGGAACTGTGCGCACTTATTATTAATTGCGCTAAATAGTCTGTTAATAATGATTCACGCAAAAACAATTAAGCTGTCAAAGGGCTAAAAAAGAAGAGAAAGAAAACTCTAAACTCTACTCTGCACTAACAATATCAACAGTATAAGTACATACCTATGTAGATAAATCTTATTTTATCAGCTCAACGTGCTTATCACGGTTGCACATCATTAACGGAATAGATATGCCCGGCGCTGGCAAGTCAAGCACTTGCGGCGCAATTTGAAATACGAAAAAAGCAAGTAACGTGTTTGCCAAGCAACAACAAAAAACACAAGGGAGGCAACGGCATGCAAATACACATGCCATCAAATAAGTGTGTCCCACTTGACTTTTGCCAACGATGTCACCACCACGCATAGGGTTTCGTTGCGCCTGATACCAATACGGTCGACAACTAGGCCAGCAAACATTGTGCTCTGTTTATGAATATTTTATGCAGGGTATTTATTTATAGTTATATTTTCATTTTGTTTGCAGGGGGAGGTGCGGAAACGCTTCTACGATTTCCAAATATTTTCCATTACTCAAAACGAACGAACCAAAAAGAACAAACCCAGCAAGAGAGAACCGGAAAACCTTTAAAGCAACCATTATACTCACACATAAGTTACGCTCTCAACGGTCTCGCCATGGCACACACACATTTGGGTCGAGCTGTCAAAAACATCGAGCCGCCACGACCTCTGAAATCACAGTCTCGCTCGTCATTGAAGAACAGCTATCTGGTTATTGACGATCTGATCCAATTGATAGAGAATGTGGCGCTTGGTCTGCAGTCGTGCAACACCACAGCAGAATCGATAACGCTGCTGTTGCACAATTTGCGAGTTCACGGGCCACAACTTGAAGCGGTGTCCAAAGATACATTGGATCGTGCATTCGTCGTGTTTCGCAATGCTTCACAGGACGAACGTCTGAACATAATGACAAGACTTAAGCTTCTCGAACTGATTGAATTGCGTGCCAAAAGCTGGGAAGATAACGATACGATTGCCTACTACAAAGCCAAGCAGCAGGTATCCAATGTTGAGGTAGGTGAACCTCTTACCAAATTTGAGAAATGTGTGTACATTTTCCTTTCTTACAGCTACCCGCTGAACAATATCAACACGATGCCGGGCCACAAGCTTTTCTTAGCACCTCCCCCACATTTGGTGTCGGCGGCTTGGGCATGGGTACGGGTGCTGCCGCCACTCCTGGCAATGCTGCCTTTGCTGTTGCTTCGGCAGCCGCTGCTGCTCAGGCTGCGGCCATTGCCGCTGTTGGCTCTCCAAATCAGCAGCATATGCTGCTTCCACCAGGTGAAGTCATTCGCAATTCGGGCAAATTTCCAAAACCAACGAAAATTCCTGGCAAAACCTATTGTAAAGATGAGGTGGTCATACGTAATGCAGATTCTGGCAAAGGTAAATAGAGAACATTCTTATAGCTATGTGTTTTAAGTTATATGTGTCAATTTTGTTGGTTATTATATGCCACTGAATAACCTTGATTGGTTGGGAAATCCGAAAACACAAAGTAACTCAGCCTTAATATCTTGAGTTATTTTTGATTTTTCGTTCTAAGATTCAATTACGAAAAGTTGGAATTTAAAACTTACTTAAGTCTCTAATTACTACATTTAATTGGGACATCTGTTTTTACATTTCAAAACCAATTCAAGAACAGGGTTTCCTTGAATTTTTATTGGCCAGTTTAAATATAATAAATAGTGATTTAATTTGTCAATTTAATTTTATTTATCTGTATGTTATCAGGAAAATGAATATTTTTGACATTTCGCAGTTTACAATACCAAGAAAGTCCGCTGTAATTTAAAAACTTGCGCATGCATATCTAATTAATTTTTATCAATTTTATCGCTATCTCGTCTTGTCGTCTATGTCTAGTGATGGGCATAAAGGGTCGCCGTGTGCATATGATTGAGGAACTCAGCGAAACTATAATATCGTTCCAAAGAGGTAACAAGAAATGTTAAAAAAAACTCGTGCACTTTATGTACATACAAACATACATATATCAACTAAAATCATCTGAAATAATCTTGCATAAATCCAAATATTAGCTGATACATTCTAAATATATAAGCAACTGAAAACTAACGGCACTGCACTTAAACATTCGCTTACACTCAAGGGCTCGCATGCTAAGCACGCTAATGCATAAAGAAGTGAATATACACACATAATCATAACTGCATATTCCCTGTTTTTCATCTAAAATATGGCTGTCATTGTTTTAATTGGCTTTTACCTATGATAAAAAAATAACGCATTTGTATTTATTTTGCGCAGTCAGCCCTGGAGCGAAGGAGCGTTTGGTGCAGATTACCGGACCGGCTGAAGATAAAATAAAGTAAGTGATGCCACCCTATAATCTTCACGAATAACTGTTAATTGTCGATATACATACATATATTTCTGCTACTTATTAAAAATATCTTTGTATACCAGTTATGCCAAACAACTAATGGAGGACACGATTCGCCGTAATGCCTCACCGGTTCGCCTGGAGCCAGCACCAGCTGCAGGCGGCTCTTGCTCCTCCCTCAACTCATCGAACTCGGACGATGCCAATGTACAGGTTCGCACGCCCAGTGCTGGTAACAGCAGCCTGGCCAATAGGCTGAGCTTTAACTCGGCGCAAAATTTTATGACTGCCAGCGCGGCGGCCCAGCAAATCTCACAGCATCAGCAGCAGGTGGCCAATATCGCAGTTAATCCGGCAACAGCTGCTGCCGGTAAAGTTTTGCGCTCCAACCATCAGCTTTTAATGCACTCATATTCCACCAACGATGCATCCGTAGGTGAATACAAATTCACGGTCAACGTGGGCCAACATCTGATCAAAATCACTGGGGATTGCTGCGAACTAGTGCGCGTGAGTAAACGATAAATAATACTGAAGAACTGTTTTCTATAAGTTCGGTTTTGCAGGTTGCCAAGCTTGTTTTGGACGATTATTTTAGCAGCTCCGAGTTTCTGGCATCAATGGAAGCGGGCGCTGCTTTCGACGGCAACTCAATGGTCAGTCCCGTAACAACACCGTCCACACCATTACCCGGCGCTGGACAACCACAGTTCGTCGTCGTAGGAGGAAATCCGTTGCGCACCGCGGGCACACCGTTGGCAGATAGTGGCGTTAGTCTTAACTATGTATTTGCTCCGGCTTACAATAATGGCGATGGTGATGATGAAGTTTTTGCTGATGCATCAGCCAATACCTCCAATCAAAATGGTCTAGCACGTTCTCGTCGCAGTCACTTCTCACGAAAGGAGTCCACTCCCGAAAATAAGGCTGCCCGCGAAAAGGTGGACTTGGACGAGAGCGCTGGCAGTACCCTCAAGACAACAGCAAGTAAGTGGGCTGGAAAATTTGCTATTTATAGCTATCTTTAGAACCCAAGAAGCTGCCATTCAAACAGAAATAAGTAACAATAGTAGATAGCATTATTTTTTAGGTTTTATTCCGTAAAGGGTATCTATCTCTTTAAACAGAAATAAGTAACAATAGTAGATAGCCTTATTTTTTAAGTTTTTTTCGGAAAGGGTATCGATCTCTTCAAAGAGAAATAAGTAACAATAGTAAATAGCCTTATTTTTTAAGTATTATTTCGGAAAGGGTATCTATCTCTTTGCAAGCAACGAATAATTTACGGAATTTAAAACAAGATATAAATTATTAAATTAATATATTTTTTAGCTTTCCAAACTAACACATCTTTTGATTATCACTCGACTTGGCTAAATAGTTTTATTTTTAAGTGTTAAACTTTATAGTGGCTATATTTTTTTTTTTAATGTTTTTTCACAGCTCGTTTATCTTACGACATAGAACATTTGATATATTACTCGAAGAGTCCGCATGCCTGGTCTCTACCACTGGAATGGAATAAAATAGTTGATACTGCACCATCGATTATACGCAATAAGGTAATACCAACACTTGAAAAGCACTATCATAACAATGCTTCGTGCGCTGACATCACCCATGCACATAATAATACATCAGCAACATTCAGTAATAATGTCCACAACGCCCAAGGCTATAATGCTAGCAGTATTGTTCCTGTAACTAACAAGCATCAAAAGAACATAACAGTATTTATTGATAATAACAATAAAAACAACGCATGCGAACGAAAAGTTGTTGCACACGAAAATACGCGTGAGGAAGGTGGCCGACGCAGTCACAATCAGAATCGTGAAATTTCGGAGGAAGGGTGGAAGAAAACGCCACCCGTCGAAAAGGATAGAAAACTGTACAATAAACAGTTACAAATCATTTCACATACCATGGAAGAGTCAGCAATCAAAAATAAGCAGCAAGCAAAAGTTATTTTTAAACGGTATTCTGAAAATGATGAACTCGTTATTGTGGCCGACGATGAACAATTAGTTAGCAAGTCAATTGAAATGAATAATAATCGTACTGTCATTTGAAGCGATCAAACAAAATCGATCTAAAAAATCACAAATAAATTCTCTCTCCATATATTTTGAGATATTTCTTTGTGTGCCACATGATCGAAATTACATAAAGGGCAATCATTTTTGAAACATACTTTTTTATAATGCGATTAACTTTAAACGCTACATGCTTCGCCATGCTTTTGATTTACATTTTATATTTCAACTTAACGCCTTCAAAAGCGTTTGTTTTTTTTTTTTGTGCTTACAACCCAAGAATATTCTCAATCACTTAGTATACGTATTTTATAGTTTTAATTAAATAAACGTACTTGCCATTGATTGGCATACATCATACCATAAGCCTTAATGAAACAAAACGAAATTAAGTTAGTATCTGTGTAGAACAGATCAAATTAAAAACCAGCGAAATGCTCAGTATTATATACTTATAAACACATTAAAACGCAACAATTTGCTAGTCCTCGACATAAACAGGTAGTCTTAAACATATTTACATGAAGACATGTAATAAACGAAAGATAAAAATTTGTATCTTTAAAAGAATCTGTATTTTGGCTGTGAAACAGATTTAGTGTTCGGTTAATGTTCTAAGAAGGCGGTTCAACCCAAAAAACACACTTGACACACAATACACGACATTTTTCACATCCACTAAACATAAACATGCACACACAATGTATTTAATATTTAAAAAGACTTTGTAACGCATACAACAAAACATAAGTAAAGTGCTAATGTATTCATAACTTAGCTAGTAAGCGTTTTTTCAAAAATATTCAATTCCATTTCTAAAATAATAAAAAAAAAACATTTTTGACTTGCAAAGTCGCAAAAGCTAGTTGTTTATAACATTGTGTTGGGTCCTAACAAAGTAAGCACTAGAACTATGATAGTATAGCTCAATGAATCCCAAAATTCATACCTAATACTACACTGAATCGTTCTTGAACTTATCTATCTAGTTGTAGTGCAAACACTAATATCGCATTTGTAAAATATATATCCCATTTAAAATATTCACAAGCACGTTTAAAACTCCCACAATTATTAACAAATGTTATTTGTACATCCGAGGTAAGCTTCGCGAACATAAATATTGCAAATGAATCTTCTAAACTCTTCTCAATATTCTTCGTTCGCACAGGATCTACTTGATGAGAGTCAACGCTTCGATGGTGACAAATATATTGCGAGCATAAAGAGCGCTGCCAAACGAAATATTGTGGCTGCCGACGAAACTGAAAACCCGGATGAATAACATGAATGCAAGAAAATTAAATCATCCCAAACAACATCGATTTATAAAAGATATATATAAATCAAAAACATACAAAACAGTTATGTGGCATCCTGATAATAGATGAGATGATATTGCGGTTGTGTACGAAGAAGATTGATACGCTGATCATAGAATTGGAACCAACCCGCACTTTCAAATTTATACTTCAACATATTTTTCATAGCCTTTAGCTCACCTAAATACCTTAGCAGGAATTTTGCAAAAACGACAAAAAAAAATTTAATTAACTAACATTATAGT
This sequence comes from Scaptodrosophila lebanonensis, assembly GCF_003285725.1. Classification (NCBI taxonomy): domain Eukaryota; kingdom Metazoa; phylum Arthropoda; class Insecta; order Diptera; family Drosophilidae; genus Scaptodrosophila; species Scaptodrosophila lebanonensis. The sequence goes on from NW_022060738.1 coordinate 4,511,599, forward strand.
TAAAAACGAAGGGTTATATATTGAACAAAGTATAACGTAAAATCAACGAAGCCTTTAGTTAAGTTTAAACACGATATTTGAGGAAGCTAAATGAATCAACTAACTGAAATTAATTAACGAAAAGCGGCGTTAACATTAACGGCAAAAGCAATGCATTTTTCAGTAATTCAATACAAAAGAAAACATTTTTATTTTCTCAACATGATCACTTTTTTCAATGTCACCATATAATGCGGGTGTATCTAAAGATCTTTTTTAGTTATGAAAACATTTTCTCATTGAAAATATATTGTATTACTTGATATGTGTTATATTTATTTTGTACTACATTGAAATTATAACTTTGTCATCATTTTTTATTATAATTGTATTTTTCTCTAGTCTATGCAAAATAGAACCCTTTTTCATTACAAATGTTTATCGTAATAATTTCTGAATTTCTGTTCACATTTAATTTATTTATTTAATTTATTTTGTAATGCAAATTGAAATCAATCACGCATTCAATAAAAAGAAATGGTATCTAAATTGCAATTAAGAAAAGTTAACTTCCTTTTGTACTATAAACATATATTAAAGATATTTTAAATATAGACAAATGTTTGTAACATGTAGTTTTTTGGATTAAATGTCTAATAAATCTTCCACCGTCGAAGATCCGTCGGAATTGTTTATAAAAAATTAAAATATCCCACATATTGTTTATGTTCATGATTAGTAGAGAACCACTCGATATAGCCATGTTCGTCTGTATGAACGCAAGATGCTCGAAAATTCTGTGCTACACACTACATAGTTTCTATAAAGTATAAACATTTGTCTGTACGTACGCCTTATGTATATTTATTTAATCACTTTCATTTAATTTAACACACTTAAAAAAGGTTTTTATAATTTATGTTTCTGCGGGAGTTGGTACAGGACCCATTCCAGTTGTAAATTATTTTAGTATGTTTAAAATATGTATTTTCAAAAATGATTTTGAAAATGTCGGACTAGTGCGGCGGATATATTTATGATGGGTAAATCTAAATTGTTATAACAACGCCCAATCAAAAATACTGATTCTCCATGATTCAACAGAAAAATATGTACTGTAGGAGGTCAAAGGTATGGATTTTTGATGATAACATAAAAAATGCTGTATATAAATAAACAAATCTGCAGAGCGAACAGCATTTAATTAATGAAAGCATTTCAGAAATTATGCGCTATCGAAATTATTTCGGGCAATGTCTTATTAGACATTATTTCTATATTAATTTCTGAAAAATTGAAAAAATAAGAAAGAACGCTACAGTCGACAAGACCGACAGTACCCTGTACTCTCCACAAAAACAAAATTATTAAAAAAAAAGCATTAAATTTAAAAAAATATTTTCAATACATATAGAAGTGAAGACATGTTTATGTAAATTTTCAACAGCATACATTTATATCATCGTGTCTATGCGTGTTTATAAGCGTGTATGTATGCAGAACAGGAATAAGTCAAAGCAGCAAAAACAACAGCTGCGGGCAGATCATACAGACGGACATGGCTATATCTACTCGTCTTGATCAAAAATATATATTTTTTGTGGGGTCCGCCACGCCTCCTTGTGTGTGTTACATACATTCGCACAAAACTTGAAATAAAATGCAGGCCTTTTCAGTATGTTAATATAATTTTTAATGTTTTATTTCACATGTACAATATTTTCGCGTCAGCACTGTATATAGACAACACAAAGTTATAACAATAATTCGTAGAGTTTAGGTACATATACATACATATATAATTAGGTACGTGTTCGTATGAAATATTTGTTAGAACCAGTCAAAATACTACTGTGCGAAGCTCAAACGTAATCAAAGCGGCAAAGGAAAGGATTGTGCGATTAGCGGATTAGGATATGCACCATATTTTTACACAACAGTAGAGATAGCAACAACATCACATTGGTTAATTATTTATTAATACGTTTAGTTGCCCAATAGAGGCCGTCGATCCAGTGTTACAGGTTGGCTTGAGCTATTGGTAGGGCGATACGATTTAAAAAAAATGAAATTTATTTAGAAATTTGATATGTACACGAGTAAAATGCGGTGCTACCTTCACACCGAAACAAACATACAAACAACATCAATATCACCATCATCATCACCATCAACTAGAATCAATATTCACGTACATGGAGGTGTGATATGTGGCGCGTTGCACCGGAGTCATGTTCAGGTTGCCCTGGTGTTTGCGATCGTAGGCCCAGATCATGCATGTCGCCGCCAGAGAAACTGCAAATGTTCAGGTTAGGCTGGCAAAGATGGGAGAAGGCAGCAATACTACTTACTAAGCAGAAAACCCATAAAGAATAGCTGAAGCCAGAAGTGGCTACCATCACTGCTATCCACAATTATGCCAGCAACAACGGTGACGACGGCTAAGCCCAGATTTTGTACCGATTGGCAGCTGCATCCAAACCAATGTTAATCAACAGCTTATACAAATAAATATCATTTACTCACAATCCATAAGCCGTACCCAGCTGATATTCAGGTACAATCAAGGATACCAAGGGCCACAGACTAGCCGCAAGCATTGAGTAAGACAGACCCATGATAGCCATAGCAATATATGGATTCCATTCCGTGAAGGTTAACATCAGATGGGATACGAGTGTAGAGACTGTGGCCAGAAATACGCAAGTAACATTACGTCCGTACTTATCAATGACAAAACCAAATAACGGCGAGGCAATGGCTGAGATCAGATAGACCACAGAGTTTACATTGTTAGCCTCCTCTGGCGTCATTAGAAAATGCTTTATGAAGAAGGCCTGCCCCAGCGCTATGAACGGAAATATGGCCACATAGTAGGCAACGCAGACCACAGAGACCATCCAGAAATCCAGCTTAAAAGTGACAACATCGCTGAGCTTGGCAATTTCTCCACCGGGATTGGTATTGCGCTTGAGTATACGTTCCGCACGCTTGTCCATCCAGCCTGCAAGGGAAGCATAAGCAATCATTAACAATCAAAACTTGAACTCTTTAGCTGCTGGCATTTACCCAAAATTAACGTGCAAAGCAAGGACATGACACAGGTGCTGGCCGCCAGGAAAAGCACCACACCTAATGCCGTGTAGCCAGTATAAAACTTTGACACATATCCATACAGAGGCTGCATTACCCAAAAGTTGACCGTGCTTCCAAAACGCGCCACCGAAAGTTGCAGCCCAAATACCATATTTAACTCCTTGCCCTTAAACCACAGCACAGCATAATTGTTTTGAGCCACAGCGAGGGACTCGGCACCAATGCCAAACACAAAGCGTCCTGCAATCATAAGCCAAAACTTTCCAAGCAGACCACCAGCTGCAAAAATTAGCTGACCCAACAGCACTATCAACATATAGATAATAGTGCCCAGGCGTATCCCAAAGACACGATCAATCAGAAAACCACCCACGAAGCACAACACAATGTTTGGCCAAGAATAAATGGAGTAGATAAGTGTAAATTCTGTGGCATTCAAGTCCATCTCCTTCTTAAAGACATCCTGCAAGGCGGCTGGGTTGTCATAACAAAAATAGGAACCTGTCGGTACAAATGGAATTCAGCACACTGAACGTTTTATAATATTTTTTATGACTTACCAAAGCCCAGGAGGCACATAAAAAGCAAGGCCAGGAAACGATGCGGCATGCTTGTAGGATCGCAGCAGCCACCCGCACCAGGGGGTGGGGCCAATTCCGTATCGCGTGTGCTACGCCTACGCACAACAGGTTTCTCATCGCCGCTACTGCTGCTCGAAGAGTCAACAATTGGTGTGCGTTCCTCCCGTGACATTTTCACGACGGTATTGGGGCGGCACAAAATGCAATCAAAATACTTGTCCTTCGCAAGTGCGGTGGGTGCGTGGGTTTAGAAATGTTGGTGGTGTTGGGTGCTGTTCCTCACTTTCCCTAGTGCTGGAATGCCGTTTGTTTTCATACACTGCGCCCCTGAAGGCTGGACCTATTATTGCTTATCACTGGCCCACATCATTTCCGTCTATCAATTGTGGGGGTGCAGTTGTTGCTGCTGTTGCGCTTCTTGTTGTTGTATTTGTTGCTTTTATATTGATTATTCCACTGACTTGCACTGGGGCGCGTGCTATCGACAGGGGTCTGAATGTGCTTGTAGTGACGTTGGGTTAATCTGCAATGGAATTTTAAATGCGGTGAAAATTGAATTACAGAAATTTTCCACGCTTATAAACGCCCACAAATACACACACACAGGCAAGTGAACACCAGCTATGGGTTATTTCAATATGTCACGCTCTGTATCTACCTGCGTATGCATGTTTACCGTTAGTCAACAAGAAACATCTTGTCAACGCCTGGTTGGCAATTGCAAATGGCTCAGGTAATCAATTAATATGACCGGTCTTAGGTGCGCTCATGCATTAAGCCGACTGACAACTGACTTAATATAAGGCTTAGCAGTTATTTGCGTATTGTAGACTAGTAACCCCATAGTATGTACTATATACGTACACACATACGTACGTACATATTGTGTGTATCTATCTACAAAGTGGCACCGAAAATCAAATGATTCTTATCAAAGCCAACTACGCACGTCATATTAATTATTCATCATACATATTTATGTATCTACAATACATATACCACTGTTGAGACCTTTCATTATTTTTGTCAATTTGATTATGCGCGCGCGCCACTTTAAATTTTTAAATCACTGCAAAAAGCGCTGATAAGAAATGGTATACTATGTAAATAACAATAGCTGCCACTTCCCAAAAAAATTGCTTTAGGCACCTCACAGCTACAAATATCGTAGTTAAGGAGCTTACCTGTTTCCCGCACAAGCGGAAAATGCTAACTAATTAAAAATATTGGTTTTCCCGAGAAGGAAAACTAACAGTAGATCTGGGAAATAATCGAAACGCTATCGCATATTTCAGTTTGAAATTATCGGTAGTGTTGTTTTCATAACAACACTAACAACACTTCAAATATTCGCAATACGACCGATAGTTATACACTAGTAAATACTCAGCTCGATTATTTTTCAGTTCTAGTATTTACCAACACTGAATATGTTATCACAACAAAGAAAAGAGGGCTGGTTACACGGAGCTTCTATCCAACCACAGATAATGCATAAATCTTTTAGTTGGGGAACCACAATGATATCATAATAGTCAAATCGATTAGCAGAAGTGTTATAAACTGATGGACATTTTGCACCTGCGCGTATACACATGTTACATAAACTTCTAAAACAGGTGATTTGTTCATTTCGCTCAACAGGCAATGCGGTTTAGAACGTGCAAACACATCCTAAAGTAAATGATGTCGCACGGCGCAAATTTATTCAGAAATACTTTCATGGTTTTTATACAATTTAGCTTAGCTTAGGTGATATAAAACTATATTTTTGTAATGTATACAACTGTAATATAACACAGGAAGTGGCACCCGATACAATATGGCAGCGATAAAGGTCAGTGAAGATAATATTAATACATAAGTATTTAAATGCGTTCTAATTTTGCCTCCTAACGTTCAACATCCACGAACAGAACATAGTCTTGGGCATTTTGCATGGCCTCTGGGACAGCATAAGCGGCATGACACTGGTGCTCCACATAGACAACGAAGTGAATCGTCAGAATGCCGAGCAGGAGACAATGCGACAATTGCGCAGGCTGGACAGGGAACGGTTGGAGCGAGCACGTCGTTCACCGTCGCCCGTCCCCAGCTCAGCGGCGGTATTGATGCGGGAGGAGCATGCAAGACGCAAGGAAGAAAGCTCTGACGAGCGTCGATTGGAGACAATCTATAGAAAGAAAACGCTAGAGGAGCAGGAGGCTAGCTCTAAAACAATAAGGTAAGAGTGAGCGCCAAAAAATTAGCATTCGTGCCAGCATGACTAATTTATATTTTATGTATTTGTTGTTGCGCTTTGTTGTCTTTGTTGCGTGCGCATTTTTATTTTTAGTGAAAAGAAAATTGCCAAAAAATTATTCAAATGCTGTATGCTGAATGGAGGCTTCACTTGGCTTAGCATTGTGCTTTTCGAATCTGTACTGATGCCCACGCTTAAGTTCTTTTTGACGCTCTTCTATGGCGCCCAATCTGATACACTGCCTTTTGTCTGGAGCTGGCTACAGCCCATACTATCGCTCCTCTTTGGCTGTCTGTGGGTGCTGCCGATATTTATGCTCAGCAAGGTGAGTTTATTTGAAATGGAATTTAAGTGCGACAGAGATTTAATTACTAAAATTTGTCTATTCAAGGTGGTCAGTTCGCTGTGGTTCGCCGATATTGCAAATGCAGCTTATCGGGTGCGTAAAGGACGTCCACAACCGATACCGGGCATCAGCAAACTGGTGGCCGATTTCCTCTTTAGCATGGTCGTGCAAATATTGTTTCTCATCCAGAGCATGCTGGTTAACTTGGTGCCTGTGAAGTATGTTGGCTCTTCTTTGTGTTTCGTGCATCTCTGCCTGCTCTATTCGCTGTACTCTTTTGAATACAAGTGGTTCAACATGGGTTGGGAGCTGCACCGTCGCCTAACGTATATTGAGAATAATTGGCCATACTTTTTTGGCTTTGGAATACCATTGACTGTGCTTACGAATTTATCAAGCTCCGTTATCGTTAGCAGCTGCATATTCTCCATATTCTTTCCTCTTTTTATACTCAGTGGCAATGAGGCGAAACCAATTGTGGACACAACGTGAGTATTTACTGGGCTCATGAGCCAGGCCAACTAATAATGTGTTATTGCACTGTGACGCAGTCATATCTCGTTGCGTCTATTCTCGCCGGTTGTTTTCATATCAAACCTGTGCTTTGGCGGCAATCCTTGGAGCAATGCCAATCGTCGCCTAAAGGAAGCGCAGCGTCAGCAGTACGAGCTAATGAAGCGCCAGCGTCAGCATCAGCAGGAGGAGCAATTGCTGAAGCAAAAGAAACAGCAATATCTGCAGCAGCAACGACTACATGACGAACAGATGCGCCGCGAACGCTCCCACTCTCGCTCCAACACGCCACAATTGAGCGCAGGAGCACAACAGCAACAATATCGTTACGCCCAGCCACCCACATTCGATGCTCAACGCGTGCGCGACTCCTCGGCCTCGTCGACGCACAGCTCCACTACACCAAGCAATTACAAGCATACACCTTATTTTGGGGCCAGTATGCGGACGCTGGTGCCCACCCCCGTAGCTGGCGCTCCTCAGGCGCCGCGTAAAACGCCCGTCATACGTCAGGAGTCGGGCCCAGATGACTGGAATTTGTGAGATTTTTACATATACAATTTGTAACCATAAGCTTTGTGTGTTTGTAACTGTATGTTAGAATTTAAATTTAAGGTCTCTATGCATTGTGACAATGTTCGCTAGTCGGGAACGCTGCATTCGCCGCCACGTCCTCTTTGGAGACCGGGCGCTGGCCGACTTGCATAACTAGTAGCTATTTTTGCGTGTAACTGCATAATTGATTCGACTTTTAGGTTATTACAATAATTTTCGGATGTAAAGTTCATTATAAATAAATCAATAAAAGTTTTTGTACCACTTATCAAAAAATCGTTTATAATATAGTCCATTTTTTAAACAACTTATTAATCAAATCATTTATATATACTACTTGTTCACTTTTTATTGCGCTATTTCACAATAATTGTGATCTACGTCGGAACGATAGCAATCAGTTGCCAACCGCTTCGCCAGAAACTAGTAGTAGTATATACATATAAGCTACATAAACATTTTTAAATGATATTGGTTGTAGATGAATGCTATATTTGTATGATCATTGTTGATGAGTTGAATATATGCAGTGAAACCTCTCTTGGCCGGACACTCACCGTCGACCAACTTTTGGGAGTGTCCGGTTAAGAGGATACATAGACAATTTTTCCATTTTTTGCTTATTTTAAAATAAAATAAATTGACTATTCAATAAAAAAATAGGATTTATGTAAATACTATGTACATATAACAAACAAGTATAAAAATGAAGTGCAGTGCTTGGCTACTCTTGCAAATTATTATATAATTAAAATATTTTATCCTTTTGCAACCATTACTCAGCTAAATAACAACACATTTAATTTAATTTGCAATATTTGTACAAGAACTACTATTATTATATATCTTGCAAAACTGAGCATAACTGTTAAATAGCAAATAGCGAAAGTTACGATATTTTATAAACATCTTGTAGTAGATCACATGGTTATACGTAGAAAGAAATAAAAGCAATATGAAAAATACGAAACTATTTTGCACGCATTTGAAACGAAAAGGTACTCATCCGGCCAAGAGAGGTTTTCTTTCAAATTTGATGTGTTTATGCATGTCAGCGTCCGTTAAGACGAGGTTCGCGCCCGGCCAAGAGAGTTCGAATTTCTCGAAAATTAGTGTCCGCGTCCGGTCAAGAGAGTGTCCGCACAAGAGAGGCGAACTTGCTCTAAAAAGTATACTAACACGAATGTTCAAGTAAAAATGTTCGTCTAGGAGGGGTGTCGGGTTAAAAGCTGTGTCCGTTAAGGCAACGTATACGGAATGAAAATATTCATATAGACTTAAATGTAGGATCTGTAAGAGATGAAATTGCCAAGGTGAGAGCAAAGTATGAGTTCAAGCTTCAGGGCCATTCTAATAGACTAGGGCCGTATTTAACTTGGCCTACTAGCCATACACGACTCCGGCGAAAAGACATCTCCACCTTGCAATAACAGTTAGGGCCGTACTTTAAATAATCAATTGTAATTCATTAAATAAATATATTAGACTAATAGCCTCCTTGGCGTTATTCTCTAAGAGGGAAGATTATATAGATAAAAAGTACCGTAAAAAAAGAAGTGTACAGAAAAGTAATTTTAAGTATAAAAAATGTAATTGAAGCAAAATAGATTTTATAGAATTGGAACATGAAAACTAAAGTGTAGATAATCTCGATCCCGGTTAAGAGCGTTATTTCTCGACTTTTGTGTGACTTGTGTTTTTTCGGGCTGCATGGAGAGTTTTTTGTACACAGTTTAATGTGTTGGCATTAAGTGAAGTAATCTTCTGATTAATGATTTAAAAGCGTTATTATGCGCACAAATAACTTTTTAGCGCCCCCAACTAAAAACCAATCGTTGTCCTATATCCGTTGGTGCTGCGTGAACAAGTGGGGCGTGACCAATTAGTGGCCAGTGTCGGCACGACAAAAAATTGTGTGGTCACGGCGCAACAAATTGATTATCACCAAGGATACCCACATGTCCACACATTGGCATAAAGCCGTTGAAAGCGAAATTGGTGCAAACGTGTCCGAACTGTCCATGAAATCCGCTCGTTAGTTGCCGTTTGTTCGTCGGATTGTCTGGTTCAATTAGCGGATATCCTTTTTGGCACGCATGTGTGCATCAAATAATGTTTGACAATACTTTTAAAATTTGTAGAATTTTATTAATTTTGTGGTTATGGATCCTGAAGGCACCTAGCTTGGGAATCCAAGCGCAAACCAGTCAAAATATCAATGTGTGTAAGTGTCCAAAACTATTCATACTATATGTACTATAAGTAGTAGATACACGTATGTTATATTTTTCGAGTTCGTAGTATGTGTCAATACCTTAAGTAAGCTAATTAAATTGAAACTGGGTGGAGGTAGAATTGTAATGACTTGCTTGGCAAGTAAACACGGTTTCAATGCTAATGGTAATGGTGCGTTTCTCCAATTACTTTTCCCATAGTTCTGATAAATGAAGTGGATAATGAGCCAGCGGCCAAGGCAGTCGAAATTGTTCTAACCTATTTGAAAAAGAATCCCAGCTATGGTTTATCGGTACAGCTCGAATCAGTCGAGGCGAATAAAACGGATGCTAAGGTACTGCTGGAAACAAGTAAGTGTCAAGCTCAATCTATTAGAGTGTACTCGTAACTCCGATTAATACACATTCCACAATATACAGTTTGCAACAAGTATGCAAGTAGCATCGAGAAGAAACAGCAACCCCATCTCATACTCGACACTACCAAATCGGGGGTAGCCTCTGAGACCGTAAAGTCCTTTGTTCAGGCACTGGGATTGCCCACCATCAGCGCCAGTTATGGACAGGTAAGTGGGTGTGGAAACGATATTGTTAGCTATAGAAAAAACGAAAGAAGGGGTTTACGGAGTCAACTTATCTCGAGTTACTGCCTATCCTGAGAATGAAAGAAATTCGAATAGCTAGGGATTGGTAACCTTAAGATTTGAAAAACTCTGCCTAAAACTAATTTGCAACTTTCATAAAATCTTGCATTTTCATTTAAACTTGTTCCACTTTTTAAGACTCTTATTCGTCTTATTCGAACGTTGACTTATGAAACGAAATTTCAAAAACATGGTGAATTTTGTTGTGAAAGGCAGAAACCGTTGTTCTTTTTTTTATTTGATTTGTAAGCTCAAAATTGAAAAAATATCATTTGAAATTCTGAATTTGAAAAATTGCAATTGATTCAATCCCTTTACTGAAATAAAAACCAATATTGAATTAGGTTTAAAAAACATAACTGTATTTTAAGGAAATACTTCGTTGAATATATATTCTGAGTTAACGAAATAATTCCCTGTTTTTCAGGGCATATTTCGCTTGATATTGATATTGGAAAAACAATTTCAATGTTAAGACTAGTTGTCAGTTAGTTGTATGTATTTTAAGGATACTTTTTGAAATGTTACTGCGATTTTAGGTACTTTTCTGAGAGTATATAACAAATGAAAGGATATGATTCTAGCCTTTGGCTAAAGAATATACAAATATTTCATTCAAGATATCTTAACTATCTGGTGGATAGCAGGAAGTTCACTCAGAATAATATCATTTAAAGATTTTTTAAAATCGGCCTAAATCATGAAATTACAGCACTAATGTAAAATTTTCTAAATTCAATTCGACCTCAAACAAGAAATCATTGTACTTGAATTGAGAAAAGTTTTCGTGTGAGCTTCAAAGGATAAAAATGAGACCAAAAGAGGCAAAATTATGCAAACGAATGATTGTGGAGCGAGAGTATCACAGTGTTCAAGCATTGCTTTAGCTGTCGGTGCTTCCCCTGGCCATTCAATTCACCTCACATATACAAGTAGAATTGCATACAACTTTTGAACGGACGTTCTGATTTTTGGTGCGGAATAATTCAGTGGATCCTTCCAGGGTTCATTACACATAGATAAACTAACAGATAGTTAGTTAGTTATGAGAGTGATTTTCTAAATAAAAATTCTGCCCGATTGTGCCTTCAACAAATTGCACTTTTTTCTCGCCAGGAAGGAGATTTGCGTCAGTGGCGTGACATCGATGAGAGTAAGCAAAAGTATTTGCTGCAGGTAATGCCACCAGCTGACATTATTCCTGAGGTGGTTCGCAGCATTGTGCGCAAAATGAATATTACCAATGCGGCCATACTCTATGACGATACCTTCGTCATGGACCATAAGTACAAGTCTCTGCTACAGAATATCCAAACCCGTCATGTGATCACTGCCATTGCCAAGGATGGCAAGCGGGAGCGCGAGGAGCAGATTGAAAAGTTACGAAATTTGGATATAAACAATTTCTTTGTGTTGGGGAACCTCCAGTCCATACGCATGGTGCTGGAGTCAGTAAAACCGGCATATTTTGAGCGCAACTTCGCCTGGCATGCGATTACACAGAATGAGGGCGAGGTGAGCAGTCAGCGAGATAATGCGACCATTATGTTTCTGAAGCCCATGGCCTACACACAAAATCGTGATCGCTTGGGCCTGTTGCGTACCACCTTTAATTTGAACGAGGAACCACAATTGGCATCGGCATTCTATTTCGATCTGGCACTGAGAAGTTTTCTAACCATCAAGTGGGTATACGAAGCGGGTTCTTTTGGGTGGAAGGTACATATAAAAAATTGTTTTTTCCCCACACAGAGAAATGCTGCAATCGGGCGCTTGGCCAAAGGATATGGAGTATCTAAACTGCGATGAATTTCAGGGTGGCAATACACCGGATCGTAGTATTGATCTAAAACAGTATTTTACACAGGTGTGTGTGTTTAAGGGCCAATTATGGTTGATTATTGTTTACAAATGTGCGGTCTTTGTATTCAAAGGTTAGCGAACCAACATCCTATGGAACCTTTGAGCTGGTCACGCAACCGGGCAAGCCATTTAATGGGTTCAGCTATATGAAGTTCGAAATGGACATAAACGTGCTGCAAATAAGGGGCGGTAGCTCAGTCAACAGCAAATCGATAGGGACGTGGACGGCTGGACTGGACTCCCCGCTGGTCGTAAAAGATGAGGAACAAATGCGAAATCTGACCGCAGACACGGTCTATCGCATATTCACAGTTGTAGTAAGTACTAACTTGGTAAATTTAATAAATTAATTAATTCATTTAATTGCACACAGCAAGCTCCATTTGTAATGCGTGATGAGACGGCTCCTAAGGGATACAAGGGTTATTGCATCGATTTGATCGACGAAATTGCCGATATAGTACACTTCGACTATACCATACAGGAGGTGGAGGATGGCAAGTTCGGCAATATGGATGAGAAAGGAGAGTGGAATGGCATCGTAAAGAAGTTAATTGATAAACAGGCGGACATTGGACTCGGTTCCATGTCTGTTATGGCAGAGCGAGAGATTGTGATCGATTTCACAGTACCTTACTACGATCTTGTGGGAATTACAATAATGATGCAGCGACCCAGCACACCAAGCTCACTCTTCAAGTTCCTAACCGTGCTGGAGACAAACGTCTGGCTGTGCATATTGGCCGCATACTTCTTCACCAGTTTTCTGATGTGGGTGTTTGATCGCTGGAGCCCGTACAGCTATCAAAATAATCGCGAAAAGTACAAGGATGATGAGGAGAAACGTGAGTTCAATTTGAAAGAGTGTCTTTGGTTCTGCATGACTTCACTGACACCGCAAGGAGGCGGCGAAGCGCCGAAAAACCTATCGGGCCGTTTAGTCGCTGCCACCTGGTGGCTATTCGGGTAGCTAACTATTAGAAACCTTATAGCTATAAATTGTTGTTGAATTTATGCCCATATTTCAGCTTCATCATCATTGCCTCCTACACGGCCAACTTGGCTGCCTTTTTAACCGTATCGCGTTTGGACACACCAGTAGAATCGTTGGATGATTTGGCCAAGCAATACAAAATCCTGTACGCCCCCTTAAACGGCTCTTCGGCAATGACATACTTCGAGCGCATGGCAAATATTGAGCAGATGTTCTATGAGATATGGAAAGATCTGTCCTTAAATGATTCGCTGACGCCTTTGGAACGGTCCAAGTTGGCAGTCTGGGATTATCCGGTTAGCGATAAGTACACCAAAATGTGGCAGGCTATGCAGGAGGCTCAATTGCCGGGAACGCTGGCGGAAGCAGTGGCTCGAGTTCGCAATTCAACTACAGCTACTGGGTTCGCGTTTCTTGGCGATGCCACTGATATTCGTTACTTGGTAATGACCAACTGTGATTTACAAGTGGTGGGCGAGGAGTTTTCAAGAAAGCCATACGCTATTGCCGTGCAGCAGGGCTCTCATCTCAAGGATCAGTTTAATAATGCGTAAGTTCTGGATATAATTAAGAATGCAGTTCAGTAAATGCCCATTTTGTTTTTATTAGCATTTTAACATTGCTCAATAAACGCCAACTGGAAAAGCTTAAGGAGAAATGGTGGAAGAATGACGAAGCTCAGGCCAAATGCGACAAGCCCGAAGATCAATCGGATGGCATATCCATACAGAATATTGGTGGCGTGTTCATCGTCATATTTGTGGGTATAGGCATGGCCTGTATTACGCTGGTCTTTGAGTACTGGTGGTATCGGTACCGCAAGAATCCCCGCATTATAGATGTGGCTGAGGCCAACACTGGCAGCAAAGACGGCGGCAAATTGGCCGATGGCGTCATATTGGGACACAGCGGCGAGAAATTTGAAAAGTCGCACGCTGCATTGCGGCCACGCTTTAATCAATATCCGGCTACCTTCAAGCCGCGTTTTTAGAGGACTTGTAAACAGAAAATAGACAGTAAAACTCGCACAGGGAATATCTACGTCCATCTAGAATATGCAATAGTTTGAAATTTCGTAAATTTTGCACTCTAATAAAATAGCAGTTGCTTTAGCAATGCAAAAGTTACGGTATTTCATTGGTTTTATAATGTGGGCGAAAATTTCTTTCTGTTTATTGATATGCAATTCTTGCGGTGTAGTAGTTACTTGACTTAACGCATATTAATTGATAGTAAGTATAATCTGCTGCTTTTTTAAAATGCCTCAATTGGAATATCTAGCGCCAAATGTTTCCCGCCCGCTGTGAACGGCAATTGAATTAGCATGAAGAAGAAGATGAGTGAGTCAGCTGTTGAATTGTCAACGCCGACTCACACTTTTAACTATTGGGATTTTATCTGAATATTGTGGCTGATAATAGAGAATTCTGTTCATTTTGTTCAGTCCCAGTCGACCGTAAAACTGTTCGATAGAATACATAATGAGCGACAGCTCCGATGAAGAGTATTTGGGGACGGATTGGCTTCCTTATAGTGAGCGCAGTGAGTGGGCGGATGTAAAGCCCCTTCCACAGGATGATGGTCCGAATCCAGTGGTGGCCATCGCTTACAGTCCCAAGTGTAAGTAGATTTATATATAAAATAAAGTCAATGAGTAATCCTCCTAAAATTTACTTAGTTCGCGAGGTCTTCGACTATTTTCGTGCCATAATTGCGAGCCGAGAAAAAACTTGGCGCGCTTTAGAGCTGACCACAGATGCATTGCGTCTGAATCCCGCTAACTATACAGTGTGGCAATACAGACGTGATATTCTGCGCGAGCTGGACGCGAATCTGAAAAATGAGCTGGACTATTTGACCGAGGTCATCGGGCAGAATGCAAAGAACTACCAGGTCTGGCACCATCGGCGCGTTATTGTGGAAATGCTGAATGATGCGAGTCAGGAGCTGGAGCTGACGCAGAATGCGCTTGACATCGATGCTAAAAATTATCATGCTTGGCAGCACAGACAGTGGGCAATACGCACATTCAAGTAGGCTCTAAGGACATTTATAAGCGGTCAACTTTTATTGTTATTATTTTTACACAGCCTCTATGATGACGAACTGCCTTTTGTTGATCGATTGATTTGCGAGGACCAACGTAATAATTCGGCGTGGAATCAGCGTTTCTTCGTCCTCAAACACTTGGGTTTCACGCCCGAGGTCATCCAACGTGAGCTGGTCTACACGATGAATCGTATACGCATTATAAAGGGCAATGAGAGCGCTTGGAATTATTTAGTGGGGGTGCTGCGACAGAGTGAGGATGGATTGCTAAGCAGCTACCCAGAGGTATTGGAATTCAGCGAGGAACTCTACAATGCCGGCAATCGTTCGCCCTATTTACTAGCATTTTTAATTGATGTGTATCAAGAGCAAGCTTTGCAGGACGGTGCAAATGAACAATTGGCACGCAAGGTGTATACACTATGCGACGATATGGCCACAAAACACGATGTCATTCGTCGCAAATATTGGCAATACGTGGCCGCCAACTTGAAGTCGCAACTGAGCAGCAAATCGGCCAAATAGCACATTTCACATTTGCTTAATTCTTATCATACGTAAGTTAGTTCTTTATACAGAAATACATGCATACTTTAATATTCATGTGAATATACAATGTACAAAAAGCATACAAAACATATGTACACATATGACAAGGGCTTTGTGTTTGCCGCAGCTCTCGCGCGTATCGATGTCAGCATCATGGGTTTGTTTGCCTTTCAGCGCTGCTTGTTTGTACACGTAAATTTCATTAACAACGTGCAGATAATTTTAGCTGGCCTCCTTGGGCCCTGCCATTAATGTAGAGTTGGGTCGGAGCTGCATTTGCTGATATTATTTTTATCTATTACTACTACTTGTACATCTTGTTATCTGTGCGTCCAAGTATGCAAGGAAATGATTTATTATGGGTAGATGTGCGAGAAGAAAAATACGTTTGCAGCTGTGTCTCAATAATGGTATTTATTTAAATTTTCTTCTACCATTTTTAGGTTCGAGTACATACAATATAGCAATTGTTAATAGAACTTTTCATAATTTGATTTTGTATTTCTTGATGCATATAGCTGGAGTTTCCTTTCTTTGTTGTTTTTTATTTGTTTACGTCCTCATTTTTATCAATTGCTAATGGAAATCTTGTAATAGGCAAATTCTTCAACATGTTCATACATACATACGCAGATTTTCATACATAGAGTACACGCAAATCAATGTTCAATCCTCGACTTATGTAGGTATGTTGGCATACATGTGCATATTAATGTACGTATTTGGTATATACTTAAAAAGAAGCAGAAGACATCTTTGGCGTGTTTTTAGTTCAGCTAAAAAAATATACGTATAGGAGCAAAAATCATTGAGTACTCGTTGCGTAGTTTTGATAAAAATTCATAATATTAAAAAATATATAATAAATATATGTATTTTGTTTCGTTTCATTTTGTTTTTGTTGTTTTTTTTTTGTTTGTTGGGTATGTATAAATTTGATAAAGCCTATAACTCCAAAAGTGGTACGAATAGAGTAGATAATGTACATAATACTTAAAAAATCAGAAGCATATTCTTTTGGGCCATGTTGGAATTTGTTTACGTAATTTTTATTATTAACATAATAGTGTAAAAATTTGTAATTCACTTTGAAGCTTTACAATCCATTGCCTATTTGGTACCAAAAAACCTTTATTTAAAATTTTTTCTCATTTTGAAAAATGTATTCACCTGTTTGCCAAGTTTGCGTGGATCCAGAGAGAAAAAGTTAAGTGTGAGTGTACATAGTTCTTTAACAATTTGATATATAATATATATATATACTATATATATTTATAAGTATATATAGAGTTAGTATATATAATAGTTTATAATAAATTTATATGCTCCTTTGCTCGTGCCATCATTTCACACAATGTTGTTGTTCTCAAGTGTTTTGTTTTATTTTATTTTGTGGTTTCGTATTTGTAAAAGCATTTTTAGCAAAAAATTAAAAATTCATTTGTTCGTTTCTTTTAAAATTTGACTCCATAGACAGCGTGTTCCAGTTATATTATTATTTGTTCTTTACGTAGAATTGCATAAATGTTTATTTTTTCACATTCCTCCCGTTCCCTCTACTGTGTGACATTATATATATAAAATAAATCATTTGATTAACACTCGTTTTAGCTTGCAAGTTTGTTGAAAACACGCTGCGTTTTGTGTGAGGAAGCTTCATATACCATCTATAAATATATATGTATGTATGTATATGTAAATACTATGTAGATATACTTTATATAATTGTTAAAAAATCAACGCCACTTAAACCTGGCTATGTGGTCGATCTATTCCCATTTACTTGTAAGTATATCTTATGGCGTATCCAACTGCTACCTAAGGAAGTGCTCTTCAGATCTAAACACACTCTACTATAAAGACGCTCTAAGCATGCGCTTCCTACTCGCTTGATTCTCCATCTGTTCTTCTTTCTGTCTCTGTCTCTGTCTCTCCATCTCCCTCCCTGTGTCCCTGCCCTTGCTTAATTTTGGTGGCTCTTGGAGCCAGTTTCTACTTATCCTCGCCGATGCCTTCATCAGTAGTTGTCTTACGCTCTCTAGCCTCTTCGTTGCTGATATCACATTTTTCAGCCAACATGTCCTCGATGCCCTCATCCACAGTCTGACTCTCGCCCGGCACATGCTTGCCCACCGCAACAACAACACACTCCAGCTGAGGTAGTGGTGGAAATTGGCCATAGGATGTGTTAGTTATAGTGCCGACAGTATCATCATCGTAGCCGTCGGGCGTCATTTTCACGCGGCACGTCTCAAAGGCCTTGACGTAACCGAGTTTCGTGTACAGATTTCTGGAAGCATCGTTCTGTGGACGTATCACAACGAAGGGCGTGTAGCCTCGCTCTATCACGAGCTTAGTCAGCGCCATAGCCAAACGAATACCATAACTGTAGGAGATAGTTTTATAACAAATTGAATAGTGCAGAAGTAGAATTCCATTGGGTATATAGTATATAGTATTGGAATATTCCAATCTGCATATATTTTGGCATCATTCCCAATGGTATTCCTTAAAAATCCGATTTTTAGTTTCCACTTACCCCTTACGCCGATAATCTGGACGTGTTTGCATCGAAAACATTGCGCCATAATATGAGTGCACCATCCATGCGGCCAGCTCGTTTGTATCCTTTCGAAATATACCCAAGCCGGGCAGCACACGCACTAGTATGTCAAATACCTTAACGCATTCGATTTCATTGGCCGGATATAGTTCGTGTATGCCCTGGACGTCCTCTAGAGTTAGCGGACGCATAACGGCATCCTCTGGCAAGGGCTCAAGCTCCAAGGAGGTATTGAGCTTGTCACACACATAGATATCACCGCTCAGTCGTTCCATAATGCCCATTTTTGAATAGAAATCATCCAGGCGATTCATAATAGCGATGTGCGTAAAGTTCAGGTACAATTGCTTTTGCCAATCTATAAGTACATCTTCGGTGCGCATAAGATCGACATTTTCGATTTGTGCGGATGGACAAAATATGCCAAAGCTTTGGTATATATTGTTGTTGGGCTGTAATGAATAAATGCAGAAATCTCTTTAATATACATATATTCAAAAGGTATTGGTCAGTTACATTTACCGTTAGCGTACATCCTGGAAAATGTAGAATTATAGGTTTTTCGGGCCAATCTTTAGCAACATAAAAAGTGAAGTCCCAAACACGATCATTCAGGTACGTTTTTATAGTTTGATGAAACTGCAAGGAAACCGAATGAAAAATTTTTAAGTTATTTAGGAAATATCATATGAATAAGAGAAACATGGAACGTTAATATTTAGTAATAATTGCCAAAGGGTAAAAAGGTATTATATACTAGCTTAGTTCGAATTCTCCTCCGGAGGACGGAGAATCGGCCATATAAATATTCTTGATTAGTATGACAAGACGAGTACATATCACCATGTCCGTTTATCCGGCCTGTATCTCCTGATCTCAGGAAGCATAAAAACTAGAATTACCACACTTGGTATTTCTATGTATTCCTCTAAGTGATAAACAGGACAATGAACTTTGCGATACAACATTATTTGTTTTATTATTTGAATCTAATCATTATAGAATTAGTCAGCAGCCAACTAATGAATCAACTTAGTTTACTGAAATAAATAAATAAATAAACCTTAAGTTCAATATTGGAAATTAGTTCCAAAAATATTTGGTGGAATATAATGCCCGATTAATCATTCAAAGTGTTAAGATTTTAAGACGGAATCTAATCATCTCCAAATTAAATTATGCCAACTAATGATAGCTAGTGAAGTTACTTAGTTTACTTAAATAAATAAACTCTCAGTTCAATATTCGAAGTTTGTTCCCAACATACAAATATTTAGTCGAATGTAATGTCCGACTAATCTATCATAATGCTACGATTTCAAGACGGATAATAAAGAAAGTCCTAGAGGTCTAGACTGAACGGGGACTCCTGCAGTACTCTCAATACAACTACTCTGAACTTAGCTTTTCATACGACATAATCGGTCTGCTTAACGCGTTAATTGAAACAACGACAAGTCGACGCTGGTCATGTCGCAAATTTCTTGAAGCTGCAGTTTCTGGACCACTTCGAAATCGAGGGACCGAAGGAACGGGCGGACAAAACGTACACGTGAAGGCATAAAAATTTGAAATAAAACAAGCGTAAATAGCAAAACAGGTCAACAAAATGCGAGACCTCTGCTGGGTTTGAGATTGCATGACTGACTTGTGGTCTAGTTGCCGGCAGGCATGCAGCCAGTGGAAGTGGGTTTTGTAATGAAGGGTCTGGGACGGGCGGGTACGGTTTGCTTGTATTGTTCGGTTTAGGTAATTGCCAGTAAATTACCTGAGAAGGGCGTTTATGGGTTGGAAATGCCTCTGAGCGGGTGGGTGTCAGTTTCAAATGTAGTATACGAGTATTTATGGCAGCTTCGAGTGTAGACAAACACACATACATACACAGCATACATTTATACATATGTACATACAAGTACATATATAAATACCATATCTCACCTTTAATGATTCCGGCAGATAGCGTTCTAAATACACCAAAATTTCTGGAAGCTCTGATTCATGCACCAAACGAAAGTGTTTACCTTCAGGAATGATTTCCATTTCTGCAAATAGAGTTTATTATAGTTTAGATTATGAATTTCGTAATTAAATTTCCTATTTAAGCGAAATGTGATATCTAGAGCTATTTATAAAGGCAATAAATATAATCGGAGTTCTAGATTTATATCCAACTTTTGAATATATTAAATTTAAAATGCTACTTAAGCTTTATTTATTAGAATAAATCAAATAATTATAATAAATAAATACCCTTTATTACAGATATATTTTTTAAGGTTTATTTTGGAAACGAAAAGGAAAATTAATTTTTAACTTTTATTTTTACTTTCATAGAAATAACATATTAAGCTTTGAATAAAAGTTGTACAATTATTATTACAGCCTATAATTATAATTTTATTTTAATTTCAAATGATTCTAACCTTAATTCACAGAAGATACACTGATTTAATTGAAAAGGAACGAATCTTATACAAATTTTAAAGCACCTATCCACATTAGGTTTTAAGGTCTGTCTTGGGGAGAAATTGTTATGAATCTTGAAACTTTGTGCACCTTAAATGACTTTATATACGAGTAAGACTTTTCAATTAGTAACTCATATTCGGCTTCGATATTAGAATTTTGGTTAAAAAATGCAATACGTGGTCTGTTCAAAAAAAAGATGGAGGTTTTGCTCCCTGTTTTCTTCGATTATAGTACAATAAGGGCAAGGGCGTAGGCAGCTTTTACCAAAGGGGGGCCAAAAAATTAAAATTGATGTAATAATGCACGATGCATTTAAAAACTAACTCATGCATATGATCAATGAAAAAACTTCAACAAATCCAACTCAGATCCATTTTAAGGCGAAATAGTGCGTCATAATAATGAACGTGTGGTCGACTTTATATGGGAAAATTTTTTGTAGGGGGGTTAAGGCCCCCCCTGCCCCCCTGCCTACGCCCTTGCTACAAGGAAGTTATGGAACGTTTGTGTGTATATATGTATCCCTATACAATTTCTGTTCAAAAGAAAAGGTGAATTGCATTATATCTGACGGAGATTACTTTGGAGGGTACAAAATGGATATTGATAAATAAATAAATACATACTTTTGAAAAAAATTCACATTTTCTTTTGAACAAACCACGTACCTCTCTCGACATGGGTAGGCATGACACTGTAATGAACTATTTTACCAAAAGTAAGCGCCTAGGCTTCGATATTAGAAAATTTGTTCATAAAATGCAATGTGTATATACCTCGTTGTACATAAGTAGTTAGGCATCACACTTTAATGAACTATTTTACGAAAAGTAAGCGCTTAGGATATGAGAAATGCGTTGTAATTAATGTTGTGTCTTATTCAGCGCTCTCTATTAATAGCAAAACATAATGCCACGTCCAGATGTTGGCCATTATTATGACAATGTCTTGGCCGTCCATGATTTCCACTTCAAGTGAGTTCGCGTCCATAAGACGACGAATAAGATGTGCACAAGGCAAATGCAAAGTAGTACCTTCGATATCGTCCTGCAGTTTTTTGTTGTTGTTGTTGTTGTCCATAATCGCGGCAACTGTTATAATGTCTATGTGTAGCTTTTATTTTTGTGTGCTGCGCCGCCCATTATCAAGGTCTCACGTTTTGGCCTCTTTCAAGGGCAGCCATGGAGAAAAAAAAGTGAAATGACAAGCGTCTGCCAACGATGACGAGAACTAAGCGGGAGGGAGGGGCCAGGGGAGGCGTCGACATTCACTGCGGCCATTTTGCGTAATCGCTACAAGCTCAGTGGATACTGTCATGCTTTTCAATTACCCCTAAAAGCTTGGTAGGCATATGTGACCGGACTTTTATTGGATTCTATAGCAAACTTGCAAAACAAGATAATTAAGAATGTGCCCATTAATCAATTGGCAACGGAACGTGTACGGACTTTGTTTGTGTTATATGCAATCTATTTTCTATTGGGAGAGGGTGAAGGATGGGGGTAGACTAATCCATTATATTAAAGAAACTACAAAAATAAATATTTATATTTTTTGGTATATATTTTCTTTCCTTAAAAATCACAAAGCAACTATTTCTATATCTTGTAAATAAACCTTACACCCCATAGAAAGGCGAAATGACCGAAGCTATAGAAAAATCTTGCTCAGCATCAAGAGTCATTACAAAATGTTCGTTCATTCATCTGTCTGTATGAACGCATACTTTCCAAAAACTATAAAAGCTTAATTCACCTTTATATATTTTTCAAAAGAAAACATTAATTTTGCAACAATTTTAATGAAAAGAAAAATTTCAAATAGTCTTTAAGCATTACTTTTAATTTAGCCACTGGATTGGGGTTCAAATGGTTTGGAAAGCAACATCTATTGTGAATACCACCACATCTTAAGAATGGAGGTACAATTTTAATATGTCTTTTAGGGCCATTTGATTTATTTCTGATCTATAACCTACGACTATATATATATAACTATTTGCAAAAAGGTACAATGAGATGTTTGCCTAGCAGTCTGGACACATTCGATTGACTGTTCAAATGTTGGCTTATTTGATTGATTTGATTTGAATGACTGATTGCTCGACGTTCTAAACCACACTATCCTTTGTCTGCTTCAAAAGTCATACACGTACCATAAACATGCAGTTGTTCTTGTTGTTGTTGTAGCTGTTGTTTCTTTGGGTTACTATGACTATTTGTTGCAGCTATTTGTGTCACATTCACACCCACACACTGAAACCCAACATGGCGCATAAAAAAGAAATGTAATAAAGGCTACAGGGTTTGGTGGTGAGCTGAAATTAGTGTTAGTCATGTAACACACAGGACTGGTGGGTGTTTGAATTCTACAAAGCGTGTCTGAGTGTGTATTCTGTGAATTGTGTTCTGCGGACAACCTCTACCGTGGATGTAGACTAAGAGGAACTAAGATGCTCTAAAATATTGCAAATTTATTAAGGTTGCATTTTAAAAAGTTTTACGAAACAAAACACAAATATCACTCAGGCAGGAATTGTAATATAAGTTTATATTCTTTTTAAGCAATTACAGAAACTGCCTTTTCAGGTTATCACTAATTTTGTTACCCTATTTAGTGTGTTCTGCGAACAACCACTACCGTGAAGGTCAACTAGGAGAAACTTAAAGGATCTGAAAATTTACAAAATTATCAAGCTTGCATTTCAACGAGTTTCACGAAATGTTAAACAAATATTCCACAGGCAAGAATTGTAATACAATGCGAATAATAAGTTTATACTTGTATTCCTTTTTCAGCAATTACAGACACTACTTATTCAGATTATTACTAATTTATTTCATTTTCACTTACTTATTCAATTTTTTCCCCTCTTTAATCTTTATTTAAGATCTATCCTAGGTAGGGACAATTACTAAATTTTAGCTTATATTTGACAATTTTTCATCATGCTTCTGTAATATTGGTTGCGGCGTGATTTGAACAGAGTGCCAACTCAAGGAACGAACAAATTCTGAAATCAGTCTCTAACTTAATGCAAAAAAATAAATCTCAAATGATTTCATTCATGTATTTTTGTGTTAATATTTCAATTTAGTTTGAGAGTTTAGAGATATTTTAAATATCAAATATTTTGATCCCATTTACATGTTCTGAACAATTTTAAATGTGATATAAAGAGCTCTACTCTAAAAAAAACCTTTAATTGCTAAAGCATATATGCTACCTAAGAGAATATTTCTAGTTATTTTTGAGGCTTTCTTATTTTTAAGTCGAATTTAGAACATAATATTATTCTATATCTTTATTGTGATGTAATATAAATAGTAATCTGAATCGACATCTTTCGTTGATTTATTAAATAAAATATACAGAAGTACATGGTTCTCCTCAAAGGCTCCTCAAAAGGGAATGATTTAATGCACAAATTTCGCTTTTAAAAACTAAATTAGGTTTTATTTTTAAGCCGATTTAGTGATAGAAAACAACTATGTAGTACCAGGTAAATTTTTGGAATTATAATTTGGCTGATTTTTGAACAGCATTGCAATTAGGCGATTCGCACTGTACAGCGCCCGTTCTTGTTATTCACAAGTGCCCTAGTACCCAGTGCTAAAGATTAGCACGAGCGGCCATGTTGTCTGCAATTTACTAGAATGTCGATGTCTGCATGTCTGGGCCATTACAGATGTCCAGACGTCGGACCGCTTTGTTCTCTCCACCTGACTGAGTGTGTGCATGTGTGTGTGTGTCTATGTGTGTGTGCGATTCTACTAATACAAAATCAATAGGTGGGCTTTCCATTTCTACCTAACGGGCAGGCTAGATAGCCAGAGTCGTCGGGCCTCTGGCTGTCATCAGAGCATATGTTCGTATTATCGCTTTGTTTACTTTTCTGCTAGTCGTAGGTGTTCTGATAAAAATACATGAACCGCACACATTACCGCCTGCAGGTCTAAGAGCACCCCAGAGACAGGCAAAAAGCAGGCGCAGCAGCAGAGGAGCCGAGAAAGTGAGACACCAACGAGACCCGACGCGTCGTCTGCGACCATCGGCCGTGCCCTGGGGCGTCATTTCTGCGCCCTCGTCCTCGGCATCGCCCTCGTCCTCGTCGTTGTTTTCACACACTTGCAGCCAATTAATTTTTAGCCAGCATTGCCGGGAACGGTTTTGGCCCAATTATTATTATTATTATTATGCCTATCTATGATGCGGATATTTTACGGATATAGAAAATACAAAAATATGCACTGCAGCAGATCATTAGGCATGTCCGCTTTTCGTTTTCTAATTGACGTGCACACATGTGCGCCTGGGAAATGGACTCTGCGAATCTTGCTTTTTCGCCAACATTCGCAAGTTACAATTAAAAAGAAATGCAGAAATTGAAAATTGTAAAAAATATACAATTAATATAAACACGCGCTAGCATCGACCCGCCGAAGGTTATATACACTCGTATTTGATCTTGCCCGACGTGATAAGGCGATTGGGTTTTAGGGAAACACCTTCAGAATGAAGGGGAAGACCTTAGCGCTCTCACAAGTATATTGTCCTATTGTTTCTTTCTTTCTATAAAAAGACAGAATAGATCTAGGATAAATGATTTATTCTATATCTGCCTTGATTGCCTTAAACAAAAGGTGCTTACGTCCGTATACATGCTTTGAGATATTTAATTAAAGGGCAACAATGCCAAATTTTCAATCTGAAATTAAGCCCGCACGGATTACAAATTACAACAAAAAAAAATGAAAAATATAATGCAAGAATAGAAGTTATATATAGGAAGAACATCTTCATAAATAGCAAGTCGCTGCTACTTTCTAGAGTAAGAATAAACTTACGAAATGAAATTTCTTATAATAATAAGACTAATATGGTCTTAAACAGCTCAGCACAATTCTGATGTCCTTTCATTTTACTCTTATATGAGTAAAATAGATATTTAATGGCACTACAAAGTATTGGAGTTTGTTGTTCTACAAAGTTAATATCTTCGAAATGGTGGAAAAAATGATAGGTTTTATGTCCCTTTAATCCCAGGGTACATTAAATTTGTTTTAATTACATTAAAAAGTGATTTAATTTAGTAGTTTTTGTCTATCTTTGTCTATTGCCTGTATATAACTACAATATATGTTTTCCCCCTTTTTACCATTCAAGTATACTTTTTAAACAATATCCCCAAATAATTACTAGCGTAATATAGTAATTTAAATGTAATCCAATACTTGTAACACTAGGATAAGGCTCATAAAAAAAATAGCATATGCCTATTACAAAACAAAGTATACAAAGTATATTGCAACTATTATCTTAGACGTTTTCTTAATCTTAAATTAAAAGAATAGTTTAGATAAAAGCAAATAATATTCAGATACCATATATGTATATATATGTATCGAATTGTATCATATCAGGATTTTTGAGATCATAATTACGCGTTGCAAACAGCGGCATTAAGTTGTAATACTCTGCTGGCAGTGGCTTATAAATATTCAGCAAAGATGTGTGCACTTACAAAAAAATTAAATCCGTTGACCTTGTAAAAATTTGTTTCCTTGCTGCTGTTGGCTGTTGATGTTCTTGTTGTTGTTGTTGTTGTTGGCTGCTGCTTTTCTTTTGCGTTTGCTGGCGGCTTGCGTGTATTAAATTAATTTATTTTCAGCGCTACTATTATTTTTGAATTTGTATAATAATAATGATTAACGGTGTTATTAGTTTATAAGTGCTTGGCTTTTATTAATTATTCTTGCAATATATATATTATAAAAAACTAATAGTTTTGCTTTGGAAAAATAGCTTTTCTTTTTGTTTTTTTAATATAATTTATTTGTTTTCGAATTTATTTTGAAAAAAAGTGCAGTATGAAAATAAATTTTGTTCCTTTTGTTATTTATTGTTTTGGTTTGAATTGTTATTATATTGTTTATTTGTTATGCAAATCACAGATGCCTTTATTTAAAAAGTATTTCTTTTATGGGTTCAATTAAAATTTTTGAATTATTTTATGTGTTGCTGCTTGTCTTCAAATATTTGCAATTTATATGTGATTGTGAGATCTGTCTTTCTATTATTTATAGATATATATACTTGTATGTATGTAGATGTGCTCACTTTAGGGCTTTTATCTTGCCAAAGAGATTTGCTGATTCCGATTTTGTTTATTATGTTGTGTTGGTTAGGCCTTTTTGAATGGAGATGTCGGCAGGCTAAGAGCCACAAAACATGCACTTACACTTTTCGGTTTTCCCTTAGAGGAAAAACGGGTACTTATGCAAAAGCTGAGTATTCTCAGGAAATTTTTTTGTTTGAATATCCTTTATATTTATTTATATATATATATATATATAGTTTATTTTGCAGCCTTTGGCTTAGCCTCCGATGCACCTCCACAGACAGGCCTAACCGCAAGGAAGCCTGTCTCTAATGCACCTTCTTGGCTTCTCCTGCTCTATACTAGGTGCACGATGCCCAAGACCAACAACAACATGTGGCAGGTAGCGGCTACGTCGGCTTCTGCTTCGGCGGCAGCTGTTGTGTGAGGAAGTTGCTGCTGCTGCTGCTGTTTCTGTTGTTGTTGTTGTTGTTGTTGTCAATGGGGTGGCTGCGTTAGCTTCACACACACACACACACACACACGTTGCAGTGGTTGTTGTTCTTGTTGTTATGTTATTATTATTTTTTTTTGGCAGACGTCTGTCGTTTGTGGCCTTCCCGATTGGGTTGCTGCTTCTATCTTTAATTTTATGCCTTTTCACTTGCTATTTCGTTGCAATTTATGTATTTTAGGAAAAATTGATTTTCTGTTGTTTCCATGCGTTTTTCTTGCCTGCCTTGCTGGCCTCAATGTTGCCAGTTGTTGTTGTTGTTGCTGCGCCTGCGGCTGTGGCTGCGACTGTGGCTGCGGCGTTTCGATGGCTACTTGACTTGAGCTCCGAGCTCTGAATAAATCAGTTATGTGTTGGGTGTTCGAAGAAAAATTGCTTGGCCAAGTGCCTTTGCTAAGCCTTGGGCTTATGGCTTCGCAGCAACGCTGTCTGGTGCTCTATAGTATTATCCTGTATATCCTTAAGTTTTCAACTTCGATGCTGTTGTCGTTAGCTATGCTGTGCCAGCCACCCCAAGGGCAGTCGACTCTACTCTTCGTTATTCGTTCGTTCACACAAATTAAATTTGATCGGATGTTAAGCACTTTTTCTTCGCGTGGACTGATGGACTTGTGGACCACTGGCAATATGCAATTCGTTCTAATTTGTTGGCTGCGCTTTACAAGTGAATTCGTAGCGATTGCGAACTAAACTGGCTGACTGACGAGAACGAACTGATTCTGTTGTTTGGCCAGGAGCAGATGTTGCCACAAGTTTATATGCGTTGCGAATCGTGAGGCAGACGACGGCAAAAGCAACAGTAACAGCAACAACAGCGGCCGCGGCAGCAGCAGCAGCAACGTGGCAACATCGCTGTCACTGTCGGCTCTGGCTCTGGTCTCGTGTATGAGCAGACGGACACGCTTTTCATACCCTCAACATAAAGGGTGAGAGGGTACATTAGGTCATTGCGAAAAAATGTAACACCCAGCAGACAGAAGTAGTTGGGGCAGTACGAGTACAGACTAATGCGATACATTTATTAAACTCAATTGCACCGAACTGGATTTTCTCAAATTATTTACAAATTAAGTTTCACACGAAAGTTCAACTAATTAATGATAGCCATTTTACTAAAATAATATGTGTGGGCTATTTTAAAAATGTCTTTAATTTGCATTTGATGCTCTATATTAATTTGATTTTTGTTGTTGCAGAAGTATTTCAGTATTTCTAAAGATTAGGATTAAACCTAAAACTTGCACACAAATGCAAATAAAAAGTCATATAAAAATTGCATTTCTTAGAATAATTTTTGCACGCACATACACACCCACCTGTGCACAATTCTTTAAACACATTTGTTGACCAAGCCTATTTTGTTTAGGTAAAATGCAAATAGGTTTTATTTACCAGGGTAAAAGTTCATATAAATAGTTTAAAACTTAAGCTAAAAAGACCTATTTACAGCAATTAGTGTTGAAAAGCAAAAGACATAGGCATACAATTATTAGCAGGTACAAAAAATATTTTTCTATTGAAATTCTATCGGGGTAATTGAGGTCAATATTTTAGATTGTAAAGAATCTAGTTTTATCTGAGCTTTGGTCAAATGCAAGGACCTAAGTGTGGAATTTATATGCTTTTGTGTATAGAGTGTAGCTTGGCCAAACATGCTCAAGCAAAGCGTTCGTACTTGTTAGTTATTTGTTGTCCCCATTACCATTACATGCTATATGCCGCCCATTGCCGTCGCCTGCATTCGTGTTCGTGTTTTATGCTCACATGTTGCCTGCTTGAAGCACTCTCGCGCTTTTGACTCTCTCTCTCTCTCTCTCTCTCTCTCGTTTTCTCTCTTCGCAGCTCTCGGCAACGATTGTATTAATGGCATTGTTGATGTTGAGATTGCCACGTTGCATGCAACACGCGAACGAGTCAGCCGTCAGCCCTCAGCCCCGACTCCTTTAAGGGAGTTTTCTTTTGCCTGATGTTGTATTAGTGTTGTTCTTGTTGCCATTGTTCGCTCTGCCTATATTGCACGTTGCTTAGCGCAACTGTACACCGTACATCTGACGGCGAACAGTTGGGAATGCGTTTGCAACATCACATCATTTCACCAGCAGCGGCCACGGGCGTCAGCATAACACGTATACGCCATGTAGTACCGACAAAAATTCGAATACCTGCATACAGAACGATTTACACGCACGCACACACACACAAACAAACACAGACGCCACGTGGCGTATAAGGAGCGCGATTTTAGGAGTAAATGCGGCGCTCTCGCATGCGCTCGAAAGGAAACGCCGCACCTCATCAAAACATCCAAACATTTGCCGCTTTGTGTTGTTGTTTTCTTTACTTTTTTAGCCATTATATGGCATGCACAGCTGTGAACAAAGCGTTGAGCTAAAACGCCTGTCCACGACTCGGTTCTAGCATTTTATTCGCTATGGGTTTGATGATTTGCCTACGGAGGCGCATGTCGCTCACATTGATTGATGGCCTATAAGCTTTGCACGTGTAGAGTCTCAATTTCCATAAAGCGATAGCTATAGTTTTATCCAGCAAGTGTCCAGAGGGTTCCGCCAGCGTCATGTAATAGCCGGAACAATTAGTTCAAGGGCGCAGGTCAAGCGTTTAAGTGGCCACTAGTCAGCTCGCTTTGCTTTCAGATTCCCGTTGCATAAATATGGCAATCAACATACACCGGCAGAAATAACTTATGATATATTGCCAAAATTACAACTAAATTGTATTTCATTCGTCTAAGTACAAAACAAGCTCGAGCCGTGTGTGCCCGAATCTTAAAAGCCATGTAACTACAGTGAAAACTCCTTTAACGGAAACCTCTTATATCCGGAGACTCTCTTCGGCGGACACTTTTTCTAAAATATTCGATCGGCGAGCACATGTGGATACATGTTTATTACTTTTCGTCTATTATGCCTATTATAAAAAAAAAGTAGTAACTGCTTTTTAAAAACATAATTTTAATACCAAAAAATGAACTTAACTGAAAAAAGTCAATGTATCCATTTATGCACTTTTCGATTTTTTTAATTTATTTTTTTATATGTTTTCCAAAGACCCTTAGCTTTAATTACAATATTTATGCAATTGGGAATACTATCAACTAAATTTCTTGCACCACTCCGTCTGCACGCGGCTCCATAGGTCATCCAATCTGTATAAAGTATTTAAGTAACCCCTTAAGCGGACACTCCCCTTGGGCGGACAAAAATTGGCCGACCGTGAGTGTTCGGGTTTACACTGTACTTCATGAAATCCTGGCATTCATATCGTCAAACGGACAAATCTTAATCGGCTTAATCGATTCGCTTGAAGTCTTCAATGACTCCTTCTGAGACTTACAAAACAATTTAAATGTTCTTTAAAAGCGCCAATAACTGCATATTAATATAACTTTAAATTAATTTGAAGTGTAAATTAAAAACCAAAGCCTTTTCAGATCAATGTCATTGTGCTTTATTAAATTATCTTTACGCTTAAATTAATAAAAATATAAACCAGCTGCCCTTCTACATATGTACATATATAAGTATGTATGTGCATACATATGTTCATAGTAATAGATATGTCTACATAAAAATCTTTCTTTAGAGGCAACTGATTGTACCCAAAGTATTGGTAACGAAAGAAGGATGGTCATAATAATATAATTTGAAAAAGATGGGTCGACTATACCTAGCAACTATTTGACGGACAAATGCAAAATCAGAAAAATAATGGAATTGGTTATAAGTATATTATTTCAGTGGAAGGTACAACGCCCCTCGTATATATACATAAGAGAAAAAGAAAATCTTAATTTTTTACTAAGTAGTTGAAGCAGGTGGATGATTCGTATAGATGGATGATTCTTATACAGATCAGGACAATATTGATCGCTATATGTGTATAGAATATCTGTTATGAAAAATAGACTGATGCGGTTCGGTTCATATGTATCTACATACATACATACATATGTACATATGTGAATGGCCTGGTTTCTAGATTTGGTCGTGTTGGTCATCAGTGGTGAGCTGCTCATCAGTGGTGAGCTGCTCATCTCAGTGCGAGTTTTCTCAGTGCACTTAAATCTAATTGAAACTCTGAGGGCATGCAATGTCAAAACTGAAATATATATGCTGCAGTCAAGGTCGCGCCAAATTGTGTGCGAATTGACATTTTTATTGGTGTAAAGTTGCGGCGCCGCCCCAGAATCGAGAGCCGAGGGTCGAGGGTCGAGCCATGGGCCCTTGGTTGAAATATCGCACGCAGCGGTCGAGTGTTGTGAAAAGCCGGCGCGGTGAGGCGCCATTTCGCATGCAATGCCAACCAACCAATGGTAAATGGTAGCAGTAACGGTAATTGTAATTAAAGCGGACATCGGAACGCGCACAACTCGCATGGCGTTCGCTTCGAAAGGAGTTGCGAAAGAAGTTTCACAGTGCAATGAATCACGCAAGCCGGCTCCTCTGCCGGCAAGAGAGAGCCCGACAATGACGCCATTAGGGCTGTGACTGTCTCACTGTCAGTCTCTCTGTCTATCATTTAGCGCCCCGCTTGGTGTCGAGGACGCGTATAACTGTTCACAATCAAAGGCACGCGCGCGTTTGTGTGAGTGTGTTTGATTGTCATAACAGTTATTTGATGAGTGAGAGAGTGCGGGATTGTGTGGTGCGCGCATTTCCAAGGAAACTTTTTCTATAAAAAACTAAACATATAAACGGTAACAATAGCAGCAGCAGAACCTAACTATGAACCGCCTCCTTGTTTCTAAATACATACATACATACATACATACTTGTAAGTATTATGGCTTCTGCAGGTATTCGCCATTTGCATAAGCAAAGCAACAAAGGAGAAGGAGGAATGAAGTGCTGACAAACGCACGTCAACCTGTCCCTCGTTCTTTTCGCTATATACATGTATTTAAATATACCACACTCTTCTCATATAATAGATTAATTTCAATTGTAAAAATATCTATACGTGCAAAGGTGATTCAGGGGAGAGAAAAGTGCAGCACTGATGTTACGTCTACTCGTAGGGACAGACAGTTAAAAAGTTTGGTCACATTGAGTTCTCTTGGAATATAAAAGTTGTGAAACTTTATTTTTGCCTAAGAACCATTTTTGGTATTGATTTCAATGAAGGTACCATTTAACAGTTTAATATCAAAAATACAAAAAAATTGAATAAAATATCTTAACGTGGCTAATTTGTCTAACCTCAACCAGAAAGAAGTGCATTTAATTTTTTGTTTTCCCAATTCGTTTGTTTTATTGGAAGTGAGACGCAAATCTCATTTCCTCATTTCATTTACAATATTTTCGCCATATGCTCATTAACTATTATCTAAAAATATATAATTTATAATGAAAATTAGTGATAAACGTGTAACTTACAATTTTTATTTATCTTTTGCCATCATGATTTCAATATTACAAAAAGTGTTTAGTTTCGTTAAATGTTTTCAAAAGTTTTTGGAGGTTCTCCTTAAGTTTTT
This sequence comes from Scaptodrosophila lebanonensis, assembly GCF_003285725.1. Classification (NCBI taxonomy): domain Eukaryota; kingdom Metazoa; phylum Arthropoda; class Insecta; order Diptera; family Drosophilidae; genus Scaptodrosophila; species Scaptodrosophila lebanonensis. Next base: position 4,544,387 of record NW_022060738.1, read on the forward strand.
AAAATGTATTTTTTTAAATCTCACAGTTTCCTTTGTTGTTTCTAATTCAATTTTAAGTCTAAGGTCGAAACATTATTAGTTCGAAGCATTATTACAGCCATTGAACCTACTACTTGTATGTATTTTGTATGCCCCGATAATGGTTTCAAAAATGGGAATTTTTTCAGTACCAAATCAAAAAGATACCCGACAGGGATATAAATTAATTACCTTTTTGTATCACTTAAGAACTAAATTTTACGTATATTATAATTTTATATTTATTTATAAAAGTAGGTATTAAAGTATATACTATAAAAGTAAATTATAATATTACGTATATTTTCCACTTGTTTTATTTAACATTACTTACATTTTTTAATCTATATTCTGATAATAATATAATAACTAACTAATAACTAATATAATAATATTATTATACATATTGGATGAGACTTTATTATTTTTGTTGAAATATTTAAATGACCGAGAACTTAAGTGGCAAAACAGAGCATCAGAATTGATTTGCGTCGTTCTCTATTAAAACGCTGCAAATTTTCTGCAAACAAAAATTATCCTTTGGTCGAGGCCCTTTAAACGGACGTCAGCTGGAGCCTTTGACAAACGGCTAGAGCAAGTTGGCGCCACTGGCCTTGGCGTGGAGACATTTAAAGTTGGCGACGTTGTTTTGCCGCCAACTCTTTAATTAGCCCGCGCCACTGGATTGGTCATGTGTACGAAACGTTGTGTATTGGGTTCTGTTTTGGTGCTGGCTTTTGCAATAGTTTAATTTTTTTTGCTGTTGTGGTGGTCGTGGTCGTGGTCAACCGTGCATGCAAGTGCACGTGAATGCAGCGTATGTTAACCCTGGCAGTATAGCAAGTTAATGTCAGGGTCAGCATAGCCGCAGTGCCAAAAGGAAAAGGGCGGCGATTTGGGCTTGCATGCAAAAACCGAAGGCGGCTAACAATGAGTGGTTTGTTTAAATTGTTCACATATCCATATTATATAAATCAAAACAAGAGCCGCAATATAATAAAAGCCCTATACGATGTCCTACATACTATAAGTATGTATGTATGTATATGGCATGAATGCTCCCTTGTTGCTTGCATTGTTTTGTGGCCGTTGTTGTCGTTGCAAATTATTGGTTGGCCCGTGACAAAGGTACAAAATTTATTTAAAAGCAATTGACAGCACTGCTTGTGTGCGCAGCTGCACTCTTCGGGGGACCCGGGACCCATGACTAAGACACACGTGCTGACAATGGCGCCCAAAAAGATTGACCTTGACTTCTAACTGGCTGGCAATTAGAGTTATTTTCATTTGCAATTGGGGACATGTTTATTTTACGACATGCGCTGTCCGGCCAAATGCTTAAAATTTGAGTGGCTTCGAGTCAAGTGTATATCTACACATAAATAAAACATATACACATATATTATGTTTGTCACTTGGTGGTGGTTGGGGAGCAACGAGCAACGTTTGCTTTTTGAATAAGTTGTCTGTGAATGCGCTCAATATTGTTGAACTTTTTCAACACTAGAATTTAGGCGTTGCCAGACCGTGAAATCTACAGTGTGATCTGTGCAGCCTTGGCAAATAGAGATAAATAAATAGAAGCCGGTTCGGCTTAGGTTTTTCTTTTAAACGTTTTATATATTATATACTGAAGCCTTGAATTAAATTACTTTTGTGCTTCATGGCCACCTTCAAGCCAAAGTTCATTAAGCCCGAAACTGACGATGCAATCACAGACACCAGTGGCAGCACAGAGCAGAGCTCGGCGTTTGTGTTCAACGCCAACCAAAACCTGGGAATAGAGGAACAGCGGGAGCGCCTTCCGATTCGGAAGTATCGCGACCAAATCCTCTACTGCCTGGAAAACTACCAAGTGGTCATACTTGTGGGCGAAACAGGAAGTGGTAAGAGCACACAGGTGCCACAGTATTTGTACGAATTTGGCTGGCACACTAAAGGATTGATTGGAATAACTGAACCGCGACGTGTTGCAACTGTGACGTTGGCGAATAGAGTAGCGCAGGAGCGGGGGGAGCTAGTGGGCGATTCCGTCGGCTATGTGGTCCGCTTCTTAGAGCGCATGTCGTCGGAAACAAAGATCAAATACATGACAGAGGGCATTTTGTTGCGGGAGCTACTTGCGGATCCGCTGCTTACACAGTACGGAGTGATTATTGTGGATGAGGCACACGAGCGCAATATGCTAACAGATATGGTATTGGGCTTGTTAAAGAAAATATTACGGAAACGTAGCAATTTGAAACTCATCATTTCCTCGGCCACCATCGACGCTAGTTTCTTTAGCGAGTTCTTCAGCTGGCCGGGCTCAACTCGCGATGTCAGCGTTAAGCTGAGTATTGAAGGACGTATGCACGCTGTTACTAAGTACTACTTAAATGAGCCTTGTGCAGACTATGTACGTGAAACGGTAGAAACGGTATGGAAGTTGCACCAAAAAGAGCCTTTTGGAGACATATTGGCCTTTCTTACCGGCCAGGAGGAAGTGCTAGAGGCATTGGATTTGCTGAGAGAATACATTGCCAGTTCCGAACTGGATAATCTCAAGGTGGTGCCCATGTATGGCAGCATGACAAGCACAGATCAGCTCGCGGTGTTCTTCACCCCTCCAAAAGGCGTGCGGAAAGTGGTTCTGGCCACAAATATAGCAGAGACATCGATTACCATACCAGGCATTGTCTATGTCATAGATTGTGGTTACGTCAAGGTCAAATGTTATAATCCCGCCACCTGCAGCGATAGTCTTGTAATTGTGCCCGTAAGTAAAGCATCTGCCATACAACGCGCTGGTCGCGCAGGACGCGTGCGCCCAGGAAAAGTATATCGTTTATATACAAAGTCGGACTTCGACTCTCTGGCACCGCGACAGCCGCCGGAAATGCGTCGGAGTGAAATGAGCGGCGCCGTCTTGCAGCTGAAAGCTTTGGGCATTGGTAATATATTGCGATTTGATTTTCCCTCACCACCACCCGCAAAGAACCTATTGTCGGCGCTGGAGACACTATATGCCTTGGACGCAATCGACGAGCAGGGCAATCTGACGAAACCCGTGGGTTTCTTGCTTGCCGAGCTGCCGTTCGCGGCCATGCTGTCGAAGATGCTCTACATATCCGGTCAGATGGGCTGCTCTGAGGAGATTATCACCATTATTGCCATGTTGCAGGTGCAATCTGTCTATTCCAGACCTCCGTCAGCGCAGGCCCAGCAAAGTGGTCGCATCGCACATCGACATTTCGAGGTCGCCGAAGGTGATCTGATAACACTGCTTAACGTTTACACTGCCTTCGTAGAGGAGGGCATGACCAAGGAGTTCTGTGGCCAGTACTATCTTATCTATCGCAATTTGAAGCGGGCTTGTGAGCTGCGCGAGCAGCTGTTGGCATTGGCGCGCAAAAAATACGCAATTCCAATATTTTCATGCAAAGGGGATGTGGAAATGGTTTGCAAATGCATTACGGCGGGCTTCTTCACACAAGTGGCCTATTTGCATCATTCCGGAGTTTATAGACAAATTAGTAGCGGCACGGAGCTGGCAATACATCCAAATTCGACGCTATATACGCTACCACAAGCGCAATACGTAGTCTATTGCGAGCTGCTGCAAACCACCAAATTATTTATGGATCAACTGACGGTAATCAAAAAGGAGTGGCTAACAGAAGTTGCTCCTCATTACTATCATCAGACAACTATGCGACATTAGCGCTTGGCTCCTAATTCAAATGGTAATAACTCGATTTTTATTAGTAATGGCTTTAACATACAACAACTTAATCTAATTTTTATTGGTGCAGGTTCTTTAGCTGTGATACAAACATTGCTGTTAACCGGCAGCAACGCGACCACGTCCCTGGAACATCATCATGGATTCGGGACCACGGATAACGCGTGACATTAGTTCCCAGCACATTTTCGCGGGCAACAAGCTGCAAAAGAAATGTGTTTATAGCAATTAATTTCATGTTAATTTGAGCTTTTTCATAAACAATGTGGAACACAAGAAATCTCAAAATCTAGAAATCTGTTTAAGAATTAATTAACTTACCATTTCAGCGGCGTCAACATGCGAATGGAATTGGGCAGAACACACCACACCTCATTCTTTCGCACAGCGCTCTCGATGCGATCAGCCACATATTGCGGCTCCAGCATGGGCATCATGCGAGGTTGGACGCCTGAAAACATACCCGTGTTGATGTAATACGGACAAATCAAACTCATTTGTATCTGGTCATATCCATGGGCCTTTAGGTCGGTCAATAGACTCTCATGAAAGCCTATGCAAGCGTATTTCGTGGCAGCGTAATCACTGCAGCCATAGGTGCCCAGCATGCCTGTCACTGATCCCACTGTCACAATGTGGCCACGATTGTTACGCATCATGTGCGGCAGAAAAGCCTTCACGGTCCAATAGTGGGAGATTATGTTGATGTTATATGTGTTCTTTATCACACGATCGTGTAGTTCCCAGAAGGGCTTGCAGCAAACAATTCCCGCATTGTTGATAAGTATATCGACAGGTCCGACTTCAGCATTGACCTGTGCGGCGCGTTGATAAATCTGTTCGCTATCCGATATATCCACAACATAGCCCTTACAATTATGAAAACCGTGCTTTGCCAGTAAATCGACTGTGGTCTTTATAGCTGCGAAAAAGTAGTGAAAACATTATAAATGTTTATATAAGTAATTGTAACAGCTTTCACTAATATAATATAATGCTATGGTGCGGGTCCTTAACCCTAGCCACGATATCTATGTCTATGAAAGCTGTTAATTTTCTTCTATTTCACTCATGCGTGTTGCTTCAGACCTAGCCCTATTAGCAAGATATTGCTAACAAGTGGCCTAACTTTAAACAAACTCACAACATACCTTCTTGGTTTATATCCCAGATGACAATACGCGCTTGTAACTTGGCAAAGTTGAGGGCTATTAACCGACCTACTCCACCGCCACCTCCAGTTATGAGCACCACTTGGCCAGCTACGTTCTGCGAATTAAAATATATGTTTGTAACGAAATCGAAACTTATTTCCACAGCTCATTAACACTAAAGCATACAATACATATTTCGAAAATGCATACCATTTGCATAAATATGTGATAAAATAATGTTATAAGATTTCGACTTGGACTGTGCCGGCATATTTATAAGCGTACATTGCTAGCCAACTGAATAGAAACATCACTTTCAATTATAAAGAAACATTGATGTAAATATAATTTCAACTACACACTACTATGTACAATTCAGATGTACTTTTTAAAATAACTATTTTCTACCTTTCCTTAATCAAGCACCTAGACAAATTCTATACATTTTTCCGATTAAAGGCTATAAGTATGTATCTAAGTGGTAGATCAAAAATCAAATAGATTTCATGTCGAAAACTAGTTTTCATCTGGCCTGGGCACATGCCAATGCTTAAGTAATAAAACATATATTTATGTTTCGCCTTCTTTGTTGACGAATCATTTCTTTTGCATATTTGATTGACAAAGGTGCGTCGCCTAGACGATTATTCAATGTACAGCAAACATTTTGCATATATAATTAGTGTTGTTGTTATTGTCGTTTTCGCTTTGATGAATGCCATGCCGTGCCAAGTTTAATGTAAATTTGTTGTGGAAATTGCAACATGCATATGTTAAAAAGTAGTTTCAAGTAAATTTTGCAAGCATCTTCAAACGTTTTCGGGCTCAAGCGCTTACCATTTTGATAATTTGTTTCGTTATTTTTTTTTTTGATCATTTTTTTCTGGTTGTTGTTGCCATTTTATTGGCCAAAAGTTCAATCAAGTTCATGTGCGCTGCTTACAAAATAATGCAGCATTTTAGTTGTGCAAGTTATTTCAAATTTTCCAAATAACGAAATCTTGGGATATATTTCATACAATATGTTTAAAAAAATGATAGAAATACCTTTAGAAACAGGTGGAAACTTCTCACAGATCATACACATTTCTGACTCTGTGTCGAAGAGGAAAATATATATGGCGAATAAAATACAGTGGGGCTAAAACGACACAGGGGCAACGATAATTGATGAACTGTACAAATACTATATATGAGCTTCGTAATCACCATAGCCTTTAAGTACTGCAATATTTTGAATCAAGAGAAGAGAATAGGTGATAAAGAAGTATAGACTTGGTTCCTTCGACTTTCAATCCTTCAATATTCGTTAATTCAATATTAAAAATAGTTTGGTTTCGAGATACATATTCGTAAATATTTCAAAAAACGAACAATTGTATTTGTCTTGCTTTTAGGGCAATACTCCTACCCCAGTGTTGAAAGCAAAATCTTCGCCTAACTCGTATAATTATGTATTTGTATATGCCAACGGAAATGCGATCTGGTTGCAATTTAAATGCAGTTTTTTAAAATGTTTCTTGGTATTACATCTGCAATATGCAGTTGTGTTGGTATAATCAACAGTTACAACAGCAACAACAAAAAAATAGCAGCAACAACCAGCACAAGGCAGCAAAAAATTCAACAATGACAAACGCTTCGCGAGCGCAGGCGGCGCGCATGCGGAAAACTCGTTGCGATGAAAAATGTTTATTGTGCATTGGGCCGCAAAGGCAAATGAAAACTAAGCATAGGTTTGCTGAAAGCAGGAGGTTATTCACTTCTTGGGGCAATCCCAAGAAAATTGAAGTTTTGTAGACTGTCAAAAAAGTTGCTTAAGTAAACGCCATTAAGGCCGACTCGCATATTTGGCCAAAAAAAAAACTCCAAACAATTTCAGAGCCACTATTTCGTTGGCGCCTAATTGAAGACCAATATAAAATATACAAAAAAGCTTAAGTTATTTATTTAGCGCGCGAATGTAAATTTATTTGCTGTTTTAATTTTATGTTGACGAGAAAAAAATTGAACAAACATAAGAGGCAGGCATTCATTCCATATTGACCATTAAAATGGTTTCTTTAAATGCGTGTGAATTTGTTCGCTTTTGGCCACGCCAATGAGAGTCGACGATGCATGTCCAAACAATGCTATATATTTGTTCAGATATGTTTTTATTTGTTAACGCTTACAATTAAGCCTTTTACAACAGTTGCTGCCAGGCAGGCCGATAGACCGACAGATGCTGTAAAACACAGATAAACAAATAAATTGGAAAGTTCATAGTAGTTTTTTTGCAATTTGCGTTGCTACTGATTTGTTTTTATTAGACAACTATAAAAAACGTCAGCTCGTTGAAGTTGGTGAAATTATTGCTAAAAGCAACTTAGGTACGTGTACTCGAATATAATTGATGAAGGAAATACGGAGCCGGGATGAAAAGTAATTGACCGAGTAGTGAAAACACAAGCATTAGTATCCATTATGTTTCCATTGTTCATCAATTTCAATTCATCAATAAAACATGATTTCCGTGCCAATATCAGTAAGCTCGGACCATAATGATCTTTTTTTTTTTTTTTTTTTTTTTTTATATGATAATACTTTAATTTTCCTGTTATTATTTACAACAACTTAAATTAAACTTATAGAAATATACAAATACAACTTAAACTAGGAGTTCAGTCTTATTCCATAATGATCAGATTTAAAAAAAAAAAATATAATAATTTTTATTTAACTCTGAATCCAAAGAAAAACGCTCTAAAAATATTTCGAGACCGAAGGGTGTCTTGCTACGTTTGTCAGCTAACATGTGATGGGGAGATAGGACTAGTTCGATGTAGAAATGACAGAACTGGCTAATAGAATAATTTTTTTATTATAACACAAAAAGATCGGTATCTACACAAAAGCTCATAAAGGATTATGATTATTATTATTTTCTGAGTCTAATTTAGTGGCGTGAAAAAAATGAGATATTTGATGATCTTTGGTTAAAATATCTTGTGATAAATAACTTTGATGTTGCAAAATGTAGTTTACTTTTCAATACACCCTCGTAAGGGGTGGAAAAGTTTGTGTTCAGGAATTCAAAAGTTATGATTAGTGGTCGTCAATTATTTTCAACTCATCAAATAGACATGTGTGTGTGAGAGAGTGGGTGTAAGTGTTTTTATGGTGCTTGTGTAATGGAAAGATGTCAAGGCATAAATAAAACCAAAAACAGCAAAGCAACAAATTAAACAAAAATCGTGCCAGTTCAAATTATGTCAAAATTGCTGAAGCCAAAAAGTCAAGCACAAAAGTTCAGTCTGACTTTAAGTTTCTATTAAAAACAAGGAAAAGCATAATTTGTTCATAATACCAACATTAGCATATAGCATATTATATGAACATTTTCGTAAGTTGGGGTTTTGTTGTTTTCTCCTCGTTGTGTTTTCTTTTCCATTTTCATGCACGTACCTTTAACTTTCTAAAACGCTGCGGTAATATTGTTAAGTATAGCGATTCCAAAATGTAAAACACAGACTTTAGCGTGAAGATTAGCAAGTCCAACAAAAATTGGACCACAGCACGTAAAGGCTGATCCATGTGGAGAAGGCCTGGTGCGGCGGTCATGGTTATGGATTTGGCGAACTGCGACTATGTTTATGATCGATTGCTTTGCACAAAATTTGAGTTTGAGGTTTGATTTTTTGTATCGGCAAAGACCTTCGGGCACTCAACAGGCAATTAAACTTATGAATGTACAGATGGAACACGTGCGCGGGAGGAATGAAATTACGTAGTCGAAACGTGTGCGTAATGGAATTGCAAATTAAGGCACAGCCACAATAGAGTCAACACAATGTAATTTTATAGCTTTTATTTTGCTTAGTAGGCTGCCGCGGCTGGCATATTAATGATTATGGCCAGCTTTATTAGCGTCACACAACAAATGAATTTCTCTACGAGCGGCCTTTTTTTGCGCAGGCGTGCACGTCTTATAAAAACGGTAATGCGTTGATTTCGATGCCCCTCGACGACTGCGACGTCCGATTATCTTGAGGCCACAATAAAGACTGAGCGCACACATTCGTTGGAAATTTCTTGTGGACCGACCCAACAGCCAGCGCTTTTTCTATTTTACTGTTTATTCGGGCGCTGCTGGTGGCTGCTTGGTCCAACATCAAGATTCACACAAATCGTGACGGTTCGTGCAGAAATAGAAGTGGTAACAACAGCAACAATCACTTTCTTAGCGTGACTGTTTGGCAACTGATTCGCTTGGTCGCCGCCTGACTAGACCAGGTCGTTAGTTATTTTAGTGAGTTAGCTCAACCTGTTTATTATTACCTCGTTTTGTACCTTTATATTGATAAAAGGCTATGCCGAGTATTGGATTTCTCTATCTTTCCATACTAATTTGCATTTTTATTGCCCTGTTTTGTATTGTTTGAATCGTTGACCATTGTTAGCATGTTGATACGAATTTCTTTTCAGCCCGAACCACGATGAGGAAAAAAGGTTTGAAAAGCGTTGCATACTCTTAGGCTTGCATTAAAAGTCAGCTGGTTGGCTCTATAGAAATAACTTACATATGGCACAAGCAAATATACGTAAATATTTTAAAATACGTGCACGCAACAATATATTTAGTTATTAATTAATTTATTATTTTTTCCAATTAAAAAAACGTATGTTTTGTGATTTCCTTGAAGTAAATTGAACAAAATATCCAGCCTCTTCGGCAGCGGCTGCTTTAACATATAGACATGCACACATGCAAACATGTATCTATATATGTGAGTATACTCACACACACAAGCGAACGAATAGCTATTTTTGTGTCTACACGACGGCATGCGAGTTTGATTCACTTTGCTGCATCATTATTTATTTTTCGTTTTTATTTTTTAATAATTTTTTTTTAATATTTATTATTGTTAGAAATTTTTGGTTTAATCAAATTTATAAAATATATTTGCAAAAGCGATATATAAACAATTACATTTTAGTTAAAAACCCACCCTGTTGAGTGATGGAAGCGCTAAACATTGTGCACACATTCGGCCGATGAGAAGATAATTTTTCTCACGCTTGCTGGAAACCAGTTTTGTAGGTTGTGAGCATGTTTTCATCCTATTTATAGGTACTTATATTGGTGAATACTGTAAAATGCTTTCCACTATTTCTACTATAATATTAATTTTCTAGGTAGAATGTGTGACTTAATAAAGACTTATCATAAATTTTCCTAATGCCAGTTGCCAGTTTTCTATACGACGATAATATGAGTTTTATATTAGTTTAGTATATGATTTTTTGGTTTCGAAATATTCCAAAGCAACTAATAAATAAATTTACAACTTCTTACATGTGTGTAATATGTATTAATATATAATTTTTAAAATTAGACTACTCTTAATACCTTATAATATTTGCAATGATATATTGTCATTTAAAATATTTGTTAAGAACACAAATGCCTTCCTTCTATGCATTTTTATTTTGAACGCGCTCTCGCGTGAGTCTGCCGATAGGTGCGCCACTCAGTCTACCACCACTATTTAGCGCATGCCGGTTCTGCCTAAAATTCCCAACTACGAGTTCGGCGTTTGCTCGTATAAATACAACATCGCTCGAACGGTACTTTGGAAGTGTGTGTCTTCTGTGATGGCACGTAGCTGAACATTGATCGATTTAACGATATCGCTAACGGTATCTGTTTATTCAGATCTGCTCAGTGACAATTCCGTCACAATTTGTTTCCCAGTAATTCTGCCTGGTTGACATTGCTGCGGCAAACAGGTTCGGTCGGCTTTCCGCTGCCATTGTTCGACGACGGGTCGGGCAATAGACGCACGGTTATGCAACTTAGCACTTCGCCCACTCCGCCTCGCGAATTTCGATCCGTTAATCTGCACGCCCCCTCAAGGGGCGTGTGGTGGGTTGAAATGCGTATAGGTGTTTGGGGCCGGGCGTGGTGCTAATGCTGAAGCTGACGACAGTTGCCCAAGTCAGCCATTTTCAAAATTTCTTGGTTAAGTAACTTTGTAGCTTAGCTTCGGATTTTCGTAATAAATTTGCTGTTCAGAACACTTCCATTGACGTGGCATTGCCGAGCAATTTGCCCATTTTTTGCAAAAACTGAATTGCAGGGGTAGTATAAATTTTTATTTTTGAAAAACAATGCAATTGATTATCAGTTACTTAAGGAAACTGTTGCAAATCGTGTGGCGCTGCTACGCAGAGCTACAGAGGTATTTGACAATGGGCATGCCGGCGATATATATAGCCAAAACAGATAAACAATGTTCGAGGCATACCGATAGAATCTATACCAGATATACTTGCGGTTCATTAGCAGGCCGGTGCGGCTTTGCTTTGGCGACTTGAGGTTGGTGGAGGTGCTGCTGTTGGACCTTGAAATGTTGTGTTGGCGTAGTCGCAAAATTTCAGACCCCAATCGTATCTTAGAATCACGTAGCTCCTCCATCTCCTGGCCTTTACTGTAACAAAAGAAAATTATATGTGTAATGAAAATGTAGTTTTCAGGTTTGAGCAGAATGTGGACACGCACACATCCCATTCCCGCAATTTCGTTTCTAGACCCTCGATAATGCGTCGCATGCTTTGCAACATGTCCTCTTTCTGCTCTAGCTCCAAACGATATTTGTTTTCCGCATCTTTGTAATCGCTATCTATACTTCGTATCTTTTTCACCTCTTCAAGAAGTTGTTCATTTTCCCACCTAAGTTGTTTTGAAACGCGTTCTTCCTTAGACAGTTCCGTTTGCAGGGTACGCTGATCCATGATTGCTTTGAAGAGGTCTCCTTTTGTTTGGCCCGCAATCTTCTCAAGAGCGTCATACTGCAATTATATAAAACATTCGTGAGTGCACACAATATTTTTTTTTTTTTTAGTAGCAGAGTGTATTTTATTTAAAACTGTCCATCGTGGACAATCATTAAATTGGTTAAATAAACTTGACAATTTATTATTTCATATGAGGTTGTAATATCCCGCTAGACCATGGGGAGGTCCAATCAATAACAAATAATACTGCCATTTTATACAACAGAGAAAAAAATTTATAGCATGAAAAAAAACAGAATTTAATATTAAAGGAATTTAGTATTGTACTAAGTTTAAAAGGAGTATTTTAGTCGCCAAATTAAGCCGCTGTGCCTCGACTCACAGCGAGCGATTATTATTGCATTAGGGCATGTGTACTATATTTAATACTGGTTAGTTAATTGTAAGGAGATTTTCCTGCTTAAATTACAAGGGGATTGATTAGACGAGAGCTCATTATAATTAGAACACAGAACATTAAAAGGAGAGTGAAGGAACTACAAAGCTTATACGATGGATAAGGTTGCCGAAGTGATTTCTCTCGCCAGTAGCTTGTAAATAAAAACTACACCATGACATGTTCTAAGATCAATAAAACGTAATTGGTCACGATAAGGTGGAAAACCATTGGGATCCCATTGAAGGGGGACTCAATCATATCCTAGTATTTATTATACTGGGCAGTATTCCATAATGGAACGAACGAGATATGAATAAGGAATATTAGTTGTGTACGGATCGCCAAATTCCTTTGACCATCGTTTTACGAAACCCAGAATACCTCTAGCTTTACTAACCATTATAAAGATATTTCAATGATTTTTCATGGATTATAAATCTTAACATTTGGTCTTTTTTTTTGTAAAACTGTAATTTGACGAATTTAATAAACGACATCACAGACTGTCTCAATTATTGGAAAGTATGCAAATAGAATATTTTTCCCAATATTTTTCCCTTCTTAAAATGTAACAATTTGACTACCAGATTAGTTACGAATCTTTTTCATGAAAGTCGCCGAATTAGGTCTTACCTCGTTTTTGCGATAGCTTATCTCCTGCTCGAGCAGCGCCTTGTCGGCCGTCAGGTTGAGCACGGAGGTCGTTAAACTGTCGCAAGAGGAGCGCACCTTGGTTACATTTAGTGTTGACTGCTTCAGTTGTAATTGCAGCTCGCTGTTGCGTTTCTGTTCGACGCGCATGAGGGTGGTGTAGACATGCAACTGGTTCTTGGCCTTCATGGACTGCGTGGGGCGGTCTTTTGTGATGAGTGGCTTCTGTCAAATATCACATTTTCCGACTTACGCTTTTCTGCAGACGATCCACTGCTTGCTGCAGCTGGCGGACCTCCTCACGGCGCTGCCGCCATGCATGCAACATGACCGTGGTGAACACCTTCATGCTAGCCGCATTCTCTCGCTTAGAGCGCCAGGGAGTTACCTGTGGCTCTAGTAGACAATTGGCGGTTAGCATTGCGGTTGTCATCTCTGCTGGTACAATTTTGTGCTCCGAAGGGAGAGGTGCAAGGACATGCATTTGCAGTTCATGCTGCTGCTTGAGATTTGTATGCTTTGTGGCCTCATCTGCAGGTGTTGCTGCATCCCGAAATGGTTTTAGAGGTGGTTCAGGCCTTGTACGGCCACTTGGCATGCTATTTGCGGAAGTCGGCGCTTTGGAAAACACAGAATGTCGCATCTCCTTGAAGGTGTTAAATGATGATATCGAAGCCGTCCCTCGCTCCATGTTCAAAAAATATCTGAAGTTCTAATTAACGTACGAAATTTGAAACGCGTGCTCTTCCGGTCATTACCAAGCGAGTTGTTTGATATAAAATATATATATTTATGTTTTTAATTGTATATATAAAACTGCAATTTTCAGATGACTATTGGCCAAACAGATAGCGCCCGATCTTCGAAATGTGGCTTGTTAAGATGTTGTATGTGTTTAAAACCGAAAAAAATAATCTGAATTTCTACACAAAATTTAATGTACTACAGAGTGTCGCATCTGTCGTCATTTAAGAACAATCATATTGATCTCGTAAGCAAGGAGCACTCGATTTAACGACGTTATGATAAAGAGGGTAATTAAATCGTCTGTTTTGGCCCACATACTTATGCCATGGTATAATCTCAAGGCACTGTGCACGCTATTACACAAGAAATACCAGGAATCGGCCAAGGTCGACGCGGCTCAAGTAACAAATTGCATGCGTACCAATAATGGGCAATACTGACAACTGAACGCCGCACAGTGGGACAGAATCCCATGACAAAATAAACTACAAAAACCTGAAACCTCTGCTAGTGCAAACTGAAACAAAAGCCTTAATAGAGATGGCTCCTAACCAGCAAAATCACTTACTCAAGAACAATGGCATCCTATGGGGGTCCTACATTGCTCCTTCCTGCCAAAATGGCTTGCAACGTCTGTACGGAATTGTTGTGAAATACCACCTAGGAAAAATCCGAATCCTGCAAGTCAAAACAGTTTGCTTGATAACTGGTACAACGAGCAGGTTGTACAGTACATGTACATGGGGCGACTAGGATCGATTATAGAGCGAGGCTAAGGAGATCACTTACGATCGACCTTTCCGAAAGTTATATATGTATATATAATGCTAAATACTAACATAAGACTGAACAGCAAGCTTATGGTTTAATTGTTCTCTTCGGTTAGTTTTTATTGAAGTTGTGATAAATAATAACAGTATAATTGAAGGAAATAAATAAAAGAAAAACATTAATTTGATTTTATTTATTTTCTATAAATATCGCCCAGGGCCAAGTATTATCGTAATAAGTCAATTTTCAATCGTGTAATTGCTAAAAATATAAAAAAAATATATAAGCTATGAATATTTTCTTAAGAGTCCCTCCATTTATTTTAAATATTTTTAGTAAATTGAACAAATGTGTTTATGTTTTAAGCAATATGAGCTCAGAAATGATTTCAAAACATATGTATAAAGAAAAATATTGGAAGATGTGTATGTCTTTGTTAATGGTGCTAACATCTACCTTTGATATGTAAGCTAAAATACATAAATTCCTTGGCTCGCAGAGAATCGCAATCAAACTACCGGTAAAGTATACAAACAAAGTTTTGGCTTTTGCACAAAAGTTTTTGCCTATCGAGCCCATTGTAAACTAAAAGAGGGAAAGGTGCAACAACAAAAAACACAATGGAGGGTAGCTATGTATATATGTAAGTACATAGTTGTAAAGGGGCGTTAAAAGAATCAGTGAGTTGAGGTTGCCATGAAGTCGCGTGATTTGACCGACACACGTTTCGCTATTGGTCGCACACTTTTGTTCTTTCACAGGGTTTGGGTCCGATTACTGCTTCTAAATTGTTTGGTCGATGTCGGCCTGTCAGTTCCAAGCCCATTGTGGAGGCACTTGCTTAATACTCGTGTATAGTTGTTGGTCCTGGGGCGTCTAATTCGTGCTATCGAAACATTTTGAATAGTTATTTGGTTTTCAGGAGTTGGACAAATATGGAGAAAGGGAGAAGGTCATATTTGTTGTGAAATTTCAATGCGGCATACACCACTGACATAATTTCTATTTATTTGGTGCTTAGCTCAGCTTTCTGTAGCGATTTGTTGTGTTTGTGGGGAAATTTGGGCATATTTCGCTTGTTGCATGCCATAGCACGTTGACATTTGTAAGTTAGTCTTTATGGTTCTTTTGCGATATGATTGATAGCGGACTTTGCGGCTTTCAATACTATGTTCGCCTCACATTTTTATGTTTCTGTTGTTTGTATGGGCCCTTATCCCCAAATCCGAATTCTCAGAAATGTCAGCGGACGGAATTTATTCTTAAAAACACTGTTACAGTTTCGATTGTCGCTATGTTTTGAAAAAAAAAAAACCCTTACAATATGGTAAACGCTTTCATTTGTTTAAATTAAAAAGTTTGATGGGAATTTTCAACCATTGCTTATATTATGCTTAGCTACACTCAGCACACATCCTAAAGGTCCCAGTGCGACTTGAGCCCCTTTGCAACAATTCACTGAATGAATCAGCAACAGCAGCCGGTGGTTTCACTTTCAATTCCTTGGAATTCCGCATCCTGAATGTCAAAGTTCGAGATAAAAGTGAAAACCATTTTCATATAGTTACACATGTACGGGTACGTGTCCGTGCTTGGATGAGTCACGGTCATGCCATGGTGTCTACTGCCAACATGAAAATTAATGCCACAACAAATACCGACGCTTGATGATATCCTTTTCCAGGAATTGCTGGCTGAATCAGTCGCCAATACACAGCCCATTTGGTGGGGGCAGTCTTACAGTTTATTATGTATTTGTAAGTGGTCTGTGGGCGGTAGGCGCAAAATTTTCATTTTCATTCATAAAAGCCTCGCCATAGCGGCAAAAGCTTTCGCTGAGCGGCAACATGAGTCATTGGCAACAAGCACACTGCGAGAAAACTTTTCCACAAGACGTTGCGTAAAAGTTGTTTGCAAAGCAAGCTCCAACTGAGCCCGATAAAGCCAGTTTACAGTGGTTTGCCAACATTCAAATAACAAAAACAAATTGAAAATTTAAAAAGGTATGTTTAAATTGAATAAATTAAAATGTGCAATTATTATGAAATGACCAGTTGCGTGAAAGATACAACGAATGAGGAAAATGAGGAATGAAGTAGGAAAATAATTCTAAATATTTCCAATCTCTTATCCGGTGATCTAAGATTTTGTAAATGTGAATTTTGTGACAGATAATTAATAAATTTGATAAGGACATCAGCGTACTTTTAAAAGTGAGTATAACATTTCTTTTGGGCAATGTTTATAAAATTTGTAGCGATCTATCAATGTTTGCTTTATTAGATATACTATAGCTTGTTCGTAATCTATAACAGCAAAAGGCTTTTTCTAAATTTTTTGTTTGAAAGGTTTTGAGCTGGAAGAGCGAGTCCGGAGCTGCAGTTTTGCGCGTAGCACTGGAATACAATTGTTTCTCTGAAAGCTTCTCTAAGAATTAATTCATTTAAGGGAATTTAGTACAAAGTTTAATTTCTGTAATTATGGAAAACTAAATCATTTTTAGCAACGAAATCAATTGCAGGAATCCTCCTCATGTCTTGGCCTTGGCGTTTAAAAGCTGATGTTAATGTCTCAGTCCAGATCACTGTGCAGTTGTTTCTTTTGTCTGCGCCGACGTGACTCAGCTCAGGCTGTTGTGACGTATGCATATACGAGTATATGTGCATACATATGTATTTGTATGTATTTACTGGCTATACTTGTCTGGTGTGCGGTGTGGCGTGCTCTTCGTTGGGGCCTTTTGAGAGCGTGTGGAGCTGCACTTGCTGTCTTGTTATTTTCGTTTCGAACTTAACTTTGATCTTTGCTTTTTGTTTCTGTTTTCGCTATTTTGTTGTTGTTGTAGCTGTAGTTGTGGTTCCAACTCCCTTGCCAGAGCATAAAGCTCTCTGACACTGGTTAATGGCGTCAGGCCAGTTCGTTTAGTCTTCAATTCGCTGGCGTCGTGATCGGTTTATCAGGCGCGTCTCTTTCTGTAGGTATTACATTACCGTTTGTGCGCGATCGCGATTGCGCATTAAGCTTTCTCACCTATTTTCGCTCTCTTGGTAGGTTCGGCGCGAGCGCACTTAAGGCACATAGGCGAGTTTAAAAACTTGTGCATGCCAAGTGTAGCAAAAAATGTGAATAAAAGTAAAATGATGTGAAGAAATGAAATAACACCAAAAAAAAAGGTGCATAAAAGTGTATGTGATTGGTGTTGTTGTTATTGCTATTGCTGTTGCCGTTGCGACAACGCAACAACGAAAAAAGTTTCACTGCCCCTAGTCTGTTTTATTTCTTAACAGTGGTCGCGCAACAAAAACAAATACAACGTCGCATAAAAACAAAACTTTATAACACTTCACGAATTGATAATATGTATTAAAATCGAAACTCTTACTGTGTGATAAGATTACGGCATGTCGCAATTGGCAAAGCTTTTGCTTATTGGAGTATGCGTGTGCGCGTGCCTTGGGCAACCAAAAAGATCACCCGTTTTTAAAGTGCAATAGAAAAGTGGAAGCTAAACGAAATTGAAAAGCAACAGAATACATATGTATGTACATATGTATGTATACTCGTACATATAGTAGTAGTGTGAACGTGCCCGCAACTGTCTTGTCGGCCAAATAACAAAATAACAAAATAGCCGCCCTGTGATGATCGCATAAGAGCATAAAGCCCGGAATTCCCCATACAAACTATAGAAGACGTCATGAGAAAAGCTTCATTCGCATGCTCCGTGCTGCTCGCGCTCTCGCTTTCGATTGGACGAGCTTGGCGGGCGGCTCAGGCACGGCGCGCGTACAGCGAAAAATTCGATTTCTTACCATTTCATTAGTTTCATATGTATATCTATCTTTATATACATACGAGTACATACATACATACATTTTTACCTTTTGCATGTAGATAAAGTATGTGCATATGTATTCTATTTTTCCCTTCTCTATACGCCATTTGTTGTCGTTGTTGTTGCTATTGCAAACTTTGCTATTATCGCACCATGCCTCGTCATTTGTTCTTGCCGTTTTACGCGCAAAAATTCAATAAGAGAACAAATATTTTTATATAAAAAGATAAATAGCGAACCGGTTTCTGTAATACATACATACTATACATACTTACGTATTGCCTGTATGTGTGCAGATTTGTGTATTTGTGTCTTTTCAAATGTGTTTTAAAAACTCAATATTCAAATTAAAAGGAATTTTCATGCCGAGCACACATTTTGTTATACATAAATAAAATATATTGAAGCGCACTCGATTAATTTACATAACGGCACAGTTTTACTTGGAAATGGAAGAGTGTGCTACAGCGTTGTGTCTCAATTGTTTTAAATCTTATAAAAATGTATTTTCCTAGATGAGATATTTACATATTTCAGAGCTTAACAAATAATTTGTAACATAAAATTTCAAAGTGTATTTTAAACGCTAAGCAACGCCAAGAGCCGCAGCTCAAAGATCAATGCATAACAATTTTCACTCCAGTTGGATAATTGTAAAGGTAAGTTAAGAATAATTACATTTTTTTTGGCAAAACACCTATTCAATCTAAAAACGATTAAAGTAAATGAACAATTGATTAAATTTATATTATTCAGATTTTCTTTTCACATGATAATTTGATTATTTGTCAAGCAAAGTAATTCTGTGGCTTTACTTTCATTTTGTACAAAATCGAAAGAAAATAAAGCAGTTCACTTAATACAGATTTAGTTCATTAGTGTGCAAACTAAATGTAACAATTAAGTTAATAGTAAATATAAATTAACTGAATTGCTTTCAAAATTTGTAATGATGGTAGATTATCGTGTTGACCCTTGCCTTGTGCACTTATGTGATAATCCTTGATTCTTATAATTAAATATTGCTACCAGATGTGGCTCAAATTTGTGGTTTCAATTCCGATTGGCTTACATATAGCACAAAAATATAAAAAACGAACCACGTAACAATTTCCCTTATTGCGCCTTACAATACAAATTATATCCCTTCATGGTTAACTCAAACATTATACAAATTATCTAATTTATCATAAGAAAATAATTTGTTCTTGTCTGGAATTGGTCGTCCGTTGTAAGCTTTCGAGACCCTTATCAGGTATGACAGCAACACTCTCAATATCCAATTAGGTTATAAAATATTTATCAACAAACCCTCTTTCGATATCACATCGTTTATACTTACATATGTCAGATATATAATATACCTAGTGATTTGATATGGTCGGGCTCTGTGTCCGTTAAAAAATGTAAAAATTGGGTTAGAAGTTGTGGACGTTAAGGCAGTATTTGATCTTGTCTCCTTATGCTGATCATATAGGTTATACTAATTATAAATAAAATGTGTGTAAACCATTTGTCATTCTGGATGCTCCAACTTGAACTTTTAGTGAAGGGTACAAATAAATGAATAATTGTTCTTCCAATTGACTTCAATCTTCATAATTGTTGGTATAGAAAAATATTTGTTCACTTTTATAAATGTTCATTTATGCGATCAGTATTTCGATTATGTATTTGCATTAACACACTTCAGTTATTTGTATGCTTTTTTCAACAAAGGCAATCAAAACATTACAATTGACAACTACGCAATTACTTATGTACATACATAGTACTAACATATGCATTTACATACTCGTATGTAGTGGGAATACTTTTGTTTATCGCAACAAAGGATAGTACGAGAAGTGAAGAAACCGCATCGACGAGTGAGTTATGGATAAAAAAATAAATAAACAAATAACTTTATGTGCATGACAACTTTTCATGGGTGGATTTGCCCTTAACTTGCTTGCTTAACAAAGCTATTGTGCTATAAACACGATAAGGTTGAATGTTATTGTTCTTCATAGAATTCCTTGACAATATCTCTCAGCTTTATATCTAAAAATATCTTTGTGGTGAAGAAAATGGAAAACGATATTTTTCCTGTTTCTTCCAACTCCTGTTAATATTTCTAATAAATTTGTCTTCAATCTGACATTTTTCTTTCCTCTTCATGACATTCCTTCTTTGGGTCATGCTGCGTCTAAATAGAACAACGATTTTATATTAACATTGAACTGTGTGTCTCAAAAAGTAGATTTTGTGTATGTACAACTATATGAGCTAAATTATATGCGTCCATAGCAGAAGCAAAAAGAAGAAGTGCGAAGCCGCACCTGCATTTGTGGGCGTAGTATTGTAGTGCTATTGTTTATTTAATAACTTTTCTTAGAATTGACCGATTTGGATGAAATTTGATTTCATTCAGTCAGACCAGTATTTGGATATGGCTATATCAATTTCTCTTGTCATGCTGAATAAGAATATATGTATGTATGTGTATACTTATGGTGTCGGAGATGCTGCCCTCTCCCTGTTCTGATATTTTTAAAGATATCGATGTCGTTATAAAATTCCACCATCTAATAATTTTATAGTTGTAATAGAATATTCTGATATAAAATCTTCCGGAAAGAAATTGACTACTTTAAGGTCTCTTCCAAATGGATATACTACACATAGTATATGTTTGTATGTGTATGTTTTGGCTTACTAATCTAACAAAGCTTTGCCAACAATTATTTTCCAGTTTTATATCCAAAGGGTATTAGTTTCTTCTGCAGAGTACGAATAGTAGAAGAAAGCATCTGACAGCCAGATTTTTTGCAGTGTAACTTGTCGCCTGTCCAAAGCTCTGAGTTTTGGCGCGCATATTGTGACCCCAACAGGCAACGAAGTGCCCCCAAATGCGTGTACAATATATAAGTGTGTAGTACCTATTAAATAATCCAAATGCGAATGAAAACAATATGAAAGCTGAAACACCTGTACACATGGCAGCGCTGCTCGCGTCAGTGCGCGCGCATTCAAAATATATGAGATGGAGTGGAGCGATGGTGTGGGGATGGATGGGGGATGGAGTGGGGTGTGGGGTGCGATGAAAGCTTTCGGCGCACTTGCATTTGCTTAGACAGTCCGACGTCGGCGTCGGCATCGTAAGCCGGCAGCGGCATTGGCAGCGGCAGTCGAAAACGTTGGAGAATTTCCTATTGTGTTTCATTCTAAGATCGACTTGAAAGGTTTGCGGTAGTGCTGGCGGGTATTTACGTTTACGCTGGATATACTCGTATACGCAATATTTGTTTTCTGTACATACTATACTTTTGAGTGCAAGTGCTAGATGTGTTTTGAAGAATAGAATATTTAATAAATTAAATTATGGAAACAGCGATTAGAAAGTTATGCGTGTTTTTCGAAATGATACATTTATATTAGCTTACTTTATTAACTTTAATCAATAATAAGAGTGCGTCAGTGTGTTTTGCGCCAAAATATTTTAATTGATTTAAAATATGACACTTCCTTAACTGCCCCTTAGTAGCTGTAAAGTACAGGTAACTATGATGCTTTTAAGCAACTGGCCGCAACTCAATTATTGCACTTGCCTTACAAAACCTGCTGCTGACTCATTAAGTGTTTGTGCATGTGTGTGCGTGTGTGTGTGTGTGCAAAGCAAAAATCAAAATTAGCAAGTCATCAAGTTAGTTAATGCTGACTGGATTGTGCAAATCCAAGTTGTACTTCATTTGCATGTTAGAAACGCGACTATGTCAATATTGTTTAGAAAGACAGTAAGGGCCAATGCCATTATGTAGTTCTGTGAAATAAACTTACTCAACAAATGTATTTATATCGGAGCGATTTGTAAAGAAACATTAAAACATCATTAAGATTGCACTACCAAGAAAAGATAACTTTTTTTTTTTATTTTATTAGTTTCTATTTTATATTTTACAAAAATGCAAAGCTGCAAATATTTTCAAATAAATCAGCAGTTGAAGAAGTACCCTACCGGCTGTTCAAAAATATATAATACAAGTATAAAGAAATTAACAGCTTTGTATTATTTTTACGCATGTACTCTGAGAAGTGAAGAATACTTTTTGAAAAAATGAGCATTGAAACGCAAAATCGATATTCTGATGATCGTAATATGAAGTTGTTAATTTTTATTGAATTAATATCCACAAAATTTAAAGCGTTGAGTTCATTTTTATAGCCTGTACCCAAAGGGTGAAAGGCTATACTAGTTTTGTGCGCATGTATGTAACACACAGAAGGAGGCGTGGCAGACCCCACAAAGTATATATATTCTTGATCAGGATGAGAAGCCGAGTGGATATAGCCTTGTCCGTCCGTCCGTCTGTCTGTTCGTATGAACGCAAGGATCTCAGAAAGTATAAGAGCTAGAAAAACCAAACTTGGTTTCCATATTCTCCTAAGACCGAGAAAGTACGAGTTTGAGTTTTTTTTCGATGCACCCCCCCACTCCCCCGCAATTCGTGTTTTTTCTTATAACTTCCGTAATTCTCGGAATTTTGAAATCAATTTTTGGTAGGTACATCCAGTTAGTACTAATGTGTCCGTGTACCAAATTTCATCATGATAGGTCAATTCTGAAGAAAGTTATAGCCATAAGTAAAATCGCTGCTCATGCGCTGCCTGCAGCTCTGTCGGCAGCTGCTTTGGTTCAACTTTGTGCTGCATACATACACGCATATAAACACGCATAGGTACGTGATGTAAATGTATGCTGTTAAAACTGAACATAAACATGTATTCTAATTTAATTTTATTAATTAATTAATTCATTCATTTTTTTAATAATTTAATTTTTTTTTTTTTATTTTTTTGTTTAATTTTTCTTTTTTGTGGAGAGTACAGGCTATTTTACTGTCGGGCTTGCTCGACTGTAGCGTTCTATCTTGTTTTATACATACCTCTTGCACAAAGGGTGGAAGAGTATACTTAAAAACTTAAAAGCTAAACGACTCTGTTATTATAATGCTTCAATCAGAAGTTGACATAAAGCTTATTTCAATTGAGAGGCGGGAACCGTGTATATTGGAGTTCGATTTACGTGTACTTATCGATCTACTAGGCTAACATTTAAAAGCCGATAGCACTGTTTAAACATCAACTATAGTGCCTTTTCTTTCATTAACAAATTGCTTAGATAATATAGTACATATAAGTTTTTAATTTCGTAACTTACAAAATGTGCTCAGCCAGCTAGAGTATTGGGCTTCAGTTCGTCATTCTTGACAAGTCGCATTCTTGAAATTTATTTAAAATTTTATTGGTAGTCCGGTTCTTGGTTCAGAAGAACACAAACACTTTGCAAAATAAGAACTTGGCATACGAAATATTTGTTTATTCCGCGAAAATGGGAAATTACCAAAATATTTTATTTCGTAAATGGTCATAAAAGAAACAATTATAAACCAAGAGAGAACGCTACTGTAGAGTAAAATACCCTTTACCCATTCCTACAAATAAGAAAACAATTTTTTTTTAAATAATATTGAACTTTAATTAATTTTAATTAATTAATAATCACAGAGTTACGGAAGTTATGAAAAACGACATCGAAAAACAAACTCAAACTTATACTTTGTCGGTCTTAGACGAATCTGGATACCAAGTTTGTTTAAAGCTAGACTCTTATATTTTCTGAGATACTGTAGTTTATATGGCCGGACAGACGGACATGGCTATATGGACTCGTCTTGTAATACTGATCAATAATATATATACTTTGTGGGGTCTGCCACACCTCCTTCTATGTGTTACATTCATTCGCACAAAGCTAGTATATCCTTTCATCCTTTGGGTACAGGGTATTATACGAACCACTCTAACGACGGACAAGACTAGTAGCCCAGGAGATATGTTATAACAACGGGTAAATAACAAATTTCGGATAAGAATCTGAATTTATCGAATTCTCGGATTAACTTACTTTGAAACAACTCGGTTAGCTAGGGGTTTATCAGTTGTTTAAACACTTTAATGTTCTATTTGGAACGTAAATTGCCTAACACCAATGATCGTTAAGTATTGCGAACAGCTTTCTCGTTCGCTATGCTCATCAAACTCGTTTAAACGTGTTCTATGTATAGGAATGCGCTGCCACTTTGATGATCTTAATCTTAATTTGAGCTGCTGGCG
Organism: Scaptodrosophila lebanonensis; assembly: GCF_003285725.1. NCBI lineage: Eukaryota > Metazoa > Arthropoda > Insecta > Diptera > Drosophilidae > Scaptodrosophila > Scaptodrosophila lebanonensis. Next base: position 4,568,665 of record NW_022060738.1, read on the forward strand.
CCAAAATTTGTCTGTTGTTGTACTTGTAAAATTAGCATATGTATTGTAAAGTTTGCAAATTATTCATATGATGGCTGGAAAGGAAAAAAACTAGGCGCCAGTCAATAATTTTACCTTAGCATACATACTAAAAAGCCAATACTTCAGATAAGAACATGAGTTTATTTTATTAATCAATTCAATGTCACATTGTTGTTACTCTTTTTGCGCTTTTATGAGTCAGTTTATCAGTTGGACATTTGTTTTTGTCGATTTTCGTATAGACGATAGTCGATCTGCTTTTCGTTCATCACTGATTAGTCTATTTTTATATATTCGTGCACATCCATCAGTCCCTATGCCATATCTTTCAGACTGTGCGGTAGCTTATCTGGAGCATGTGTTACGCTCGCGACGAGCGTTTTATTGGTCACATGTGAAAACATAATCGATGGCCATATAATGACATCGAAAGCGTCATAGTCATGCTCTCTGCACATGCAAAAATTAATTAAGTCCAGCACTTCATACTATAAATGGCCATTTGGCCCATAGCTCTTTTTCGATTCTGGCTACTGACCTAAGTCATTTATTTATGATTCGTTCATTCAATGCCGAAGACACGCTCTTTGTGAATGATACATTCTTGTTTTTCTGCGCCACACGAACGCATTCCTAGCATTTCAATATTATACGAATATACACAATATCGAGAGCTATTATACTTGTATGTTCTATATATCTGGCGATTTTCAACATGACTCACTACTTTCTTGGAAATTTGTTTGCTTCTGACAAGACACAAAAATTTGCATATGCGCAAAAATATGTATTCTTCTTATAACTTTTATAATGTGCCTGTTATTATTATATAGTACTGACTATATGTATGGGTATGTTGTGTGCTATACTGAATATAAGAGTCGGTGGTATACATTATTCTTGGCGCCACATACCCTTTCGTTCAACGGCCAGAAGAGAGACACTGACAGGAGCCACGGCTCTATAACGGAAATGCATATACTATATAAATAAATATTTCAACTTGAACGATCTGCTAATTGAAAGCTAACTGAACGCAAACTACCTTCTGTTTGTGAATTGTTGGCGCTTTTACAACAATTTTTTCGGCAAATAAGTCTTTTTGCATCTGCTCTCAGATAAGGTCTTCAAGGGCAGTTTCGCTATATTTTATGTCTTATTATGAAATGATTTTGTCGATGGCATTGCGAATTAGTTTTCTTGGAAGTTCGTTTCTGTTTAATTATTTCAATTAATATTTAAAACTATAGTTATTCATTTTTTAAATGATTTTGTCGATGACATTGCGAATAATTTTCTTCGAATTTCATTTCTGACCAAAGTTAATTTCTTATTTATAATTATAGTTATTCCTTTTTAAAAACATCAAATAATTTCTTCGACAACATTTCGAATTAGTTTTCGTGGAATTTCATTTCTGACCAAAAATATTTCAATTCATAATTACAAGCATATTTATTTATGTTTTAATTGAAAAACATTTGTTCGTTATCAAAGTTCTTTGATAATCTGGACTCCACATATATAGACCATATAGGAATTTGTATGAACTTAATGTTTATTTAACATGTGAAATTGATATGCCCTGTCTGTTTATATTCCAGAAGAATAGGATAGTTAAATCGTAAATATAGCAATTTTTCTAACCTTGAATATATTAATATAGAAGTTATTCTTTCAACTTAAGTTTATGGTTATCTTTTAATTACTAAACTATAAAATATTGTACACTATATTAAGGGTATACAATAATTTTTTACAAGATTTGGCAGTGCAGCAAAGTTTGTTGACACCAGCAATTGTTGTTATACCCGTTGAAAAAGTTTTCGTGAAGCCAACCACACGCCTTTATACGTGTATTTATGTGCATATATATATATATATATATATATATATATATATATATATATATATATATATATATATATATATATATATATATAGGTATATCATTCAGATCTACTGCATTATAAACAAAATGGGCCATTTGCAACTGTAGGCAATGACAAATCGAATCCCAAGACAAACCCAAAATATGGAAAGCGTTTCGCAGAACACGAGTAATAAATGCACATATGTAGATATGTAGTACATATTTATAAAATAAATGAAAAGTGTGTAAAAAAGTAAGAATAAAAATAGCAGAAAGCTTTCTTCAGTATTCGCCGAGTTCGTTCGAAAACTTTTTAGGCTCGCATATGAGAAATATTTTCGAACAGTTCGCTCGGATCAGTGTTCAGCCGCTGGGCAAGAACTCAAGACGTGCGCCGGACATAAGAAAAATTTGAAGAAAATCGCAAAGTATTTGTATATTGTGCCAAAATACAAACACATATCAACATACATATATAGCTGTATATACTCAGATATATAGCGACAAGTTTTCACGCTCATTTTTCCGGACCCGTGCGAACCGGTCAAAACTGAAAAGTGGCCCAACATTTTGTGAATAAATTTTTGTTGTTGGCCAGAGATTAATGATGAGCCTTTGTGCAACAGACGCCAAAACAAATTAAACTAACAGAGTCAGTGACGATAAAAGAAATAAAAGAGAGTAAATTGAAAGCAAGGAAAAGACAGTTTCAGTTCGTTTGTATACTTTTCCACTTCAGTGTAGAGGATCTGTAAAATTTCGATTGATCGGTAAGCGTACTCAGAGCCACGTAGTTGCACTTATTACTGAATACACACATTAAATAATAAATACAGTAAACATACATATATTAAGTAGTAAATATGTGTATTTTGCAAATACTGGCAATCGACCAATATTTTATTGTTGCATATTTTTAATGCAAAAAACAATGACGTAATATAAATATTACGTGCATGGTTTTGAAAACGAAATTAATGTTAATGCTCAGTTTTATTGTTTGATAAATGCATTTAGTACACAATGTGTGAAATTGTAATTTATTGTTTATTTAGTTTTATTTCATCTGTATTTGTTGGCCATTTTATAAATAAATGTTATACACAGCTGTTGAGTCAAATTTGAAATGACAGGCACCTTTGGTGTATGGATGTGTAGAGAAAATAAATAAAATATTTTGGAGGCTAAGCGCCAAAGGTTTCTAAAAGATGATTTATACATACACACATACATATATGCATATATGTACATATATTCGAAACTATACAGCATTTCATAAAGATTGCTGGCCTTTCAAAAATAGTAGTAGAATAATAGCTGTTATTTTATAAAGTTGTTCAAATATATTAAGATTATATAGATGCCTTGTAGACATTTCTATTCCGCTTATATTTTAGAATAAAATGCTTATTATTGTCATATTCAAAAAGTGTTCTTTTCACCTAAGAGAATCGTAGTTTATTTAAAAACATCAGCCTCCAGCACGCCTCGGTGACTCGGACAATAAATTTAAAGATACGATTTACTTTTTAGATGTATTTGTGATGACCTTGAATTGATGTTTTAGTTGCTTTTTATGTAGGCATGGGCAGGAAAACCAAATTTTAATAGAATTGAGAAAACATACTTGTGTGGAATCTATACTGTAGATGCAGTAGAAACGATGGTCCAGTAACAATTTTTAACAGGCCTAGTAAAACTTCATCTAATTCAGAACGGGACAAAGAAAACAAATTCTTGTTTTAAAAAAGACAAATTATAATCCTTCAACATAGATTTAAATTATACAATCACTGGTAGATATATTTTTTGTCTTTTTAAATACTCTTTTTTGAAGCACTTCTTTTCCATCAATTTAATGAGTATTTCCTATTAATCACAAAACAATCTAGACGCCTAGACGCTGCAAAAAAAAAAAAAACACAAAATTGTGAGATCATTGTCTTGTCTACCTTTCGAGTATAGAAAATGCAAACTAATACTACAATAATGGCAGCCCCCCAACATCCCGTAACACAACCACATCATCAGTCACATAAAGCTGATTTTCTTTGACAATGCGCCATCATTGATAAAACGAAAATTGACTTGGAAGCAAGTCAAAAGCTTCGGGGAGGCCAGTCCGCAAAGTCTATATATATAAGCACCTCTATATCTCTACGCACACATTTATATAGAGTGGCTATTGGAACAAACTGCGCGTGGAGCATTTTTGTCGTTTTCGGGCCATGTCGTGGACGCGTTACGCAAAATTTTATTTTTAAAAGCTGGTACTCGCACCCTGTCCGGAGCCGACTCGACTCGACTCGACTTGACTTGATTTGATTCAACCAGACTAAGCATTTGGCCAGCAGCTGCATATTGCAAGCATACTAGTACTATATGTATTTATGTATGTATAGCACTATTGTTCAGATGCAGCGGCTAGCGAAACATTTTTAATGACCCCTAATGTAAAATTAATGTGTGTATAATGTGTGGTCTATATATGTATATACATATATGTATTGTATACAAAACGCCCACGCTGGACGGGTGGGCGTTTGGTCTGGGACTGCAAAACTATAGTTGCCTAGATTTTGCGTAGATCAGCGTGCGAGGATGAAAGAGTTTTCAGTTGCCTCGCGGACGCTTCACGGTGTACACATCAAACGCGCGTCATATACGAATATATTCGTACAGATGTTGGCTACTTGTCAGCTCCGTGTGTTTATATAGATATCGGTATACAAGGTCTGTTCCAAAAAAAGGTGAATTTCGCATTTTTTGAAAAGTATTCATCAATATCCATTTTGGCCCCTTTAAAGCAGTCCCCCTTAGATAAAATGCGCTTTATCTCATAATTGTATCAAAACGCTCTCCTTTCATTGGTCTCTTCAGTTTTGGGAATAGGGAAGAATCGCAGGGAGTTGATATGATTACGGTGTTATTTTTGTTAATACATATTCTTTGATTCATTTTTTTCACAAGTCAAAAATCAAAGAACACACAAAAACGTGACTAATCTTTCGTTAGTTTTCGGTTGTCAAGAACAAACTAATAATCCAAATTGGCTGATAATGCCAACATATGATAAATATATGTGTACCAACAAAACAAACAAAAAAACCATCCCTAGACTCGAAATTCAACATTCCCCTTTTCTTTTGAACAGACCTCGTATGTATGTATGTGTGTGTAGCTGTAGATATTTAAGCAGACAGTACATTTAACATGACTATATTCTCTTGGCGTTTCGCGGAAACAACTCAAGAATTATTTTTGGTGCCCACATTCATCGTCGTCATCAGCAGCATCGCAGGCGTCATTGGTTGCCAAGAGTTCTAGATATAATTAATACAACAAATAAATAAATAAATAACATAAATGTAGATATGAACTCGTTTCAATTGAATCATCTAATGATTATCTCTCCATTTTACAGTTAACATTGTGGTTTTGAAATGTTTCAAAATCAGAATAATGTTGCCGCTGGCGGCACAAATCCTTCTCCCGTTGCCGCGCCCATGGATACTAACCAGCAGCAAAGCCTAAACTATAATGGGCTGCAACAAACACAGCAGCAGCAGCAGCAGCAACAACAACAACAACAACAAACTCAATCAGCCAAGAATGTGAGAAAGAAACCGTATGTAAAAATTACAGAACAGCCCGCTGGTAAAGCCCTGCGTTTTCGCTATGAATGCGAGGGTCGCTCCGCGGGTTCCATACCAGGCGTCAACTCAACACCCGAAAACAAAACCTATCCAACAATCGAAATTGTCGGCTACAAGGGTCGCGTTGTTGTTGTTGTCTCATGCGTCACGAAGGACGCGCCTTATCGGTAAGTGACTGTCAGAAATATTAGCTTTGTCTTAAAACTAATTTTATTATTATTATTATCTTATTATTAATTTAGTCCCCATCCACACAATCTCGTGGGCAAGGAGGGCTGCAAGAAAGGCGTTTGCACACTGGAGATAAACAGCGAGACTATGCGGGCCGTATTTAGTAATCTGGGCATACAGTGTGTGAAGAAAAAGGACATAGAGGCGGCTCTAAAGGCGCGCGAGGATATACGCGTTGATCCATTTAAGAGTAAGTACTACTTTGAATCTAAGCTTATCTGGTTAGGTTTTTATTTATATAGGCTTTCAAGCATTAACAGGGATATAACTTACAAATGATAATTACTGTCAGAAATAAAATGAAATGTAGGGCATACCTCAATTAAAATGGATTCTATCCTCAATCTGGTTACCCTGCCTTAAGATAAGATCTTAGAAGAGAAAGAAATTGATGTTTCTCATCAATACTTACCTTGACAGCTATGTATATTGTAAACTGCACAGATTTTTATGAAACTTCAGATTATGTTGTACCTATGAAGATATGTATCCATTATATAGAATCTGCTAGTCCCCCCTCTGTATTCTACATAGATGTGATGTCTAGCCTTTTGAGGTGAACTGAACTCTTAATAAATCTACTTTGTGATCAGATGACTCCTCATGTAGAGCTGTGAACCATTTGTATTCTCTTGAAAAAAATGAACAATATATGTTAAATTAAAATAATTAGTTAGGAATATACTCAAGTCAGTATTCTTATTTTCATTTAAATTGAAGTTAAAAGATTATTTTTGTTAAGATTACAAATTCTTCCAAAGAGTTGCTACAACAGCCATCAAACAATATACATTTTTGGAAACTACGACATAATTGTGCCAATCGGGGGAAACACTTAATTGGGAGCCTTCTTAAAAAAACATATTCAAACATGGGGTTAGATTGTAAAGAGTAGTTGACGAGAAATAATTGTGTTTAGGCGTTTCGTTGGAACAAACGTTTTATATAGTATTACTGCTCTTTTGATAATATAACTCGAAAGATAATAATGTTTCAGAAGCAATTACTTATTATTTATGATTAAGAATTGAAAAATAAATAAATAAACTTATTCTTGATCTTGACAGCGGGGTTCTCGCACCGTTTCCAGCCCTCGAGCATTGATTTGAATGCGGTTCGCCTGTGCTTTCAAGTGTTTATGGAGAGCGAGAAGGGACGCTTCACACAAGCCTTGCCGCCAGTCGTCTCCGAGCCTATTTACGACAAGAAGGCTATGTCTGATCTGGTCATATGTCGGCTGTGCAGTTGCTCCGCCAGCGTTTTGGGCAACACACAAATCATACTGCTGTGCGAAAAAGTGGCCAAAGAGGACATTAGTGTGCGGTTTTTTGAGGAGAAGAACGGCAAGTGCGTCTGGGAGGCTCTTGGAGACTTTCAGCATACGGATGTGCACAAGCAGACTGCCATTACATTTAAGACGCCGCGTTATCACTCGCTCGAGATCACAGAGCCTGCCAAGGTAACGCAAAACAAATCGAATCCAATCCAATCCAAATGCCATAGCTATTATACATATTTATGATTCTAGGTATTCATACAGCTGCGTCGGCCATCGGATGGCGCCACCAGTGAGGCTTTACCCTTCGAATATGTGCCGTTGGATTCAGGTAGGCATACGTTTTGGAATCTTCATCGGCATCTCAAGCGAAAGCCGGACGAAGACATATTTCAGCAAATTTTGTCGTTGGATGCTTGCGCCAGGAAGCGTGAGGCACCAACGATTGAGGTTATCGACCTAAATACGCCTACCTTGGAGCAACCCGAGCAGACTGCAGAGCAAGCATTCGCAATCGCAGCAGCAGACTTAGAAGAAGAGGAACAGGTTCAGCAAATAATGCAAGATTCTGTTCCGAGTTCAGATGTGACCGATCGGGTCGCCGAACAATTTGAAGCTCAGGAAGCGGAACGTTTGCGCACTGAGCAGGAAATTGATACTATTATTGATGAAAAGGTGCGCGAACTTGAGGAATTGCAGCAGCAGCAGCAACAACAACAACAACAACAACAGCAGCAGCAGCAGCAACAGCAGAACTTAGACTTCGTATTGCAGGATGCGCGTCCGCTAACTCCTAATGATAAAATAACTGACTGGATTGCATCGAACGAGTTGGAAGAGTTACACGAGGGCAGTCCCATTACCGATTTGAATATTGGCAGTGCAAGGATTGAGGCCCAGGCAGAGCCACAAGTCACTGATGAGAACAAAACCCTCAACGAACTGCTCGAACAGGTGGCCGAATTGGATGAGATCTATACGGATTATGCGCTACGACGCGATACATATAACAATACCATACAGAATGAGCTGCAGAGTGTAGAGAAATGCGAAAGCACACGCCCGCCCATGAAGATGGAGGATAGCTTCGATGATGCTGCAACCTATACGAGTCTGCAAATTGCCTTTAAAAATCCAGTTCTCATACCAATGGACGACATAATGCCACCCACGCCGCCCATGTCACAGTGTGCGCCCGAAGATACACAGCACTATGATCCCATAGAGATCAGTACGCAAGATCGGCATTTGCAACAGAGTCCACAACTGCAGCAGCAGCCGCAGCAGCAGCAACGGAAAACAGAATTGCAGCAGCAACTGAAGCAGCTGCAACAGCATGCGTCGGGACCACCTCCACCTGCCAGGCCGCCAGTCAGCTCCCCCATCATGCATGTCACCGCAGCGGAGGAGGAGAAAGTGCCGCCCTTGCCACCGAAGCGCTTGCGCAAACAGGATAGCAACGCCGAAAACCGTTCAATTGAGGCAAACAATGCCAGTAGTGAGTCCTTGGAGCCGCGCAGACACCGCTTGCCTCCACCCATCATCCATCAGCTGCCTCTGAAAATCGCGCCCAATAAAGGGCTGCCACCCAAGCCCACATCTGATAGCAATACGCTGCCCAGGCAAAAGAAGCCCGGCTTCTTTACCAAACTCTTCAATCGACGCAAGAGCAAGCCCGACCTAAATCAATCGAACGAGATCCTGACAAGCTCCAGTTCAAACACGAAACTGAGCCCCAATACCAACAATCCCAATTCACGAAGCGAACCCAATATTGCGCCTTTCAAAGCGAACGATTCATTGCGCTCATCGTTGCGTTCGGCCAAGTCGGAGAAGGCAGCCACATCGAGTCCTGTAAAGACTGGCAGCAAGAAGCTGGCCAACAAGACAAGCAAGCCTTGCGGCCGAAGCGTGAGCAGCGTGTCGGGGAAAAGATCGGCGTATTTGAACGCCGATGTGGTGCACATACCGCTGAAAGGCGACAGCATAAATAGCTTGCCACATCACCAGGGAAATGAGGGCTATTCAAATTCCAGTACTGTAACGCTGAGCGGCAACTTGGACAGACGTACGGCCTCGGCTCTGCAGCTGGCCGAAATACCTATTTCCGAGGGTGGCATGGAACTGGTGGCCATTGCGGATCGCCAGAGTCTGCACAATTTGGTCAGCTCCATCGAGGGCCAGTATAATGTGAAGCTAGATCCGAATTTAGATTTCGCCGAGGCCGAACACTTTGCTCTTTACACGAGCATACCGCCGCAGGCGACGGCCAGCGAATTTGATGAAATGTCCGCCTATTATGCTCCTGTCGATGCCGGCGAAATACTGACGCCCGACGAGGTGGCTAAGCGCTTGGCGGCCGCCAATGTCAACAATTAGGCTGGATTTTCCTGGAACTTTCCCAGGCTTTCTAGCGCTTGTTTGCTGACTCGCAGTTGTTGTTGTTGCACCACGACATTTGGAACGAAACAAAACCATCAACAACTGCAAACGAACATTAATTTAAATCAATCCTAGACACCATTTGTATTGGATAAGGGGTTGCGCCTTAAATATTGTTTTTCAAGCGCCATCCAAAATTGTAAACCTGCCAGCAGAGACGATCGAAGATCTCAAACATACACGACCGACAAAACTCTAGATTGTTGCTTAGCCTCTAAGGCTACTTGTATTTAAAATGTTTATATAAATCAATTGTTAGGCATTGTGTTGTGTGTGTGTGTGCGAGAGATTCTCATCGCTCTAGTTGGCAGTACGGCGTTCATTTCGTAACGTCCAAGCTCCATTTTGTATTTGTTGAAAATTGTATCAATTAGGAATTGAGAATTGTAACGAATTAATCGAATATGACGCAAATTTGTCGCCCGGAACCAACGCAATCATTTTAAGGCAGCATTCGATGGATTGCTGTTCATTTGTTGAAGCGCATGCGCGCACATTTTGTATTTAATAGCTCAGCTAACATTTATGGCTTCTTTCTATCACCAAATGTGATATGAAGGAGACAAAAAACCAATTTACCTTGCCAGGCTATCGAAGTTTGCATTAAAACAACATGTCCCATTGACACTTTTTTTTATAGATCCAGCACATTTGAGGCGGAAACGTCAAAAGACTGGCGGCGATCCCATGCATTTGTTGCTACAGCAACAACAGAAACAACAACAACAACAGCAGCAGCATCAAAATGATCATCAGGATGGTAGTAAGTTTGTTTTTGCTTTTTTTTATGGCATTCTCATCTAAGGGATAGTCGTACTACCCTAAGTGGTGTTGGTCCATTCTCTCACCTTATCTCTCTCTCCCCCTCTCTCAAATCTACCATCGGATTTCTACTGTATCTAATGTTGCTATTCCTGCTGTCTAATGTTTTGTTTTGTTGTCGGTTGCCCTTAAAGGGGGCAAAAGGGTTGTGCTTTTGGTAGTGCTGGTTATTTTGGAGCGAGATATTTATGATATTAGGAAAAGGCAGCTTGGTGCTGGATCTATTGTACTTGTGGCATCGTCTATTGTCTATAAACTTGTTTTGTCTTTAAAGAGCTGCATATGTTTTGAGCAGCCGCGAACACTTGAAGACATCAAATAGTAAATAACTAAGTATAAACTAAACTGATCCTACCTATGAATATACATTTTTTGCATACCAAAGACTTAACTAATTATGATGTATTAAATAGACTATTAGAAAATATTAGAGTTACTGAAACTAAAGCAAAATATATAAAATTACGCAAATGCAAATACACTTGAAAAAATATGGCAAAATATACATACAAATATAAAAGAAAATTTTAAAATATAGCAATATTCGTGCAGTCCTAAACGGACTTGAAATATTTGGTAATTGTCGCTTATCTTTAAAAACAGAAAACAAAGAAAAACCCGAATGCAATTTGATATTTTTATATAAACAAAATACGTAAACATAAAGTTTTTGAATATTTTATAATATAGCATAATAAAAGTTGGAAAAAAGACAAATAAGTTTTAAATTTCTTTCAAATTCCACTGAACTGAAGTAAGTTTTGAGCACGTATTGCATGTTTTGATTTTTAAAATCTCCGAACAAAAATTTCCAAAGTTTTTACTATTTAACGAGCTTTTAATTATTTGCAAAATGTTTCAGTTTTTACATTTTAAAACGATTTCAGTACCAGATTTTTATTTTACATTGCGCTTTTTAAAAACTTTGAAAGAACAATTTCAATTTCAATTGCTAAAACATATTTTAAAAATGTTTATTTTACATTTTTTTATTTTGCATGTTTTGTTTTTTTAAATCATCAAACAATTTTTTTTATTCGACGAGTTTTTAATTGTTTTACAAAATGATTCAGTATTTACATTTTAGAATGGTTTCAGCACCAGATTTTTATTTTACATTGCGCTTTTTTATAAACTTTGAACGAACAATTTCAAAATATCGTTATATCATATTTTAAAAACTTTTATTTCACATTCATTTTATTTATGAGGTTTGAATTTTTGCATGTTTTGTTTTTTTAAATCACCAAAAAAAATTTTTCTTTCGGCGAGCTTTTAATTGTTTTGCAAAATGTTTCAGTTTTTTAAGTTTTTACATTTTAGAACGATTTTTATTTTATATTGCGCTTTTTAAAAAACTTTGAAAGAACATTTAGAAAATATTGTTATAACATATTTTAAAAATTTTTATTTCATATTCATTTTATTTATAAGATCTGGCTTTTTGCATGATTTGTTTTTTAAAGTCTCCACAAACATTTTTTCCTTTCGACGAGCTTTTAATTGCTTTACAAAATGTTTCAGTTTTTACATTTTGGAATGTTTACAGCACCAGATTGTTTTAACATATTTAGCAATTTTTATTTGACCATAATTTTATTCATAAGGGCTGCCTTTTTATGTTAATTGTGTTTTAGAATTGCTTATTTTGTTTGTTTTATTAACTTTGGCTTTTTATTTACATCCTGCACTTCTAGGACAAGCCAACATGAATTGTTGGAATGCGCCAAACATACCGTCCATTAAAACAGAACCGAGAGGTGAGTACTTCAGTTCCTAGAGTGGACAAGAATTCAATATTCTATATCCTGCATAGATACCTCACCGCAGCCCTTTGGTCTGTATCGTGCACCACCCGAGCTGACGCCGTCTCCACAGCCGCTGTCGCCGTCGAGTAACTACAACCAGAATAGTACACCCTCGCCCTACAATATGGCAGCGGCTGGTACAGCACCAGCACCTCCGAATGCACAACAGATGATATCGCCGAACCACCCGCAGCAGCCACAATATGCCGGAGGTGGGGGTGGAGCTGGAGGGCCAACCAACATGGAGGTGGGCGGCTATAATCCCTTCATACAGCAAGCGCTGGTACAGCAGCAGCAACAGCAACAACACCAGCAGCAGCAGCACCTTCAACAACAACAGCAACAACAGCCACAGCACCAACAACTGCAGCAGCACCAGGCCCTGCAGCATGGACAGTTTCAGGCCAATCCCTTTGCTGATGTGGCTGGAACGTGGGACAGCAAGTTCTCGGCGACTGTGGCCGCTGCGGCTGCAGCTGCTGCCGCCGCCGTACCTGCTGCCAACAACAGCAACAACTTAAGCAATCTCAACAACCCCTTCACTATGCACAATCTGTTAAATACAAGCGCCAATGCGACCAGCAACGCCAATAATTTGCAATGGAACTTGACCACAAATAATTTGGTAAGTCTTCAATTGTTTACAATTCATTTGTTTTCATTACTAATTATGCACATTATTTGATATCAGCACCAACATCAGCTGCAACACCAACAACCCATCATGCAGCATCAGCAGCAACAACAGCAGCAGCAGCAACATCAGTTGCAGCAATATGGCAACACGCAAAACAATATTGCCCCGGATGGCAACGCCAGCAACAACCACAATCAAAACGATAACAACAACATCAATCACGCCACCGACAACAATGAGAATAACGGTCCAACGATCAGCAATCTACTGAATTTCGACAGTGAACAGCTGGTGCACATCAATTCGGAGGACCAGCAAATGATACGCCTCAATTCGGAAGATCTGCAAATATCAAACCTATCCATTTCCACGTAACCCCCCAGAGAGTACATATGTTAGAAAATAAATGTTAGCTGTTGTCATCGTTCTCCGCCTCGACCCGGTCGAGGTCGTTGTCAGTATGTTTTAGTTTTAAATTGTGTTTTTATATTATTGTGAATTATGTGTTTTAAGCATTATGTTTTAATCGCAAATAAAATAATAAATTACAGTTTTAGGATTATTAAAATTTATATCTACTATATGCTGTATGAGTCTTTATGGAACATGACGGATCAGGATCATGTTTCTAAATATATTTACTATCCCTACTTCTATCTATACTATATATATTATTCACTCAGTTACTTTGGAACTATCAGGAGTAAAATGTTGAAAAAGTGTTTCCGTTTTAGACACTGAAGGATCTTAGCTAGGGTTTGTAAATTGATCAAATAAATTTAATTTTTTAGGAACTAAATAATTTTTGTCAGAAAAACGTTCTCACATAGCATACTTGTATGTATATTACCCATTTATTCTTCAAAATTCACTTTTTCCAGATATCGTAATTAATTAAATTAAATAAAAGCATTCTCCCTTAGGAGGTCGTATAATTTTTCTTTTTTCAGGCTCTCTTTTCACCTTTAGACATTTTCTTTACCCGTGAAGCGGCTTAAATTTTCAATTTTCAACACAGCAGCTCAGGAGTTTTTTTTTGTTTATTTTATTTTGACATTAGGTGTCTTTCTGGGTTATTGGAAAATGTATACCAGAAAATATTGGAATTTTATTTGAGACATCTTTCTGGTTGATGTAAAATTTTATTTTGTGTTAATTTTTTGTGCAACGTAATACTCTTATTAGTACGAGTGAAAAAGTGAAATTAAACGTCAACCAGTAAAATAAATGCGAACGAACAAACAAATTAATAACAATACTAATACAATATAGTTTTAAAAACGGGTGTACAGCCAAATCTGTCTCCCTAAATTGATTTACTTGAGTGCTATTCGGCCAGATCGTCGCCTCGCTTTTCATTGTCACCACCGAAATGGGAATTGAAGATGTCGCGTAATTTCCCAACCGCCTCCGGCAAAGAATTGATATGCAAAGCTGGTGGTGGAGTTGCGGGCAACATAACGTAGGCCACAAAGTGTAGCATGCGATATGTGGCAGCTTGATAGGACTGCCGCTGGGCAAAGCATTGCTTGATGCGTTGACCCACAGAAGCGGCCAGACAATTTTGTAGAGTGCTCAGCTGTTCTTCACTACGCTGAAGCTTTTGCTGCAGCTCCACTGTTTTCCTTTTATATTCCTCCAGCTCTAGTAGTTTACTGAAACGAAAATGATTATGAGATCGAGAAATCTGCATATATGCTGGAGAATACAATTATATAATAATTTAGAAGCTGAACAGTTCCTACTTAAAAGCAAGTAGGCAGCAAAAGAAAATAAATATATATATACTTGTATATATAAATATAAATAAATAAATAGTCCTATTAACAGAGGGTGACAAAATAATACACAATCCATCAAGGGCGTAGGCAGCTTTTACCAAAGGGAGGGCCCAAAAATTAAACTTTTGATTAAATAATGCACGATGCCTTTAAAAAATAACTTATGCATATGATCAATGAAAAAACTTCAACAAATCGAACTCATAATAATGAACGTGTGGTCGACTTTATATGGCAACATTTTTTGCAATACTATGTTATACTGGGAAAAGGACATGAAGAACAAGTAAAATGTTAACAAACCCCAATTCAGGTCTAGTGTAGTGAATGCTTTTTTTGTCATTTAAAGTGACTTAATGTTTCGAGGATAATTTTGAAAAAACAGCATAGAATTTTCAGCTATTTGGACTAAATGCTTAATTATGTATGTTTAAAGTAGGTATGTTTAAAGTAGTTTTCTCATGAATTCCATTATCAGAACTGGACCAAATTGAAATGGGACCATTCGGGAAGCTTTTAAATGGAAGAAGAATCATCAAAATCGGTTCACCCAGTCGAAAGTTCTGAGGTAACAATCAGAAATACAGTCGAACTAAAAACGTTCCCCTTTGCAGAACCTAACAATACTCTCATCAAAGTACCCTTCAAGTACATCCTTTCCAATAAAAAAAGAATCATCGAAATCGGCTGCCGTGACATTGAGTTATTACTCCATTTGTGGCTCACATGTTTTACTCATTAATGCTATTATCAGAACTGGACCAAATTGAAATGGGACCATTCGGGAAGCACCAGCTTTCAAAGAATTATCAAATTCGGTTCACACAAAAAAAAAAGAAGAAATCTCCTGAAAAGACAATAAAATTGTTGTTACCCCTTTTCAGACCGCTGCCCTGAGGCCTGTTTCGAAGGTTGAAATCTGGGGAAAAGTCGCATTTGCAGAACATTCGATTGCATCCAAATTCGTTCTTAGCATAGGGAAAATGGAATTTTCTTTCTTTAAAATTTTATATAATATTTGAATGCTGGGAAAGAAACTCCTGCTTTCTATAAACTACGTTACTATACAAGTATATCAAAGCAAAGTGTGTTTAGGAAAGTAAGGATCGAGGCATCGACTTACCTGTTCTGTTGTTCCAGGCTGCTCTTGTAGTCCTGCAGCTTAGCCTTAGCCAGAGCGAGCTGCTCGGAAATCAAGGCCACGTTGTCGCGGAATTGCTCCAATTGCTGCTGCTTCAGGCTAAGCTCTATCTGAACGAATTCCAGCTGGCAAGTTAGTTCCTTTTTTTCAAATTCGACGTCCTGATAGTCACGTTGGGAGCGGGTGAGCTCCTCCAATTGTTCGCGCTGCTTTGTGGTTACGCGAAAGAGATCGTTTTGGGTATTTTGATGCAGTTCCTGCATATTCTCAATGTCCTGATCCTTGACGGCGTTCTCCTTAGTCAGCTGCAGCTTCTCCCGTGTCATCTGCTCAAGCATTATATTGAGTTCATCGTAGGAGAGCTTGATCTTGGCATTATCGCGATAGGATATCTTTAGTTGTTCATTGAGTGTGTCATTGCGACGCTTTTCCACGGAAAAGAGCGAGTTGTAGACATGCAATTGATTGCGGTTCTTGACAAACTGAATGGGGAAGGGCATTAAATTGTTTTCGCCACCTAAACAAAAAACCCCAAACACCATTGCCTTACACTGCGTTTGTACTCATCCACCTGCTCGCTGAGCATGCGGACCTCCTCGCGTCGACGGCGCCAGGCATGCAACATGATCGTGTTGAAGATGCGAAGGCTAGCCAGGCGCGCGTCCTGCGCACCACTGACCACAAAACGCACATTTCCGCTGCCATTGTTGCACAATAGCGCTGCATCCTGCAGCAGCATTTTGGTGATGTGTTGATCTTGGATGCTCAGCACATCACAGGATTGTGGCATTGCCTTTGAGGCAGGCACTAGCGCGTCGGGCTTCGCCACATGAGCCACCAGCTGGTAGTTGCCAGTGCGACGGGCCTCCTTGAAGTCCATTTGCGAAACGGACTTGCGTGCGCGAAAATTCAAAATGGCTGCCGACTGTTGGCGCTTCAAGGTCAAATATGGCGGCAAAGTTGGCTTGGCCAATGCCAGTTCAACATTCGTATTCTGTGGCTGTTGTTGTTGCTGCTCATCCCCCTGCTCGTTATGGTTGGGCTGCACCGTATAAGTGGGAACCCCATTTTTCGAGTATGTGGTGGTCACCGAATTGTCCGATGACGAAGGGGTCAGTAGGGCAGCCTTAGGTATGCCGCTCAACAGCTGAGATGTTTCCTTGTTAACAGTGCTAGAAACGAGGCCATTTAAAGGGGGGTCTCATCATCTCGGTCAAGACCTACCTGGGCGCCTTTCGCACCACTCGCTGGCCATGGCTAAGAGTGCGACGCTTCTTTAATGATGTGTTGATTAATGTTTTGCCATAATGAGCTCGTGGGGAATTGTTTCTAGAGGAATCAGAAACTCCCCCTGAATTAATGTCGTATTTTCGAATACGCGGACTCTTTGGCAACATGTTGCCTTCTGAAAGCGATGCAAATTTCGAATTGTGTAATTTGTTGGTAAATTTAAAAAGTGCGGCACAAAATAGGTCAAATGACAACGAAAAAGTGCGACTGTTTTATTTATTTATTTTTATTTTTTTTGTTTTTGTTCCAACCGAAGTTTCGTTGGCTGTTGTAGAAAAACCAAAGAATGAATTTAAAAACTAAAACGGACGTGACGTTTGTGACTGCTAATATAATTCTGTTGATTTAAATTACAAAGTATACTGTCTATCGATTTGGTTTATGTAAGCAACTCCTTTGAAATTAGAGAATATTTCATTTGGTATTTGTTCATCTTTATTATTTTTCGATATAATGCAAAGCACAACTTATCATTTTTATACCAAAATACATTTTAGAAACCGGCGGCTATCAATAAATCCGAGTGTCGATTGCATTATAAACGTTTATCATGAAAACAATTTAATTTGTTAAGCTTGTGGCAGATGTACAAACACTTGGTTACAAAAGCAACATTTGTAATGCATAAATCAATTATTTTCCAGTGAATGGGAGTTTTATTTTATTTATTTAACAAATCAATAAGTAGCGCTGTTAATGCATTTTACAAAAACTATGATTTATATTATATTATTAAAAATATTAATATTAATGGGTCTGACACGTTGATTTGCCGTTTGCCCCGATTCACAGCGATATGTGATCTGAGATATTATAGACCTAACAAACTAAAAAAAATGGAAAGTAGATAAGGAAAATTACGAGAAAATCTCCAAAATTTAATTGCCAGTCCAGGAAGCTATGGATGCAATTTACGGGCAATATCTAAAAGATCTACAAGTATTGTATCGCAAATGTATGGCATAGTTATAGAACCAATGCTCCAATTATTGGTTGCGTAATCAATTTGATGGTTCGCTGTGTATTTATAGGCTATTTAATCTATATTAACGAGTGATATTAATGAGTGAGAAAGGGGCGGTCGAGGGAAAGGGTTCTCTTGAGACACCTGAGACGGTGGCTGTTGTCCAGTAGGTTTAGGGCTATGGCTGAAAAATAAGACAAGCCAGATCTAAGACTTTTCTAACAATGTTGTATGTTGTATATTGATTATGTACGAATTGTGGGCTTGTGAATGTAAAAGTTATGTGGCAAGCCGCGCTATTTTTTGTAACCGATATAAAAATATACCTACTATTCTGAATTGAAATACATAGATGAGTGAAATTATAGCTGATTAGAAGGTACTAGATCGTGCCTTCACTAAGAAACAAAAAATATTTCTTTATGGTCATGGCATGACTTTACATTCTATTTTATCCTTACTATTTAATTTGGAACAGGAGGATCTGTCTGGACCCTATCCATACCTTTTTTTTTAATTGGTCATCCATGGCCTCCAAACATGGCTCACCATATTTAGAAGCACCACGATCAAATAAAACGAAAGCAAAATAGCTTGATTTAAATATTTTGCTATAAATAAATAAGATTTTAATACAATTCCCGTTCTTAAATCATTAACAGCCATATGAGACAGTGATCTGATTTGGTCGTCTTCAACATATTATCTGTTATATGTATGAACGATAGAAAGGAGCCTCAGTGCAACGTTTCAATTCGGTAGCTCTTAAAATGTTGGATTTCCACTTTTCTCTGAAGTGTATAAAAGGTTCCATACAAGTAAGGGTATCTCAATTCTAACCACATCGGTTGACATAAAGCTCCAATCATTTATTTAACATCTTCTGCTTCCGTACATCGCTGCCCAAGCAAATTGCGACGCCCAAGAACTTTTCGCACAGTAATTCACTTCCGCACAACATCCGTTCGCTTATTTGTAACTCAGTTGGAATAGAATGGTTTGCGGGCATTTCTTTAATGCGCAAACATTCACCTTGGACCAAATCCAACATGCTCTTTACACTACACTGGACACCAATTTGATTGCAAACGATGTTTTTTCAAACGGAATTTTAAATGTTTTAAATCAAAAGCTCTTGCGCCTTTTTCACCACAGCAGCGAAATTTGCGTTTGCGCAGACAGAAAAGCGAAAAACAGAAAAGCTTTCGCTGCCTTGAGGCATCCACAAGTTCTGTCGGCACGACAAAGTTCAGGTTGGACTCCTTTGGTCAGTATTTCATTAACGTTGTGCCGCTGCTAGCAAACGGTCGTCACTCCTGCTGCTGCTGCTGCCGCTGCCGCTTTCGCTGTCGCTGTCGCTGCCTCTGTCGCTTTCGTTGACAAGTGTTCGGTAATGTAAGGTGTGATTTAACGTGCGGAATTTTGAATGTGAGCCTAAGGATTTATAAAGAGTTGATGCATTGTACGGTATTTGAAGTATTTTGAAAGGGAGAGCGCCAAAGTAAATTTAAAATCACATTCATATACAAACAGCGGGTATTCGATTCGATTTGTTTATTTGTGCGTGTGCATGCGATTACGAAAATAAAAACGAACATTTTTGAAATTCCTCAAAGCATATCGAAGAGCACGAGCACAGTTCTGAATTTTTTCTGTTGGGTAAGTTTCGAAAACTTAGAATTCGATGCCCATAAATAATGATAGTGTCTGCATGCAGTGATTTCTTGTTCGTGTGTGTGTGTGTGTGGGCCATTTTTTAATAAATTCTGCCAACAAATAAAACAATGCAAAAGTTGTATGGGAATTAACAAACAATAATATCAAATCAAAAGAAACATAAGCTGCTTGCACTTTAACGCGAATCAATGAAATGGGTTTCTCCCGACCTGCCAGCGTAAAAAAGTGAGCTTACTCAGTCTCTAATGTGCTAAGTCATTTATAAATATCATAAATTTAGTAATAGTCTTGGGGAAAAAGACATTAAGAACATTCTAATTATCGATTGTGCCATCACAGATATGGCTGAGTTGACCAGTTTTGCGGTCGCCCGATTTGCATAACCAGTTCATAAGCAACGTCAGAATGCGCACTGATTTCAAGGAATGGGCGACAAAGTTACGAGTATATTTGTCGAACGGGCGTTTCCAAAACAGTAAAATAATGGAACAAATATGTTCTGTAATTTGTTTCGTTTATTCAGTGTATTTGTATACCCTTGAAAAGGGGGGATGTCACCCGAAAAGAGTCGTTCTGCATCACATGTTATAAGTCTGTATAATTATTTATATGGTTGTACGTCTGCCCATTTTTAATTTCCAAAAGCTAAAGCGCTATTAATTTGAACAAAGGATCATTTTAACTGTAAGCAGATCTGATATCAATGTCGGGTCGGTTCACTATACCCAATAGTTGAAAATGAACGATCGGCCTTCTTTGTACTACATTTGATATCGTATTCCTATAGTAACGATCATGTTAAAAAAAATTTAAAATTTGTGAATAAGCTATGTAAATATGTATTTTTAAGTATGTTATTAAAAGTGGAGAAGCACATCCCCAAGGGTATATCAGCTTCGGCACACAACTCAAAATCGAAAGTATGTTAGCTGCTTTTATTAACATTATGATTAAATGCAGGCATGTTTTATAATATATCTGACTCATTTAATATCAACAATTTCTAAGATATTCGAATCATTAGAAATTCGTAATATCCGATTATTTGCAATCGCTTTTACAAGCAACATCCATTTGGTTAGATTCCAATAGTTTTTATTTTACGCTCAATGGGTATTTGTAATAAAAAGTTTCCGAAATTATTTCAAAAAATCCTTGTACAATTTAATTTTTTAAATTCAACTATCTGCTCAAAAATATATGAGTATATACATCGACAGATTAGCTTAAAAGTGATTATGGAAAAGTGTTTTTTGAGTATTAAGTTGTGTTTAAACATTTTTTAAAGCAAACATTGGAAATATTATTTAATGTTTTCAGCATTTCAGTTTTTCGGATGGGGCAAAATTATTTTTTTGCGGAATACCTACGTTAAAACGTTTGCTGAAGTGCTAGAAATAAATAAAGAAAATAAAATAAATAAATGTTTCTCGGGTCGTACATACATACAAGTTATAGGACTATATTTGAGAGTTTTACAACTTGTTTGCGATGTTTCAAGCAGTTTAGCAGTATACTCTATTCTCCTAGGTCCGAGAAAGGACGAGTTTATTTTATTTTTTTTAGTTTTCTCCCCCTTCCCCCGCTATTCCCCCGCATTTCAAATGCTACCTAACCCAACTTTGCACACATAATTTATATATAATATATTGTATTCAATTCGGTCAATTCTAGGAAAAGAAACCCCCCAAACTGCAGCAACAAGTTCGCTCTTCTTCTTCCTCTTTTTGCTGTTGCTATGGGCGCATATAACTCAGTGACGGAAGTTTACCTGGGTACAGGGTATTACACTGTCGGGCTTGCTCGACTGTAGCGTTCTCTCTTGTTTCTTACTACTCTTGTCCGTACGCTTTTAACTGACTTGGTAACATGTTAGATCATGTATGATCTGCTAATTTTATTGCCTGTACCCAAAGAGTGAAAGGCTATACTAGTTTTGTGCGAATGTATGTAACAGGCAAAAGGAGGCGTGGCAGACCCCACAAAGAATATATATTCTTGATCAGGGCTTACATTTTTTTTAAATTTTCCTTTTCTGTGGAGAGTACAGGTTATTTTACTGTCGGGCTTGCTCGGCTGTAGCGTTCTCTCTTGTTATTTTTTTGATTTTCCCCCCACTTTTCCCTGAGGGTGATTTTCGGAAATGCCGTTTGTATAATCGTCTATATCCCTGTGTTTAATTAATTTTAATTTTGTGGCCCCTTTGGAAAAAACTGCGAACGCCCTTGGAAATATAAATCAAATCGCAACAAACGCCATAAAATTAGCGACAAAATCGTGGAATAAACGTTGGGCTGCAAAATGAAAGCATCGTTGCCAGACTTACTCTAAGAATCCACTGTCAACACTTATTGTAAACTGATGTTGATCACTACTTTGTGCAAAAGCCGAGGTAGTCGAAAATATTATTCCAGTTCAGCATTCAGTCGTTGGACTCCCCCGGGTAAGGACGTCCGCGATTTGTCTTTTTTTAATTTTAAATTAATTTTTTTATTTTATATTTTGTACTACTATTTCTGATCTTAAGATATTTTATATTTTTATTTTGTGAATTATTTGTTAGAGGAGGCAATTGCGCCAAACGTGCCCCCAGCGCAGCAACCTAAGGAATTGGATGATAACAATAGGTTTCCTTTATATAAGTTGATTTTAAAATTGTTTGACAAACCGAAGCTTTGTTTGAGGCCTCCCAATCAATGCAATACGCAGAAAATGTATATTTTGGAAATTGCCACTCTTCCCCCTCTCCGCCACAATTAGTAATTTTGTATAACTCCCGTAATTCTTGGAATTTTTTATTCAAATTTGGCAAATACCTTCAGTTAGTGATTTTAGGTACATGTGCCATAGGTTTGTGCGAGCTGAAAAATGTAACAGGCAGAAGAAGGCGTCGCAGACCCCACAAAGTATATGTATATATTCTTGATCAGCATGACAAGACGAGTCGATCTAGCCCTGTCTGACTGTCCGTCCATATGAACACCAAATTTTGCACAAAGATCCCTTATCTTTTATTTTATTTTTTTGATTATCCCCCCACTTCGCCGCTATGGCTTTTTTTCATGACTTTCCATTCGTATAATCGCCTATATCTCGGAGATTATAAGACCTAGGGACACCAAATTTTAGTCCCAGATGCCTTATGTGAATACGCAGAAAATGTGTATTTTGGAATTTCTCTTCCTCCCCCTCCCCCCGGCAATTAGTGACCTTACATAACTCACGTAATTCTTGGAATTTCGAACTCAAATTTTGCATATACCCCCAGTAAGTGATTATGTGGACTTATGCTTTAGTTGTATTATGATAGGTCGATTTCACAGGAAGTTCTCTACTTGTTTTTTATTATCCAAAACTCAATATTTGTGTGTTCCCCGGGCATACAGAAATAACGACACTTTCTTTGTATTTTCATGATTCGGTTCATTAAGGTTATAAGCAACTTGCAATGGCACCACTATTAATTATTATTATTCAACTTAATTACCAACTTATGATGGCATACAAATCTCTTAGGTAGGTAGGTAGGTCGGAGCGGCAGCCAGGGTATGCACCCCGACTCACTTAGGCCTTGTAGATTGGCCCGTTGTGATACCGCATGGACAAGTCCACTTCCCAAAATACCCGTGTTTGGCTGCATGTCTGCGCGAGTATTACGTCCATCCAGCTGCCTGGATGAACTTGAAGATGTCTATCGGCTTCTTGTTTGCTAGTGCCGATAGATTTGGTAGGAGACTGTCTCCTAAGAATCGATGTCTTGTTCTTGACAAGGCCGGGCAGTCGCAGAAGAGGTGTGTTACCGTTTCCTCCTCTTCCACGTCTCTGCAGCTTCTGCAGAAATCGTTATGGTGGAGCCCTAGTCTGGCGGCATGGGTGCCCACCAGCCAGTGCCCTGTGATGGCTCTGATTACGACTGAGCATTGGCTTCTGCTCAGTTTGCAGAGTTCAGAAGATCGTCTCTTGTTGAGGATTGGCCATGTTTGGCGTGTGATTTTACAGGAGTCTGTGTCGGTGGTCCACATTTGATTGGCGACCAAGTCAAAGTGGTTTCGGACTGACAGTTTACAGCTGGCCATCGGTGTACCGACGCTCTCCTTGTCTGGGAGGAGGGAGGCGGTAGTACCGTGTCTTGCCAGCTCATCGGCTATGCAGTTTCCCTCGATATCCCTATGGCCTGGGACCCAAATGAGGTATATAGAGAGCTGTGTTGCCATCTCGTGAAGAGATTTGCGACAGTTCTGTACTGACGTCGAGTTCGACGTGATGGCGTTAAGGGATTTTATAGCCGCTTGGCTATCCGAGTAAATGCAGATTTCTCTGGTATGTGTGGCTGGGCTTGGCAGTATAAGAAGAGCTTCTTGAATGGCTATTACTTCCGCCTGGAACACACTGCAGTGATCCGGTAGCCTGAAGGCTTTTCTGATTCCGAGTTCTTCGCAGAAGACACCCCCGCCTACGCGGTTGTCCAGCTTAGAACCGTCTGTATATATTTTGATGGAATTGGTTGGGCCTGGCGGGCCGAAGTTCCAATCTTCCCTAGAGGGAATGATGGTGTGGAAAGGAGTATGTGGATACTCTTCTGCGATGCAGTGGTCAGTGACTGATGGGATGTTGTCATTTCCCTTCAGAATTTTGGCATGACCAAAGCATTCCTCTGACCACTGGTTTGTTTCTCTCATGCGAAGAGCCGCCAGCGTGGCGTTCATTTTTCCCATGAGATGTATTGGGAGTATTCCCAGAATTGCATCTAGTGCATCATTTGGAGTAGTGCGTAAAGCGCCCGAGATCGTTAGTTCAGCCTGTCGCTGAACTTTGTTAAGTCTCTGAAGAGATGAGTTTTTCGAAAGGGATGGCCACCATATGGAGACACCATATAAAAGTATGGGTCTGATTATTGCAAATTACAAATCTCTTAGTGACAATGAAAAAAGATACATAAAACAATGCCAATTCTTGAATTTCCTCAGACAGAACGCATATTAAATAGACCTTGCACATCGAGTATAGAATTATTTCCTTAAAAAACTTTGATTTTATCTTATGCAAAATAATTGTAGGTAATGTACAGCTCAATTCAGTGCGTTATATACGTTTGTACATATATAGTATCATCCGATTAATCGTGATGATATTAAACACTTCAGATTCCACTTCTGCCATAGAAAGACAGAATGGTATAAACGATTGTTAAAGATTTTTGCATTTTCGTTATATTTTTAAAACATTCAAAATTGTTTTCTGCGACAATGGCTCTCCTCTGTTTCCCAAAGTTCTGTTTGGGGAAAATAATTTTCTTGGTTATGATGTTGGTTAAAATATTTAATATGTTTTTTTTTTTTAAATAAAATCAGTGGCCAATCGACCAACTTAATATTATATACTACTGATAAGATCAAAGACGTTGACCTGAAAGTTTTGTAATGGACTTTGTTAACTATTTTGAGATTGTCTTTGGGAATTTTTCGCTCAACATTAATTCGAACCATATGTATGATTGCATTGCGTTGCAAACATGTTGATAACCGTTTATCAAATGTCATATCAGTCAGTACTTACATCATCATACAATTGTTGTCCCAACATTGATACGAAAAATGTCAATTGTTGAGATTGTTCGCTGTGCGACCAATTTGTATTGCATTGCAACATTCGCTTTATTTATACTTATTTGAAATATGTAAATAAAATTGTATTTTGTACTCCTGGGAGAACAATTTTCTTCATTTTCGCATGCTTTTACGTATTGTAATCATGATGGGAAATTTGACAAAACTGAAATCAATAACACGCATTTAATCACAAACCATAGTCTCTATGCATTGAAATAAAAGAATAAGTGTATTTCAAGTAGTCTCGATATTTTTAGCATTCTTTTGATGTTTTCTTGTTGAAATGCTTACACAGGCTGGACACAAATTGCGTGACAAAATTTTTGTAGGCGTTTCTTTGGAGTTTTCCATTTGGCAGCAATTTCGTTGAAGTGCGTTCTATACAATAACATAAAAGGCTCATAATGTGCTTATCTGTCCCAGCTCGGTTCATCCGTTTTGGTATTTTCCCAATGCAGAAATTGCAAATCTGATTAAAAACGTGGCTAATTAACAAGATGTAGTCACACATGTGGCACACACATGAACAACTGCGGCAAGTGGTCAACCATTGCATGCGGAACTACGATTGTGTTGTAATCAATGAGAGCAAAAACAAAATGAAAAGCGAAAGGTAACTGGAAAACGGAGAGACTGGAAACTGAACAAAAGAAGAGAAGAGAGAGCGAGTCACTCGATCAGCTCTCAAAAGTTTGATATTTCCGCATGAGTGAGTTTGTGCGATCCCAAATGTCGCTTTGCAATTGTATCTGTGAGACACATTTGTAGAAGACATAATAGATAGAAAATGTAAACAGCCATCCCCTTCCCCCCCCTTACGAGGGCATCGTATCACAATAATGTTGATGACTCAGCCATTTCGGGGAATCCAAAGTAGTGCTTTCAATACGAAGCAAGCTGCTACGCTCAGCTAACTGCCTTTATAATATGTGTAGTTGACTCTACAAAATTGGGCGTATTAGAATTGTCAGGAAATAGTATTCACTTAATATATTTGCAAGCTACTTCCATGTAAAGCAACCATTGTAGGTTTTAGAATAGAGCTAAATAAATTTAATGTAAAATGTAATGTAAAACATACACATAGCTTTCTTGATGTCCAAAATATTTATTTGACATTATCGATATTTATTTGCTTTGATCCACTCTGAACTTCCTTAGAAAATCTTTGGAAAAATAATTATAATTCTTTACTTTACTCTACTTTAGTAGTAAATATAAATTATCGTCATGTTGCAATCATTAAAGCCATGTTCTCTTTAAAACATTTATTATCTTTAAATAATTGAAATTAAGCAAAACAATACAAATTTATGTAGTTGATTTTCCAAATGTCGATGACTTTTGCGTTAATTCTAATGTATTTAAAAGCATTTGTAGCATTTGAAGCAGCAGTTTCTGAAAATTATATTCAGTTGGGGTTTGTGGGTTTGAACTTTCTGCTTTCATAATAAAGAATCAAGAACGATAATAAAATCTATTTAAATTTGTAATTGTTGTTTTTTGTAAATCAAATCGAGTTTTAATAATAACTTTCCTTTTACCTCTAAAAATTACTTTATGTACAAGAGTATTTAAAATTCGGCTTACCAATATTGGCCATTTATCTCACTTTTTTCATGTCTTGGCCAATAGGAGCCTTCATTTTTAATTTGCTCAACTTGTTTTTGGGTTATTGATACGCTACTGCTGCTGCTGCTCCGGCGCTGTTGTGAATGCCTGTCTTGAATTTTAATGCGTGGCCTTTTCCTTCACCTATGTAAGTACATACATACGAGTATATACACACATACATACATACATATGTATGTATGTATGTATGTATGCAGCCCTTCTGGTGCTCCTTTGTCTCTGCGCGGGAGCTTTGGGCGACCTTTTGTGTGACTTTTTTATTGCATGTATTAGACATAAACAAAGGTCTCCACTTGGCTTGCTTTTAACCACAAAAGATGCTCCGCACCCATGCTAACACCAGCGCAGCAGCCACAGCCTCAGCCACAGCCAGCAATCACTACAATTACAACAACAATGAAAGCAAAAGCTACAACTACAACAAGTGGTTTCCCAACACTCATAGTATAATTTCCACTACAACGTCGCCGCCTTTGCTGTCATTGTACGAGTATTGTCTGCTGCATGGTTGCTATCGTCATCGTCAACGATGCCTTTGACTCGTTCCGTTCGGTTCGGTTGTGCTCGGATCGGCTCGGCTCGGCTTGATTTGAGTTCAGATTCGGGTTCGGGTTCGGCTTGGCTTAGCTTTGTTTATTTTGCTGTTTGTTTGCCCGTTCGCGTGTGACCTTGAAGGCGAGCATGTGCCAGAATCACAAAGATGCCGTTGCCATCGTTGTTGTTGCTGTTCTTGCTCTTGCTGCTGCTCTGACCATAGGACTTGTTGTTGATGTTGCCGTTACTCTTGTTGTGTTGTTTGTTTCTTTCTTACGCTTTTCTGTGCATTCGATAATATATACAAAAGCAATTTGAAAACTTGTTTTAGTTGTGTGCGTATGTGTGCTTTCAACGAATATTTCTTGCAGCATGGATGTTGCGTCAATAAGTCAACTAATCAGGCATGCGTCAACAGAGCTTTTAATTACTCGACTATAGTTCAGATGTTTGACTCAATTTGGCAAATGGACCAACAAAAAGCCCGCCTTATCAGTTACTATGAACAAGCATTAATATGTGCTCTCGTATACTATATGTACATACGTCTTTTTTGCAGCATGTGTGCGTCAATAAGTCAGCTAATCAGTAAGTCAAGTTGATTTTGATGAGTTTCCCAGCCACGGTGGCGCAGTGGCAGAAGTGTGGCAAGCAATATATTACTGACATGAGTCAGCAGAGCTTAAACACTCATTTAATCAGACATAATAAATATGCATTAACATATACATATGTATGTATGTATAGTACATAGTATGTATGTTTGTAATAACAACTCGAGTGCCATATCGGCAAAACAAAAAAAAAAAAAAAAAAAAAAAAGAAAATATTAATTTGCTGCTATTTTAAAAGCGGTTCGTAGTTCCCCTTTGTTTTGAGTAATTATATAGAGGCATAAATTTTGTTGGCATGCATTTGGCCAAATTGGCACAAACTGCATTTGCCAAATACACACAAACAAATCATTGTGTGTGCCTACGCGGCGGCGTATACTTGAATTTGTTTAAACGTTCTTTTTAAATTAATGCGCGTAAACATTTTCAGTGCAGCTAGCAAGAAAATAACTCAATGATATACACATGTGTGTGTGTGTATGTGTGTGTGTTTGTAAAATAATAAAAATCCATGGCTTGTGTAATATTAACAAAAATATTAGTGCAAAATATTTGTTGTTTGTTTAAATGACCAAAAAGCTGATTGAAGAACGACGCGACGCGCAAAAATTGACTTAATAAATGCGCAACGACCTTAGTTTTGCCTGTCTGTTTATCGGCTTGTCTGTCAATTTTAAAACGGTTTGGGTTTTTCGTGTTTAAATTAGCAGATCGTATTTAAATTATGCCTCTGTGAGGGTCAAGTAAGGTTCGACAGCACTGTTATACTTGTAGAAGGTGCTGGAATATGTTGCAGCCACATCTGACGTCTTTTCTTCACATAAAACTCTCCACACTTGCCACTTAAAGTCCCCCTAATTAATCATCAGATTAACATGTACATATTACGTCACAGTTGAGAAATCCATAAAGAACGCACACGCAGCCGCAATCAATAAGCCAACAACAATAAACAAAAGTTAAAGAAATGGGCTATCAATATTTTTATACAAACACGAGCGCATTGTGTTTGCGACGGCAGACAGACGAATAAAAAACAAAAACAAAAATACAATTTCGCTCCACTGGAAGCGAGTCATAGAGCAGCAGATGAGTGGGGCAGGGGAACGGACTTTTGTGCATATCAAGTATACGCAATGTAAAACGATGTGATCGGCCTAGTCGCATTGTCGTGCAGAGACGCCAAGCTCACAGCTGAGAGTAATCGGAAGATAAGCATTTTTGTATGTATTGGGTGGACTGGAAAGTGAGCATTAACTGCTGCGTCTCAGACGCTCAACGCTCAGTTTGAAACTCAACTTTGCGCGCTTCAGACGTCGTTCGAACGTGTCGGGAGTTTTTAGTCGAGCGCCAAACGCAGCAAAAAACAAAACTATAATATATACATACATACGAGTATATGTGCATATTCACTAAAAAAAGGTGGAGAGTAAATAAAAAACAACACGAATGGTCAGTCGACGGCAGCGTGCAAGTCACACGAGCGTTGTATAATAATTACGAGTACACACAAAAAATAAAAATAAAAACACCGACTACTAATAATTAAATGTTCAGTCCCAGTGCTTGTGCTTGTCCAGTGAAGTGTCTGGATGCATTGCAACAACAACCACTTGTCTTTTTCATTTTTATACGCTTTATTAGCTCTGGTTTTTCAGTTGTTGTTGCTCATCTCGCCGCTGTACATATGAGTAGTACATATATAATATCGTAAATTGGCGCGTAGTTAGCCGGTCTTGTGTGTTCATGAGTAAGTGTCGCAGTCGAGACGGTGATAAGTAGCGTGACACATCAATATAATCCAAATATTTGACAGTTTCTTAATAATAAAATATATAAATGCACGTGCTGGAAGGATCGCTAAGCATTTTGTGAGTAATTTCATTATGTTTTGCAGATTTTTGTTTACTATTAGCAAATAATTTAGTACCGCTTCCATATTATGATAAAACAAACTTTCTGAGAAGCTGCTAGCTGCTTTTAATTGTATTTGAAGTGAGGTTTTTAAATACCCTCAACGGATTAATAATCAGTATACAAAAGTACATACATAGTCTTTCTGCGCATTTTGAAAATTATAATTGAAAATTCAATACATTCAATTCAATACAGAAACAATTGTACTGACTGCGATATTTTCTATTTCATAGTGTTCGCTTTAAAACTAAACACCGTTTCAACAAATTCAGTTAAACTGGTTCAAGACCCATACTTAGATTATCACTAACTATGTGTATGTGTGTGTGTGTGTGTAGTAGTCATATATACGAATAAATGCATATAAGCTAAGGCGCAGTTAGTAGTTGTTGTTAATAGCTATGCCTACACTCATACCGCATTCTTCCTCACATACAAGTATGTATGTTTGAATGCTTGTATTAATAGTAAAATAAACTTTTGACGAGGTATGACACTTAGTGGCGAAATTAACATCCATAATAAACAATACTGCTACTCACACAATAGCGGATATTTGAATTACAAGTATGTAGAGAGCATTAAATCTATTTAATTTACATACTATTTTTACGGTAGAGTAAGAATACAGTCATTTGCATTGTTATAAGTAATTTGAGAAATGCAAATACAAATATTTGTAATTCAGTTTAAGCTATAAAAAAGAGGTTCATCTACTTCTGGGAGCCGACAAAATGTTTAAAGCGATATAGAATTCAAGATTACCTCAAATCGTGTCATATCATTAAGTAGCTGTAAAAATACAATTAAGCCTTTGTTTTTATTAAAATTGCAATTAATTGCAACTTTTGGTTGGATTGGCCATTTCATAGTTGTCGTTGGAATCAACAAGTTTTTCAAGCGTCAAAAATCGCACTTTGATCAACTCATACGATTTCTGAAATTGTGTGTTCATTATACATATTTCGATTGACATATCGAACGTCTCGATTTATGTGCTGGTGCCTTCGCCACCAAATGGACTACCTACTCTACGATTATAAATGTAGATGTAAATACTATATTCCTGTATACACGGCTTTCAAATGGCAGTTCTAGTATGGCGCACATGGCAGACAAGTGCGATTTCAGTTGATTGAATGCATCCATATAATAGGATTAGCAAGAAATCACAATATGAAACAGATAAATAAAGTGCTGTATAATTGAATTGAAAATGAAGAGTGTACAACAAAAGTTCAAAGTATTATATGAAACGCTGATTTACATACATACATATAAGTATGTAGTGTGTATATAGGAAATAAATATGCATGATACTTGAATGTACGTAACACAATCACTTCTGGTCTTAAAATATATAATGGAACAATTTTAGTTTACGTTTTCAACAAATATGTTTAAATATATTACACTTTGTTTTAATAATACTCGTAGTTAAGAGTAATTCCATATAGCTCTTTCGGTTGCATATCTCTATCTCTATACCCATATATATATAATTTTAAATATTTTTGGTATTGGTACGTATTTGGCTATCCCTCGAAAAAAGTTGAATTAAAAATATTTTTGTTGTTACAAGTACTCTCATTTCAGTTTGGCTTTTGTTAACTGTTGACACCTTTGCTGTGGTTGGGGAATTCTATTTGCCTTAAACATACATTTTAGGAAGCTAAAAACGTGACAGATTAGGTTTTTGTACTCTTCTGATTTTTCGTGAATCTATTTCTATAATTCGTATTAATTTTTCTTTAAAATCTCGGGTAGGGTTTAAGTTATTAAAATAATAATAGATCTATCATTTCACTCAGTAGATGCTGAAGAGATGCAAATAGAATACTTCATATTTTGAATTGCTTCAGAAATAATTTGAATACTACTTTTAAGATTATTAGTCCTCCTCCAACATGGTCTTATATTTATTTGGCTGTCTGTCCATGACTACTTAGCTTCCGTATTAGCAACGCTTGGGACTCGTTTTTCTCATTATTTTAACATTTATCCGCCGCCTACTACAAATCCTTGAAGTAATTTCAATGATTAAAGGCCACAAAGTAAGAGTAGGCCGCCGCTGGGCTGTCGGATAGGAGTTGGACTTCAAGCATTTGGTCTCTTGGCCGTTTTAAGCAATTCAAAGACTACCGCAGCGTTTTTGCAAGAAATTAAGTCCTATTTCAAAATTAAAATGAGAACCATTGGCAAAAATTGTTAAATTTTTTTTTTAAGCTACAAGTCTGATTGATACTTATTTGCTTAAATATTTTGGATTTTGTTGTAATTATATAAAAATAAATTTTAGAGCATAAATTTGTAGCTTACCAGCACACGATGCCTGACAAAAATGCAATCTTTTACCACCAATTATTTTTATGTCTACTGGGTTTTACTTTATACTTTCTTTACTTAGCATTAATTTTTTTATAATGGAATACTATTTTTTTGTATTTGTTAAAGATTTAAATTAGTAACCATTTGCTTTCCATATATGTATGCTTGTTTTTGTTGTTTAGGTACCATTTAAATTTTCGAGACTAGATGTAGATGCATTTATTATGAGTTTTTTGTAGCTTCTGTCTTTTTGATAAGGGGATTGCCCAAAGTTTTGGAAATACCAAGTCGCTTTTGTGATGTGGTTTTCAACCCAATAAACCCAAACTGATTTCATGGTCAAGTTAAGGTATCAAGATACTACGATAGAGATATTGTCAGTAGAAAACATTGCTGTGCAATTTGTTTTGTTATTAAAGATTATTTATCATTTCGTAAAAGATTACAACCTTAATTTGTTGCATGGCTTTTGAGTCAAGTAATAATATTTATAAGAAAATATTTTTACCAGTTCAATTTCATTCGAAGCAGTGTTCTGCTTTTCTTTGTAGCTATATTAGCAACTTCCTAAGAATTTTAACATTCGCGAATACTTGCAAATCTAAGCTTATACTGTGACGCTAGTTATTTATTTTATAGTAGCAACATGCTAGTACAAGCTTATATGCATATGTATAGTTATAGATATAAAAGTATAAACAATTCGCAACGATGTTTTGCCAGTTAGTTTGTATATCTGTATTCCAATTGCCATTAATTTGTCTTGGCAGCTACGATATTAGCAATAATTTCCATATGTATGTATATTTATATGTTTTATATACAGTTTGCCAGATTTACATACCGGTTTTGAATACATACATATGTATGTATGGGTAAGCATAACGTGAGCGTGTTTTTTTTTTTAATAGCTTGTGGCGCTAAGCTTTTGCGCATTTGTAATCTACATTGGCTCGTTATAATGCGACTTTAAGTTGTTTAAATAAAATATATATACATATGTGTATGTGTACTAGCCGGTAATTTATGTTTTTAAAAAAGAATTCTGCACTATTCATGCTTTTCATTTTCATTCCAAGTCATGTAGAACTTATTGATGAAAGCTAACGTTTGGCACTGTAGAGAGATTTTATAGATGTATCTGAAATTAATTATAAATATCTGGTTTCCGTATTCGATTCCAGATGGTCATTCTTTAAGCTTCGCCCTCACAAATTCGCTTACATAAAATGTTTACAAATATAATTTTCACGTCGAAATGGAAACATGAATATAAAACTACAATTTCCATGATATGGAAGTGGGGGAACAATAGTTTTTGATCTACACGTAGTTTTTAAATTGTCCTAATTGGACATGAAAATGATGATCGATTCAGCAACACCAACCTAATAAATTAAAAAAGGTCTCTAAAACCAATGCAAATAAACATGATTAAATTTGAGTCAAAAAGAAGAACCACTTCTGATTCAAAATTCCTCTTTCTGATTCGTTTATATTTAAATATTTTTTTGATAGTATAATGGTTGTTCCTTAATACCTAGACACCCGTTGTCCTATCTGTGTGCTGTAATGTATATAAATTAGTTGTCTTTTTTCATGTATTTTGAGAAGTTATGGAGTGGCTGCCATGGGGCAACCTTTTTGCATTAGCCAACTGCAAAGTAGCCTTGTGTCTTAGTTACGCTACAAAAAGTATTCCTTGCCTTTTATATTAGATAAATAATATCAATTTTGATTAAATGTTAACTTACTTACTCATCCACTCCAACACCCTTGTGAGCAACAAAAATAAATGCCAAAACGCCAAACTTTGTTCAATTACTCAAGTATATAGGCTCATAGATGAGTGTGCTTGTGTGGGTGTGTGTGTGTAATACCTAAAGGGCCATATAAAAATGCATAATTTATTGATTTGAAATGTCGCTGCTAGAGGCAATACTTATCAGCGAGCAATATTTGAGCTTCAAAAAAATGACATATGTATATACAAATATCATAATAAATTTATTTAATTTCAGAAATAACAACTACTGATAAGCGGCCATACTACAACAACAGAACACGCTCCACACTTGAGCGAAAACTAAGACCTTCTGCTTAGTGAAATCACTAATAAGTAGTATAGAGTGCGACCACAACAATTTATTAGGTCGGGCACAGTTATTCTTTGCCTCCTATAACATTGTGAGTGTGTGCGTGCTTATCAACGCTGCCCACAGGGAATACCCGAGCAGAATCAGAAATGGCACAATCAAATGGTAAGTAAAGTAACTTTTGTAAGCCTAATAGGATATGCTGAATAGTCAATAATTAATGTTCAATGCTCGATGCTCGATGCTCATTGCGCAATGCCATGTGCAATAAGCCAAATATTTGTGTAGGAAAAATGTAAATATTATTACAAGTGCTGAGGTGAAATAAATTAAAGAAGGAAACAAAGAATAATAGAACACGAGATAAGTTTATAAAAATTGCCATGGCATCTGGAACATTTCGTTTATTTCATTTGTAATCAAAGCAACACACGTAAGATGGGCGGGAAAAAAACGGGAAAAGGCTTTGCAAATAACAAACAATAAAGTCTTTAAGACTTTCAAGCAAGGCAGCAAATTTATATACAAATTCAAATGTACAAAAATACATACTTGTATGTAGTTGCCAGGCATTAGTCAGGGTCAAAACTTACTCGAATATCGATTTGTCTGGCATGTGTGAGTGTTTGTGTGCATCGAACTTATAGCCAGATCTAGTGGCTGAATCGTGAACTTTTGCTTTCGAGACCAATAACAAAAGCTAAATAAAAATGAAATGAAACGAAACGAAACGGCAGAGCCCAAGAACTGTTTTACTAATTTACCAAAAGCAAACAAACAAAACACAAATTTCACACCTTTCGGCCAAACGCGAACCAGCACGCACATGGAATAATACTCACACAGACACATACACAGATACACACACACACACACTCATGGTACAAGCAAACAGTCATTCGATCTGCATGGCATCTAAAATTGCCATTACCTTGAAATAGCATTGGAAAATTAGCAGAAATAATGCGTATTGTTATGTTTTTGAAATTAAACGCCGTGCTGTGAAAAAAGAAAATAATCAAACTTTGCGGCACCAATGGCAACAGCAACAGCAACAACAACAACAATTTGCAACAAAAATAAACAATTAAGCGGCATAAAACCTTCCGAGCAACTTTGTCATGAAAGCTATTGGCAGGCGACTCCCTAGAGTCTAGAGTCTAGACTCCAGGGGAATAATGACCATTGGCATGCGCAACACGCATACGCAGTGTTGGGCGCGCGAAATTAATTTGAAATATTTATTCCACCGTCGCTGAGGAAAGATCAAGTAAAATTGATTGAATTGTGCACAAAACTTTTATGGCACAATAATCGAATTCTGCGGTTCTGTTCCCTCTGTGCCTTCCTCAGATGCTTGACTCTAGATTTTCCTTTTATAACAATTCAATCGTTTTGCCGACTGTCTGCTTTTTGCCATTTTCCAAACATTTTCTTTCCTGCCTTGCTGCTGCTCGGTGTGCTTGAAAAGACATGAAAATCAATTTTAAGCTAATTGTATTTTCAGCGCATACACACATATATATATATATTTCTATATACTCGCACTGTACATGTGCAGTTTGTGCTTTTTCAAAGTGTACGCGCCTTTTGTAGAAAATGTTGCTCAGAACTGAACCAAAACAATGTTGTTCGAGTATGAATGAAGCCGCAGCTGAATTTTCTTCTCGTTCTGCCGTAAATATTAATTGCTTTTTAATTAGCTGCGCACATTAAAGGTTTTCGGTTGAGCGATGCTTTACACATCTCTGCACAAATCGGCATAACAATTTTCTCAAGCTATTTAGCAACTACTATTAGCCTGCAAAATGCCCCTTCCGATCGAATCTATTTTTATTCTCTTCGTAAACTAAATAAGCCTCTGGCCATTTGAAAGCAGCCAAGTGAGTCATTAAGGAGTGCTCTCCCTTTCTTGTCTTAACTAAATCAACAGCGACATCATAGAAATCCAATGGACCTTAAAATCCCAAATCATGTTGAACTATAAAAAAAAAAATATTGTATCCAACTAGTTGCCAAGTGGTTTTGAATTTCTTAATTCATTTTTAAGACGATATATTGTTTGTTCTAGCTCAGAATTGCTATTTATTTTCTTAATTAATGGAATTTTAATACTGCACTGAAGCTACACGCAAAAGAAAAGCTAATGTATGAAATGCTGGTTCTTAGTTTCCAATATTATTTAGGGAATTCCTAATTGTATTAAAGCTACGATTCTACGAATAGTTATAGGTATATTTTCTTATACGAGTAGTTAAAGGCCTTCCTAATACTGGACTAAGACTGGTTATTAGTTTCCAATATTATTTAGGAAATTCCTAATTGTATTAAAACGATTCTAACAATCATTTTTTCTTTACTCAGAATAGTTATAAGTATATATTCTTATACGAGTAGTTAATATCCTTCTTAATACTGGATTAAGACTGGTTATTAGTTTCCAATATTGTTATAAAAATTCTTAATGTTTTAAAGCAATTCTACGTTTAAATTTCTATTTAAAAACGACAAACAATATTCCTTAACTTAGAAGAGTTATATATTTTCTCATACGAGTAGTTAATGGCATTCCTAATTCTGGACTAAGACTACGTGCAAAAGAAAAGCTAATGTATCAATGATAGGTGGTTAGTTTCCACTAATCTTTATAGAATTCCTAATTGTAAATATATAAATATTTACACTACAATTCCAGTACATAGTTCTCATATTTGTTGCTTGTACTATATAAAATACCAGCCTAGTATATGTATTTACAAATAAGAGGGTAAAATAAGCTCTGGAATTATTTACACTATTTTTTAATTGAGTTTTTTCTTCATATGGGAACTGTTATGGATTGATAGATATAAGCAAAATGCAGATATTCTACGCATAGCTATAGAGAAATGACTACAATGGGCTTATTAGATTGACTTTTTGGCGAGGCAGACATAGAGAAAAAATATTAGGAGGGGAAGAAAAGAGAGGAAAAATAAATATGCATTATTCATAAATAAATAGAAAATATACGTATACTCGTGCACGTTGAAATGCCGCCGCCCCATAAGCTTAACTTTGTAGATGTTCAATTTAAGTTTCCTAGAAATAAAACAATGTCATTAATAATGAATGCATGCTGTTAATACACTTTGCCAGTATTTCAGTAAAAACAATGCTGGCAGTGCCGACAGGTGTGTGGGGAGCTGAAGTCGCTTCGGTAATGGCCTTCAATAAACGTACAAGTATATTAAATATGTATAAAAGGCACGTGTGATAACTCAATATACATTAACTTTGGGCGCTGTCATAACTAATTAAATGAAAAATCAGCTCCATGAGCCAAGTAAAAAGAATCAATATAGGCGTTGTCAG
Organism: Scaptodrosophila lebanonensis; assembly: GCF_003285725.1. NCBI lineage: Eukaryota > Metazoa > Arthropoda > Insecta > Diptera > Drosophilidae > Scaptodrosophila > Scaptodrosophila lebanonensis. Next base: position 4,606,368 of record NW_022060738.1, read on the forward strand.
TGTGCGTTTGGGCGCCTGAAAAAAATAAACGAGAGCTTGTTGAACAATTGATAAAGTGAGTGGACAATCTTTTGTAAATTAATTTTAAATACTTATTTAATACAGTTTCTAACACTCACTGACCTTTTGATAAATTTATTGTACGCCTTTCTAAAAGATGTGAAAACAGTTTCAAGTATTCTACAGAGACTACAAATCTGTTTCATTAGAGCTGTTTTGTTAAAAAAGGCTCAGCTAAAGGACATCAGCCTGTCAGTATCTGGCACTTAACATTTGTAGATACCCGAAGGATTAAAAGGGCGTATGTATTAGGTTTGGGCAAAGTATATAACAGGGAGAAGGAAACATGTCCGACCCCATAAAGTGTATATATATGCTTAATCAGCATGACGAAACGAATCGATATAGCCATGTCCATCTGTCCATCTGGATGAGCTCTTAGACTTGCTATGTAGACTCTCCTTAACCCCAGGCCACATGAGGTTAGTTTATTTATTTTTTTTGATTTTCCCTTCCTTCCCCCGCTACTCAGGGTCGTCAATACTGCGCATTATCTCCAACGCTTCAAGAACCAAACTTTGTACACGTAATAAATATATAATAATCTACTTCTGTTTTGTATTTTATCCAAATCGGTCAGTTCTAAGAAAAGTTATTAACGAAACAATTTCTCTTAAGTACTACACTTACAATGCTCCCTTCTTCTTCTTCCTTTTGCTTCAGCTATGGGCGCCTATACCTCAGCGGATTTTTATTTGGACACAGGGTATTTAATTGTCGGGCTTGCTAGACTGTAATATTTTCTTTTGTTGTGCTAAGCTAAGCTCGTTGGCTAGACTGATTTGTGTCGTAATTCTGATTAAGGATTGAGATGCTTCTCCCTGTTACATACACTTGAAAAAAACCTAATTGGCTCATTATTATAACAAGAAAGGAATGCTAAAGTCGAGCAGGCTCAACTCTTAAATACCCTGTACCACCCCACAAAAAAGTAATTAAATTAATTAATTAATTAAATTTAATTAATTAACTAAATTAATTTAATTAATTAACTAAATTAAATATAAAATATTCCATGCATGCATACATACATTTACATTTACATCAGAATCGTGCCTTATGCGTGTTTGTGTACTTGTACATATGTATGTATGTGTGCATTGGGCCTGGTTATATGGCTATAACTTTCTTTCCGATCATTCTATCATAATGAGACTTGGTATACGGTTATATAATAACTAACCTAATGTGACTACCAAATTTTAGTTCAAAATTCCAAGAATTACGGAAGTTATAGAAAATCGTTAATAGGGGGGGAGTGGGGGGGTGGATCAGAAAAAATGAACAAACTCGTCCTTTCTCGGTCTCAGGAGAATCTGTATACCAAGTTTGGTTATTCTAGCTCTTATACTTTCGGAGATCCTTGCGTTCATACAGACAGACAGACGGACAGACGGACAGACAGACGGACAGACAGACGGACAGACAGACGGACAGACGGACAGACGGACATGGCTATATCGACTCGGCTTGTCATGCTGATCAAGAATATATATACTTTGTGGGGTCTACCAAGCCTCCTTCTGTGTGTTCCATGTGCACTCGCACAAAACTAATATACCCTTGTACCCTTTTGGGTACAGGGTATAAAAACTGTTATAAAACGTTTACAAAGAAAATGAAACGTTAACGAAAATATCTACTCTTTTATATTAATAGTGTACAATTGTTGTTCATAAATCCTAATAATTCCACCTTAAGTAACGCACATTTATCGTGTAAGCCAGTCGGGAACATCCGTTTCCAAGGATTTGTAATTGCTGCAGACTTTATTTATATTTACGTTCTTCCATTGTTTAATGGTAATAGGGGGAAAGGGAAACATTACATTATCGAGTGTCTCTATTAGAGTTAATTTCTTCACATATCACCAAAATATATTCTATTTCTAGAGTAAGGATAATTGAGTTGCGATAGAGTGGGAATCAGTTATCACGAAATATACGATGAATTCTATGTGCGAGAGCGAACATTTGCGGCGGCACTTTTTATAAAGCTAGTTGTAGAACTAAATAAACCTTTTTGAACGTCTTAAAATTGTCAACTAGCTACACAGAAATCGTTAGTTCTATTGATTTTCCAAAAATAAAGAAACTCGCAGACACAGCAACAATCTAGACATACTAGATACGCTGATAATAGAGCCATGAAGAGCTTTTCAAAAATATTGCAGCCATTTTTTTTTGCACCCGGCTGGTACGAAGTTTTCGGCGCAGAGATTTGAGAGCTTGAATATAATATTTTATGCATACATACTTAATAATTTCATAATTCACGCTTCGAATATGCAAGGAGTGTGTGTTTTGTTTGCCAGGCTTGCCAGGCTTGCCAGGCTTGCCACTCAAAAGTACACACACGCACATGCTACATAAACATGTCGAAAACATAAACGTCAGGCTTATGACAACCTCACATTCAAGCACTTGAGGTGCGAATACTTTCAAGTGTGAGTGAGTGGGTGGCTGGGTGGTTGTGTGTGTGTGTATAGTGTGTGTGTGTTTCAAAACAGCAACCAGTGCAGGTGTGTGAGTGTGTGTGTGTGAGTGTATGAGTGCTTGAGCGTGATTAGGCCATCATTGACGGACTGGCATTGGCATACAAGTATTGGCAGAGCTATTTGCTAGACCAGTCCTGTTTATGACTGACTGGCAAGGGTCAGAAGGATGTCAGCAGGACTGTGCAGAGCTGTGCAGAGCTGTGCTGTGCCGTGCCGTGCCGTGTTGTGCTTGCTTTCATTTTTCTCCATTTAGCCGTGCTTATTTTCGCTTCAGAACGCGATTTTCCAATCGATTGAGCACGTGACAAGCTACTGAAGTATGTGTGGCCCATAACCAAACCCCCACTAACACATATGTCTCACATATACATACATTGACTTATATAAATCGTAGCACATGTCATAGTAAACGCCATTTTGGCTAGCAATTCAATAACGAGAAAGCAGCTACAGCAGCTAGAAACACCAATTCGTAATTCAAAACTTTGCGGTAACTCGAAACCGCAAGGGCATGAGAGTTCTGCGTTTTGGGCCGGCCCCTCACGACAATTGCTCGGATTCTATTTTTGACAATATTTAATTAACATTCTTGCCTGGTGAGCTTTCCCTCCAATATCCTTTCGTGCCACGTCTTCTTTCGCTCAAGCTTACGTACATACAAGTATATACTTTATATGTATGTGTGTGTGTATTTATATATTTATGCAACAATTTGTATGTACTAGCAGCCAGTTTCTTTCGCCATTTATGGTTCTAAGCGAAAGCAAAGTTGTGCCTGCTTTTGTTGTTGCTGCAGATACATAGGTAGCGTTGATTTATGTCGCGCTCCCACAACGCACCCTCATAGAAAAAGTAAATTGCTGTGCTTTCGCCTAAATGCGAATTAAATTTGTTTTTCATTCTCCTTTTTGTGCCCCTCTGATTATGGAAAAAATGGAAAATGCCCGACGCTTGCTGCTAACGTTGACTGTCCTTGGTATTAAAGTATTAGCCGCTTAGGTTACTTTGGGACTGACTCCCCAGGGGCTAAATGGCAGCTATATGCATTGAGCATTTAATGAAAGACACATACATGAAATAATTAGAGCAAGTACCCCACGCATCTACTTAAAAGTCGTGTGGTGCCATGTGGCACACTACTTATATTATGCGTGTGTGTTCGTACACTCGCAGAAAAATAGTGCTACCAAAAACTATGCAGCATGAACTGCAACGAATCGATAATTGTAATTTGGGCTACAACAATTGATTCAATTAGAAAGGTTTTGGTGTGAAGACTGGTTTTAAATGTATGGGAATTCTACATAAAAAAGACTTAATACTATACAAATATATTTCTTAATTGGTTAAAAATAAGTTCAATATTAATACTTAATAAATTAAATAAATAGGTATAATAAAAGTAAATAGAAGTTAATGCGACTAGCACCTAAAATGCCCAAAATAAAAGTTTATGACTTTTCCTCTTTTTTTTGGGCTACAACAATTGATTCAATTAGAAAGGTTTTGGTGTGAAGACTGGTTTTAAATGTATGGGAATTCTACATAAAAAAGACTTAATACTATACAAATATATTTCTTAATTGGTTAAAAATAAGTTCAATATTAATACTTAATAAATTAAATAAATAGGTATAATAAAAGTAAATAGAAGTTAATGCGAATAGCACCTAAAATGGCCAAAAAAAGAGTTTATGACTTTTCCTCGAACTGTGGCCCAGACTAAGAAATGGGAATACTTTTTGATTCTAAATTGAACTTCAATCTTCACATCTCAACTATTGTAACGAAGGCTATCAGTAAAGAGCTTTATTAAACGTTAGTTCGAGAAAGTTAATGATCTAACTAAACGACCTGTGCTGAAATACTGCTCATGGGTCTGAGGTACACACTATAGAAAACATTGGGAAAGTATTGAGTCAGTCCAGAAGCAATTCCTACTTTTTGCTCTCCGTGGATTAAGCTGGGATTCTAACTTTCGCTTGTCAGCATAGTCTAGCAGGCTTTTGCATTTGAGTCTCCCATCAGAAGCAATTTGGATATCTGCTCTTGGTATCGTTGTTTTTCTCAAGATTATTATCTGTTCTTTATCTAATCGCTAGATCTACAACTGACTACGATTTCGACAATTGTTTTCGGATTTCGGATTATAATGATATTTTTCTTGCAGTCTCTCTTTTGTTTGAAATTAAATTTTTATATTTTTTGCCCAGTAATCTATTAGCTAACAATTAATTGAGTTCTTCTATTTACTTTTCTTTAGGTTACTGTTTTTAGTTTGTTTGGACTAATAACGTCTCGTTAATAGTCATTATTGTTATTTTATTATATTATTGTTGAGGATTTTTTATCCTGAAAGTTGAAGTTGAAATTATACCGCTTTGGTTGATGTCGATTAATAAATAAAACTATTACAAATAAAGTTGATTTTTATAGATAAATGGAATTTCCAAATAGTCCAGCTAGTTGTGTCGAAAATAATGTCGAGATTTTTGAATCTACATACATATGTGCCTCCATCCGAACTTTATATTTTTAATAACATTTGTATATGCAGGAGTCGGACAAGAAAATAATTTGCTCACAAGTTCTTTCTTTTTAAATATTCTAGTCTTCTGGAGTTTAGAATAAATAGTGACATACCTGACTATACCCATTAGCTATGTACATGCATACTATTGTCCGAACCCTATGGGTAATTAAGGTGGGTAGGTGTCTGAGTGTCCGGATTCGGCTGACATCCACTTGTGATTGAGAAAGGCTTGTAATTTTGTGTAATGGCTCTAGGGCCACTCCTGGTTCCTGTGTTTCCTGGCAACCTCTGCGTAAATATAAATTAACCCGTAACCGGAGATGGTGGCTGTCAGTTGTATTCCCTTGGAAATAGCTTAGCGGTTCGGGACCTTATTAAAGAGAAGGCGGTGAGATTGGTTTGGCTCGCTTGCCAATTTCCGGCTGAGTTTCTTATTCCGTAACGTGCTCACTAATTAGGTTCACTGAGTCGGTTCGGGTTACAGGTATTTGAAATTTTCTTTCAGTTTGCGAATGCTTCGCTGGCCACCCACTCGTTACACGTATCGCGACTGATCCATAAAGCCTTGGGTGTAAACAACCAGCAGGAGGATGCGTCCAATGTCCATGGCCTGGGTGTAAATTGTTAAAGAAAAAATCTTGTGCTAAAATTGTTTTCGCAATGTTATAAATGTAAACAACATTAACATATGCAAATTTCTTTCGACCCAGCGTGTATATAGTAAGTATACTCGTGTGTGTGTGTGTGTGTGTGTGTGCGTGTGTGTGTGTGTGTGTGTGCGTGTATGTGTAGGTGAACATGTTAGTGTTAGTGCGACACGAACGTTTGGCATACAGACAAATAGGCAGGCAGTCGGGTCAAATAGTCGTCTTGACTCGACTATATGCCAGTCTGGATTGCCCGACCGGATTGTTGTTGTTGCCGCTGTTAAAAGTGTTCCGTTGAAATGTTGAATTATGTGCAAAATATGCAAATGAAAGCATGTGTGTATGTATGTACGAGTATGTATGTATGTCTGTCTGTCTGAGTTGAATTGGTTCGGTCTTGTTGTTTTTATCGCATTATCATTATAAGAACATTATGCGGTTATTGCTATTATGTAATGCCCTAATATAAACAAAATATGAAACCTTGATCGTCATCTAAATCCCTTAAAGAAAACATTATGCCTACCTACTTGTATTTACATAATGGTCTCCACATTTCATAGAATGGGCCCGTACTAGTGTATGTGTGTATTCTTAAATATTTAAATAAAAATTAATGATAATTACTTGTTTTCAGCTCTGATATAAATGTTTCCATCCCCATATGCTAGCTGCTTGTCTAATCAATTCGTTCATACTTTCTGTTTGTAATATATTCGGTATTTAAATATTGTTGCTATAGAACCAGACTATCAAAGAAGATGGCTGATTTGAGATTTTCACTTCCCTAGTTTGAAACTAAACATTTGTCAATTAAATGTATATCCATGGTTAGCAAAATTGCATTGGAAACAATTATTCTATATTTTATAAACATTTAAAAACGTATTCCAACGTGGTCCAAAACTTGTTTCGATCCCGATTTAAAGTTGTTACCAACCTCGCTTGAAAGTATATCTCTTAAAGAATTTAAACTATTTGCCAATTTTGTGTATATGTACAGGTATTTAAGCATTCTGGTTCCAAACTCGTTGAAACTTGTTTATTTACCATAGCTTCAAAGCTACTTTTCTGTATCAAGCTTTGGAAAATTATAGAAAAATGTTATGAAACTTGTTATCAGGCAGCAAGAAATGTATAGAAATCAGCAATATAGTATATAGAAACAATCATTTTATCTTTGCCAAATAAAATCGCTTTTCTTTAACTTCGCATCACAAATGTTGTCCAAATGCTTCTGTACCTTTTTGTAATCACTTGAGTTCAATAAAACATTCGCCATTTAATCAACAATAAAAGAATTAATTCCTAATCGCCTTTGTCCTCTCAGAACTGGTTCATGTCAATGTTTGCTTAGCAACAACCTTTGACAATTTTTCAGCTCGCCTTGCGCAGCGACCCTCTTCAAAATGTAACCCAATTATGAAAACCTTCATCGTAAGATGTTAAAAATAAATATTGGCAATGCTTTGGATTGAAGTATTGAGTGTAGCTCCCTTCAGTGTAACACGTATTTATAACACGCATTTAGGTATTATTTATAGACATACATATATACGAGTACATATGTATGTATGTATGTATGTACATGCATAATATTTATGTGCACGCTTGTGACCTATATATAGAATACTATTCACGGTTCAGGCCAAGAGGTCTGTGATAAGAATGGCCATGAGAAAGGCAACAAAAATGGCAACTGATAGCTGATTAATATTTCATATAAAACTGAGATTAGCAGCTCTACGAACTAAGATGTTTTGGTAAATAATTTAGTGAGAATCAAGAATACTTATAATATGAATACTTAGCTAATATTTTATTGCTTTCGTTTTCAGGTAATCCCACAACAGAGGAAATAATTGACAATTTAGGTATGTATTACAATGGCTTCTGTTAATGAGTTAACGTAATGACTATGTGCCTTTTTTATGGGGCATTACAAGCTATAAATATAGTATGTATTTATGTACGAATGCTTTAGAAATGTTCCTATACTATATACATATGTATGCATAGTTGTGCTTTTGTTGCTTTTACTGCCAGTGAATTATTTTCCACAATTATTCAATCGGCAACATGTCTAATTATGCATACATGAAAAACAAAAGCGAGGGGATATAGACAAATATATATTGCTTACATACGTGTGTACAGCTATCGTCAGTAAATATATGTTTGTTTGAAGTTTATTGTTAGACTTGGTATGACTTGAATTGTATGAATTACAATGCATTCATGTTTATTCATTTAGTTTCAATTCATTTCCTAATGAAATCCTTTGAGTTTCTTATCTTTTGAAAGGAAAATATAGTGTATTACTTCATTATAAATCAAAATTAATTTAAGAAAATATATTAGTTAGAAACCAATTTAATTCCATCAAGAGAATTTTCATTTAACAACCATTTGTTTCTAGAAAGTCATTTTCTAAAAAAAAGGTCCCAAATATTTTAAACTGTCCAATATCAATATCTATGGTATCAATGATAAAGAACTAATTTTCTACACACATATCTTTAAATATTCCTGCAAATCGATAGCCCCAATTCGAAATTGATTCACACTTGATCCAAGATCGAAAATTATTTAAAAACTACAAGCACAAAATGGCATTAATTGGCCTGATATTGTTCGTTTAATTTCTATCTGAGGGTACATCTCTCTCTAATCTATAGAAAGTTAGCTCATTAGAGTATGTTTAACAACAGTTAATCGAGTTCACTTTTCTATATCTTAGAGGCAACAACTTTGTCATTTATGTCATATTGTCGGGTCGGGTTTGATTCTCCCGTCTCATCCAATTGGGTCTGGTTCTCACTTTATTCTGCACTAGTTAACTGATAATTAAAAATGGGCAAACATTTTTTTCCAATTTTTTCACCAAAAAAAAAGAAGAAATTTTAAAAAGTTCTGTTTACCTTCTACTATCCATCTGAATAACTAAAAACAATAGTTATTTTTCATCAATATCTAGGCTTTGTTACTATTGTTATATAATTAGTTCACTGCCTTCTGCAATTAAATTAATAAATAAATATTATGTGGATTATTTGTTTGTTATAATTCTCCACATATCGGTTCATAATTTTATTTCTATTAATTCATTAACTGCAATTCCTTCGTAAACACACCTTACACTCACATGATCTTCGATATATATAGTTTTTAGAAACAACAATTTCAAGTAATTTAAATTCGAGTGGTGTGAATGTTAGGAATTGAAAACTTCCTTTTTTTAGTTATAATAAATTGCATTTCACATTACGTTACGGAAATTGTATGTACATTGAAATTGTATCTCTTAGACAGATATGGTAATTTTATGTTTAGATTTTGAAACATAAAATATTTTTTAAAACAAAGTACAAAGCTACAGCTGCACGGATTTCCCATGTTACGTTTATTTCAAAAAATAAAAAAGCAAATTATTATTAAAACTATTATTCGATGACCTGTCTCTGTATGTACTACGAGTACACATAAACGGGAGCAGCCAGGCACTAGAACTCCATATGAACATGAAATTCTACAGAAAAGCATTAGTATGTATGGCTAAAAAACCTCTTACAGACATATATAGTATAGTACATACATGCTCGTATATAAGTGGCATAATAGGTCTTGTACCAGCCGCCAATTCTGACGTCAGATATTAACATCTGGCACCATCGAGGAAGCAGTATAGGCAGTGCCTGTGGCACCAGGAGCCGACTTACCTTGGCCAGCCATGGGAGAGCAATTGATAGATAACTTGGCTACAATTTAATGCCATGCGTATGAATAATTCATAAGTTTATAGCTCGCTGCCATGCCGTCTATCTGGCAGATACTCGCTCGCAATCGCAATGTCCTACTAGTACGAGTACGAGTACGCGTTCTGTGCAAAATTGTTTCCTAGCAGTCAAGAAAATTGCCAAGCTATTGATTTTCATTTATTGGCACGTAACGTGGCTCATATATCTATGAGTAGACTCGAACTAAAGCCGCCTGGCACGTGTCACTGTGCGTGTGAGTTTGAATATTCAAGCACGGCAACTTTTTCGCAAACTATTGCTAAATATTCAAGCGATGGCAGTCAGGAAAAACACTGTCGATTGGGTTCTAGGAAATAAAATCAATTTTAATGACATCATTTTATATTCATTTCTTTTGTACATTAAAAGTAAATCCCTATTATTAACGATTATAAGGTACTTAATTTAATTTCTGAAATTAAACAACATCAATTATTTGTATCCATAAAACGAAATGAGTGCAAAACTTTCAAGTGACCTTTTAAAAAGCCTTATGAAAAAGGTATTTTCTGTGTTTGATTAAAATAATAATTATCACAAAAATCCCTACTGGTAACAACAATTTTGTGTTTATTAACGTAAGCTTACAGGGTTTTCTTGTAACGCATCAAAAGAAATGTTGGAACGAATTGTCGAAATAAAAATAGATTTTGAAAATGAACGCTGGTCCTGGAAACAGCCGTAAGGAAATTCACAGGAAAAAATAGAACTGACAGTTCTAGGCCGATAAGACTTGAATTCAGAACATTTTGTACTTGTTATTTGTAAACTGTTACTTGAGCTTTTTTTGATCTAATCTGAATTAATCTCATTTGCAAATAGAGGAAAAAGTTGAGTAGAATTTCCGAACTACAAATACAAAGTACAAACACAAAGTGTGAGTATTTGGGTCAAAAAAGTGGTTTTATTTAGTGTATTCATCATTAATAAAACTAATATTAATAGAATATATCAACGTGCTTAAATTTATAATTTTATATTTCTACTCTTTTGTACTTTATTTTAGATTCTAAATACCTCCTTTTTTTGAGCGATATTGTTTTATGGTTTGCCGAAATGTAAGCCAATTTGTTTCGTTCTTATTTATTGCAGAAGACATGCTGAACGACCGCATTTCTCAAGAGCCGACAGCGCCGCAAGTTTTTCCACAATCCGTCTCCTTGCCGGTTATGGCCCATATGCAGGCGCCAACGGCCCCCAGTCCCACACCTGCCGAGGCCTATATTCGCATTATCGAGGAGCCCGCTGAAAGGGTTACGCGATTTCGGTATAAATGTGAGGATCGCTTCGCCACCCCTATAGCTGGCAAAAATTCAGATGCGCAGAAGTGCAAAACGTATCCCACAATCGAGATAGTGGGCTATCATGGCAAGAAGGTGGTCGTTGTGTCCTGCGTCACTCGCGAGAAGCCCTATCGCCAGCATCCCCACTGGCTGGTCAGCAAGGATGACAGTAATTTATGCAAAAAGGGCGTATATCGAATTATGCTGCCCCCCGAGCAGAACACCCTCGAGCTCCAAAAGGTGGGCATCCAGTGTGTGAAAAAGAATGAGGTATTAAGCTCGTTGACAGAGCGTCAGAACATGAAAGTAGATCCTTTCAAAGGTACGTCTGCAAATTAAATAACTTGAATTGTTAACCCATACCCGCCTTTGCAGCCAAGTTCGACCACAAGAACGACATCGCCTCCATCAACATGTACGAGTTGCGTTTGTGCTATCAGGTTTTCTTGCCTGATGCCAAGAACGATTTCAGGATACCGCTCAACCCTGTCGTCTCATCCCCCATTATTGGCAAGAGCAAGGAGCCCCTTATCGCTCGACTATGCAGCTGTGCTGCGAAGGTCACCGGCGGTGATGAGATCATCATGTTGTGCGAAAACATCAACAAGAACGACATACGGGTGCGCTTCTTTGAGACGAACGAACAAAACGATGTGATTTGGGAGGCAGACGCCGAATTCCAGAAGACGGACATTTACAAGCAAATGGCTATAGCATTTAGAACGCCCCGCTATCGGGATCCGGATGTGACACACAGCGTCTTTGTAAGTAACCCAACAACGTTGATCAGTAGCTTAAAAACCCCTCCACTTCTTCATCTTCTCGTATTTTCGTTGTGAGATGAGGGACTTGACTGATCTTAAGGGGCCGTCTGGGCCGTGTGTGGTCAGAGATTCCGGAGATAACTGAAAAGAGAGGCTTTTAGAAAGGTATTTCCTTCTGTTCTGTTGAGAGCAGATGTAAATGATAATTATAAATTAGGCATAAAGACCTGAAAGGATTGTGTAATGCATAATCAGTTGTGCATCTATAAAAAATAGGATGAAGACAAATACTCGTTGTTCTACTGGAAACAGAGAAATTAAGGAAAGAACAATGAATTTGTGGAGAAACAAAACTCCAAGGACAGTCCTCCTATTAGCTGGCGAAGGAAGTTTAATGAGCAGAAGTCTGCTTGAGTAGAGAGGCAAACGAAGGTTGGGATCCCAGTTTAAACCACGAAGAGCAAAAAGGAGAAGGTGTTCCTGAACAGATTCAATCCGATCTTGATGCGCCTGAGCAGTATTCTTGTAGAGGCTATATCAGTGAACTGTACAGTAGTCCAAGAAAAAAATATTTAATTTCTTTCTCGTATAATAACTCTTTCGGAACTAAGGATAGGGCAATGTTTCTTTCGAAATATGTTCAAAAAATGTATGTCACAAAGATGTCTATTCCATTTTTATGATATTGAAAATATATCTTGGCTGAATTTTAATAAAATCTTAGGAACCTATATGTTAGCCACGAAATTATAATGGTCCTTACAGTCGTTTTCTAAGAATTATTATAACATTTATGAGCTGGAAACTGCATTGAATGTATTTAGTTTTTAGCTATTAAGGCTAAGCTCAATACGAAATTAGATCAATGATATCTACCGAACTGACTTTATTTTGTTTTTCCTTTTCTGTGTAGGTTTATCTTCAATTGGTGAGGCCCACGGATATGGCTACGAGTGATCCAGTGGCCTTCGAGTACTATCCCAATCCAGGTATGCTAACATTTGCACGCCTTCAGCGTAAGCTTAAGCGCAAGCAGGACCTGGATATATTCCAGCAGATATTGTCGTTAGATAGCGAGACTACCGCGACAAAATACTCGTGTCCGCCACTGGACTTGAACGAGGATGAGAACAACACCGTCTCATCGGATGACAGCGCAAGCAAGCAGCAGAGCTCCGGCACACTTAATGAGTTCGAGATTGCTGTTCGGAAGCTGCAAACGGACTACGAGGTTAACGAGGGCGATGCCACCGAATATGGGGATGCTATGGATAATGACAATGATATGGAGATTGAGTTGGAGGTGCCGCAAATGTTGCCACAACTGGCCGATGATTGCACCCAAACCTCCACACCTATGGAGGATATACTGAAGCATCCGCAGCTAGAGCCACGGCCGCTGTGCAATGTAGATAAGATAAACGAATGGATGCGTTCCAGCGAATTCGAGCGCACTGACAGCCTCACTGTGGAGAATGGAGACACGGTCTCGTTGTCCACAGCCACGGCCCAGACAGCGTTCACCAATGTGAGCAGCTTGACGGCCAATACGACCATAACGAACAACCTGGAAGAGGAGGGTAGGGAGGCCCCCACCTCGCGACGCGACACCCTGGAAAATTCTGCAGTTAAGGACCTACCCATTGGTGGCGAAAGCGAACTCAACGATTTGTTGGAGGATTTGCCGCCCAGCGCCAGTGCGCAGGCATCTGTGGACATGGACGAGAACTTTGACGATAATGCCACCTATACCAGCTTGCAAATAGCCTTTAACAATCCCATCGCCATACCTAACGAGACACAAAGTGTTGCAGTTCCACTGCCAGTCTTTGACCAACTGGATGAGGCCGAACTTGTGGTGCTCACAAATCCGCCAGCGCCCAAGATCAAAGTGAATGCAGCCCAAACCCCGGCCACGCCACCGTCCCCACCGTTGCCATTGCCGCCGCGCACACCATCACCCGATCCGGAGTACAAGTTGCCACCGCTGCCGCCCAAGCCGCGCCACTCACAAGATCTAAGCGTGAGCGTCAGCGATCATAGTCCATCGAATTCGATGTCGATCAGTCGGTCGCGCAATGGCAGCGTTTCATCCACACGCACCACGCCCTCGCCCATCGTCATTATGCGCACCCCGGATCAAAGCCCAACCAAGCGGCAGGCAACGTCCTCGTCCACACCCACCGCCTCGCCCAAGAAACGACAGGGCTTCTTCTCCCGCCTCTTCTCGCGCCGTAAGAGCAGAACCGATGACGAAAGCTCACAGGGTAGTCCCAGCAAGCAGCAATCGGGATCACGTCTTGGCTCACGCGCCACCACTCCCACAGGAAGTCGGGAGCCTAGTATTGCCCACTTCTCGCTGGGCGATCCCAATCGATGCTCTGCTCGATCCACCAAGTCTATGCAGCCCCAATCTAACAGCAACAGCTTAGGCTTGAGTCCCCAGAATAGCACGAATGCGTCGCGTAGTGGAAAACCCGTGGGTCGGAGCTCCAGCAGTGTTTCGGGCAAGCGACCCACCCATCTCAATGCCGATGTTATACACATACCACTAAAGGGGGGCGATAGCGAGAACAGTTTGCTCCACCCCGAGAGCTACTCGAATGCCAGCACCTTGACCTATGGCCGACCCCTAGATCGCAAGACCCTGAGCACTCTGCAATTGGCCGACATACCCATTAGCGATGGCAACATGGAGCTGGTGGCCATTGCCGATCGCCAGAGTATTAAGAACCTGTGTGAGGGCGCCTATGGTGTGGTACTTGATCCTAGTGTCGATTTGTCCGAGGCGGAGCATTTTGCTTTGTACACTAGCAAATCACCGGAGCCACCAGTGGGCGATGGCGAGAGGGGCGATGTGGATGTTGTGGAGTTTCTGAGTCCTGACGAGATCGCTCGACGGCTGGCCGAGGCCAATGGGCTGCAGTGAGGCTGCGGCTTAGTTAAATGCAACTTTATTTTTAGCCACAATAATATTCTAGTCGTGTTTTCTTTCAGTATTACATACTTACATACAAACATACATACTCGTATATAATCGTATATAGTGCACACTGTTTCTAACCCTCACTACCCCCAATATCTTTATAGATTCTTTGACTCAGCATCGTCGCCTCGAGGCGCACAAAGCGGTCGAAAGTGTGAAACGCAAGCTGTTGAATTCTGATATGCTTGATCAGAAGCTAAAACAGCCGAAAAAGCAATGTAAGTGGTCCACTGAATCGGCCATCATCTGGGCGGTGTTGGGTCATATACTCGTATACTCGTAAATACATTTCATATGGTTCATATACTTGTACTACTTACCACAGTATAATTCTCTCTCCAATCTTTCGCTCTCTTTAAAAAGTTCCTAGACCCACACAAAATCGTATACAAGTTTACACACAATTCGTTTAGTAGTATAAAGGGCAGCACTTTTATAGCAAATAATATTCTTTGATACATTGTTAACCTAGTGGACCAACTAGTCAAGTCATTTTTGGCCAGTACTGTTTGAAAACGAACACGCGCAAAGATCCAACACACATGGATTTGTATATACTCGTAGTACACAGATTGTTTGTTGATAGAAGTTTGCGAAAAAAAACATACAAATATTTATTACATACATATATATGTGTAATTGAATTTGATGAATAAAGTTTTTGGTGAAATTAAAACTCGATTCAATGTCTTGTTTCCAATTTGTTTCGCCTTTCCAATAAGAATAAAGTTGCAAATTATTAAAATCTACTCAAACAAACATCCGATCAATTATCCGATACACAGTTTTCATTTCGAGTTTATAGTTGTAGTAGATAGACTTAAAATATACCTTTTTTATTTTAAAACAAACAATTTTAAAGTTCTAACTCCAACATTTTTTAAATCCATAGAACTGCTAAATATTTTCGGATAAGCTCCAAACCAGGTTGACAAACAAATTTGGCAGCAGCGTTTAAAGAGTATAGTTTTTACAGTTCTCATACTTTATATTCGTATATACTTACTATATTTCGGGACATTATTGCGGTTGAATTTAAATTTCAAAATTGCAAATGTTTTCATAACTTAATTCTTGCTTAGAGACCGCACTCACACTGCAAATCCAACAACCTCCCTTCCAGTCTTAGTGATACATTCTTGTGATACATATATTTAGGTTATATTGGCATGAAGGACGCATATTTGTTGGAAAGGTTAATTCTGCTTCGGCATGCCGAACATATTACATGTAGTTGTTTTTGTTTGTTCTTGTTTTTATTAAAATTCAGCTTGCGAACGGCTACCCCAAAAGGCTAAGACAGTAAGTTTTTTTTCCATCAAATATAGCCGTATTTGTTGTCGTTAATGTTGTGTGCCCTTTTCAGTTGAAGTTTCTCAAAGTGCTCCTGGCCTTTTAAGTTTTTATTTTCAACATTAATGCTTTAGCGCTCATTAAACTTGAATGTTCTACAACTTTTTCCACCACACCTAACTAACTGACAATTTCGTTCGACGCCTTGCAGCACCAGTGCCAGTGCCAGTGCCGGCCATGCAGCTGCCACAAATGGGGGGCTACGATCCATATATAAAGGCTGAAAATATTGCCTTCGACATGGGCGCAGCCAGTCCCTACAACAATAATGTTAGCTATCCGGCCTCACCGAGCAGTTGCAGCACCGCCGACAGCTACTCGCCAATTCAACCCAATGGCCAACCGTTGCAAGTACTCCACCAGCTGCAACCGTTGCAGATGCCGCAACAGCATCAGCAGATGCCACTGCAGCTTCAACAGCATCAGCAGCTGCAACAACCGTTGCCAGTGCAGCCCCAAAATCCGAGCAATTTGGCCTTTTCCATGGCCACGCCACAGACCAATCCCCAATGGAAGGGTACAGCGTTCAGCGGAGGAAGCATCACACCCATAAATACAAACGCAAACTTTGCCAACGGCATCAGCAGTAGTAATCCTTTTTCGCCTACCTGGAACATTAGTAATAATATTAGCCTTAACAATGACATTAATGACATTAATGAGTTCGACCAATACAATCAAAATAATAATAATAATTTAATGAATACCGCCAACTCATCATCATCATATCATAAGCAACAGTTTTTAGTGCAGGAACAACAACAAGAGGAACTAGCCCCAGTAGAATCAATGAGTGATATCATCAGAGGCCTGGATGCCCTGATACAACCATTCGATAATATGGAGGTAGATCCATCACAGTCAAGTCAAACAAAACAATTTTAATGCACACACTATACCCGCATGTATATAGCTATATCTTTGTATTTGTATAGATTTTCTGTTACTGCATACTCGAATATTTATAATAAGTTATCAATGCGAATCTCAACGATCCATTCAGATGCTCATTCCCTTTGTTATGAATTCGTGCGTGTTTTATAAAACAAATTACAAACTAAGCCTTTTTAATTATATGTTTTTTGTTTATAAGTCTTTAGATATACTAAACTGTAATTGTAACTCGAAGTAAAAAATAAAACAATTTAAAATGTCTTTCAAGCAACAAATACTTTTTAGTTCAACCTAACCTCGGGGGTACGAATACAAGAGCTCTTCAACTCCAATGAATTCTTTCCAATTGTTACAACTGTTCAACGCACTGTTGTTCAGAATAGTTATAGTGGAATTTTCAATTATTTACATAATTTTTTAAGAGGCAAATACATGCATCATTTATTTTGACTTTAAAAAGAAATAAATTACATTTTATCTGTATTTATCTTCATCGAGCATTGGTCTGGCATTAAACGATTTAATTGCATTTTCGATGGCGAGTTCAACTTTTGGAATCGCATTCTTAAGAACCTATTTATCCATGTGCCAAGTGTTACCCAAATAGGTCAATTACCAAGGAAGTTATAGCCTAAAATGTAACCTCTATCCCATGCTTTTTTGGCACCTGTTGTTGTTTTGAATATATTCAATGAACTGTACATAAGTATTTGTATCTTATGGCCAATATATAAATATTTGTATAATATTGAATTCAATTAATAACTGCATATTACAGAATTTTTATTGAAAAGATATATATTTGTAAGAATACATTTGTAGGTAAAATATTTTGGTATTTAATTCGCCTCTCAATTAGATATAGTAGAATTCAAATATTAAATATGTTTTTTTTTTATTTTTTTAAGCATAGACAACACTGACCACCTTAAAAACCTAATCATGACAATGATAACAATAATAGCATTTGGTGACTTTTTGTGTAGGAATGGGCATTTGGATGGGTTTTAAATGGTATTAAAAAAATGTAATATATAAATAGGTATCCATACATATAAATAAGCTCTTCAGAATTTTGTGTGTTCAATAAATAAAATTTAATTTCAAATGTCTGCCACACTGTACTTTTCTCTTCAAAATCTTGGAAAGTATATGAATAGAAATTTCTAACGACACTGCATGAGAGATATCAGGATGTTCACTTTATTTCACTTTTTCATTTTAATCAAGACAGTTGCCAGATATATTTCTATAGTACGATGCAAAGATGATTATGGTTACTAGAACTAAAGATTTTCAAGCTGCTATACACATTAACATAAATATAGGGTGTAGGTTTAGATTCAGGGGGCATCTAGCGACAAAAATACGGCTGCCCCAAATTGGAATTATTTTCGTTCCGCATGCCAGCAAAGAAACGATTGATATCATCCTCAGTAACCACCTTCTTGCTGGCCGCAAACGATTGCAAATACTCCTTTAGCTTATCCTTCATGCGATTGTATTCGGTAATTGCATCGATTTGCTGTGTGCGTCCAATGGTTGCCAGAGCACGTATGCCCTGCTCATAGCTGGAATTATCCTTGGCCCGTTTCATGCCGCGCTCCTCATACGATTTAGCCGAATCCTCGACGTCGGTCAAGAACTCCACAGACTGCGCTTTATACAAAGCCATGCAAGCGACGCATTTGCACAGTTTCTTTCGCCAGTCGTTAGTCCAGAATGTGGCGCCTGATCAGAAGAAAGTAAATATGAATCAATCAAAAATAGTTAGCTTGGAGATAGTTTTCCAAAAACAAAACAAACAATTCCATTATCTTAACATACATACTACCATATATATTTTGTAAGGCGTCTGCACAATAAAATAAATTATCGTTCGGCATGAATGTGGAGTATTTCACGGAGGGCCTGGACTGCCTAATGTACTGCGGCATGAAGTTGTCGCCGGAACAGCGTATACTGGTTGAGAACTCGCTCATTACGCTACAGAATGAGAATCGGTTCACGGGCATCTATCTCTGGGGTCGTATCACAGCTACCAAGAATGATTATTACATTGCATTTGGCTATACAAACGATGTCCTAAAGGATCGCAAGTATTTCTATAGTGTGGATCAGTTTCAATGGCAGCTGCTGCCATTTGTCCAGAGTTCGAAAATTTTTCAGGCCACCATATTGGCGCGTGAGTCTTTTGTTGGGGATCCAAGTCTTATATCGTATGTCAAGCTGGTGAGTTAATCGGTCTTATATATTTTCAAACATGGTTCTCTAAGGTCTGTCGCAACAGGATCCAACGTTTAATGTAGTGGCCAATCAAGTGATTGGCGTCAGCCGTCCAGAAGTGGTTAAGCTCAAGGAGGAGGAGCGTCTGGCTGCTATTGTTTTTATCATTACGGAGGAGTGTGCTATTTGTCCGCGCGGGGCCCTCTACAAACTGGTGGATGGACGCGTCATACCCAATCAAATGTTTCGCGGCCTCAATGATTTGCAAATCGACAACTTGTCCTACTATCAGATCTTTCGCTTACCACGCAACGACCTAAAGGCGAATCTTGCGAAGCGCAGCGACTATAACTATGCCATTGACTTTTTGGACACCATTGATGGAGTTATACCGTTGGGTCAGGCTTTTGCCTTGAACTTGCAGCGCAACGAGCGGCTGGTTATAATCAAGTCATGTCTGTGGCTGGGCATGACCTTCTTCCACAAGCTCAACTCGCATAAGCATGGATTCTTGTACTTGGGTGATGGCAAGAAAAACTACGATTTGCTTTTTATGTATTGAGACTTTTGTGAATGTATTTATTATTTGAAGCTTAAAGGCAATCAAAGACTTACCCTTGTGCTCTTTGTGGGGCTTGGGGCGGCAACAATCGTCGGTTGCCAGCCTTTGACGTTTCATGGCCGGCTCCTCCGACTGCTCTGCAGCTGTTGTTGTTGATGGCTTCTCCTTATCGGCGGCATCTGTTGCATTTTCTGCAGCCTCACCCACGTTCAAAATATCGCTAATACTCCGATCCAGGTCGCATTTTAGTTTGCTGTCATCAAGAGTTACATCTGAAGCTTTGGACTCATTGTGTCCGTCTAGCTGCTGCAGTGCCAGGCCAGTATAATCGCGTAAAAATTCGTACTGCTCCATGCAGGTGTCGCATATCATTTCGCTGCATACGTCCAGCCATTTCTCGGCCGCCTCTGGCGCATCCACATGCGGCAAATGAAACCAATCTTCGCAAATTGCGCATTGTAGCATCACGTCTTCGGTGGTGCGCTCTGGATCTGGATACGGGCGCTTGCATTTGCAATACAAGCCTTGGAAATTCTGATTATAGATGTTGCCAGCATTCGGTGGCTGCTGTGCCTCCAGCTGCGGGTTTAGGGCGCATCGTTTCTCGCTGCCCATGCGCAAAGTGGGACAATCGCAACGAAAGTTGCGCTTTGTATAGAGTTCGATCAGGTCGTGATTCTCATGACAACGATACGAACAGGCTAAGCAGACGCCAGCACCTTTAGATGCATCTTCCCGAGCCTCAGGGCAGCATGTCAGGCACGAATATAGGGCCTGCCGCTGTATGGGGCCCTTTGAATAAGTGCAGACCTTTTCATCTGAGGCGCCAAGAACGGCGGCATACTCTTCCTCCATTTCCTTTTCCTGTTCAAGCACATCGACCATTGTTATAGTCGATTCCTCGAGCGGGTTAGCTTCTCCCGCGTTTGCAATCGTATCGATATCACTCATTTTGTTGATTTAAATAAGCTGCGCAATTTATTTTAACTAACAAGTGTAATGCACGCTCGCAAAAGCCGAAAGTACAAGAAACTGCGTCGGCTTTGGCGCCCTTTGAAAATATTACCAATAATTGAACAGCTGCCTAGCGATGTGCCAAAGTCTATTGATTGGAATGTGTTATCGATATTTTGCGATGTACAGAAATGTTATCGATGTGCTTGCACAGTAAGTGCTAGATAGCGTATAAAATACTGCGAATAAGTGCCAGTTATTTTAATGGCGCTGACCAGCTACGGATAATTATATTAAATTTTTAATACTACTAATTAAAAGATTTTCTTTAATGGGTGCCATGATTGGGTGCAGCCCTTTAAATTAATAGAAGCTCTGTCAGTGAAGGAAGCGGTTTGTGGCTGTCAAATTTGACAATTGCTTCGGACAGCAATCCTCATTTGATTTTAAGTCAGTTTGCAGAAAATTATCATTTTATTCAGCGCTTTCAAGAAAAGTACAATAAAATGAATGCTCCACCGAAATTCGAGGGCTTTAAATGCATTAAAGGCGAAAGAAAGTATGTAGTGTTACCATAGTCATCAAAAAACTGACTATTGTATGTTTCTAGAATAACTGTGACCATAGATCGAAAAGTGCAAAACGCTTCAATTTTTACAATTAATAAGGCTGACCACACTATTGGCAATTTGCTGCGCGAGTAAGTGGAAAGCACTTAAATAAACGTAACAAAATTAATAAATGCACACAATGCAGGCAACTATTTAAAGACCCGAGAGTGCTATTTGCCGGATATAAAATGCCGCATCCTCTGGAGTACAACATTGTTATTCGTGTGCAGACGGCTGAGAATTATTCGCCACAGGAGGCTTTCATTGCCGCCCTGCGTGAACTAATTAAAAGAGTTAGTCGTATTGAAGAGCTTTTCCGGGTATGGTGGTTGCATAGATAACCATATTGCTATTACTTAATTGTTAATACTTCGCAGGAGGACCTAATGCACTTTCAAGGCAGCGATGATTGCTAAAACTAGTTCACCTTTAACTTTCCAGCCATTTATGTGAGTGCGCGAGAACCATTGGTTTGCAACTCTTCATTTTCTTACATTTACCAACACTAACACCTACTGCGTTTTGCTTGCCGTGCGGCTTCTGCTTATAAACAATTGTGATTTTTCGTAGTTTATACAAATAAATCTATAAAATGAATGCTCCACCAACTTTTGAATCTTTTTTGCTCTATGAAGGCGAGAAAAAGTAAGTAGCTATTATTGTTTTGGGTGGGCCAGTTCCACATTTATATTTTTGCCAAACCAGAATCATCAAGGAATTGGACACAAAAGTGACGAATGCAGCAATATTCACGATCAACAAGGAAGACCATACCTTGGGCAACATGATCCGCAAGTATGTTGAAGTAGTGTATTAACCATTAGCGCCATTCCCATAACTTATTTTTGTTTTGAGTAGCCAGCTGTTGAAAGATCCCAATGTGCTGTTTGCCGGCTATAAGGTGCCACATCCACTGGAGCACAAGTTCGTCATCCGCATACAGACAACCGCAGAGTATTCGCCGCAGGAGGCTTTTATGAATGCTATTACCGATCTTCTGGCAGAGCTTTCACTGTTTGAGGAACGGTTCAAGGTAGGTCCATAACATACATACATAACATTACATATTACCACTATGATATTTGTATTTTCAGGATGCCATCAAAGAAAAGAAGGAAGGTGGCGATTAGTTTTGTGGCGCACTGTTAATTTTAAAAGTTTTTT
Organism: Scaptodrosophila lebanonensis; assembly: GCF_003285725.1. Taxonomy (NCBI): domain Eukaryota; kingdom Metazoa; phylum Arthropoda; class Insecta; order Diptera; family Drosophilidae; genus Scaptodrosophila; species Scaptodrosophila lebanonensis. The sequence continues at coordinate 4,628,699 of NW_022060738.1, forward strand.
AAATCCTAGAGAACGACTTCCCATAAACGTAATTAAGATACTCGTAGATAATCTGTGTTTTTTCTTGATTTATTTTACATGCAACGAGACAATTTTCGGTGACTAATTTCATAAATAAATAGAAAACAATTTAAAAGGGGCAATACAAAATAGTATGCAAAACGATGATCACACAATTTAAAAGAATGTTAGTAGACGTTTGCCAGTTGTAGCATGAATATCAAGCACGTATCCAAAATTGTGGAGCTCTGTTGAGGTAATTGTTTTGCTTCGCTTACACCATAGATTTAGATATTCGTTAGCTACTTATCGGAAATAATTAGTTTAAAATTGAACAACGAAAATAATTTTCCTAAGTCTAATAGGTCTCATCGTCGGCGCACTCGCCCGTATCATGGCCGAAAACTGTAAAACAAATATTGTTAAGGTGACAGTTGAAGATCAATTTAAAGTCTCATTCACCTTCACAAGATTCGCAGTATTTGCGCGGAACTGGCAATTTGCGTTCCTTTTTCTCGTTGTTGTTGGCCTCAGCGGGTGGAGGCGGTGAGTAGTCGCGATCATCGGACGCCTGCAGCGGACAATCCTCGGTCTCATGCTTATCGAACTCATCGCAAATGTCACAAAATAGACGAGGAGCTGGCTTTCGTTTGCTAAGCATGTCAAAGGCATGAGGTCTGGAATACAAGGAGAAATCACATTCAATTTCAGCGAATCAATCATCATTTGGAGACTTACTTGGTGAAGTCTGTGGGCAGCATTTCCAGTGTTTGCACCTTGGCCTTCAGAGCATCGTTTTTCTGCTGCATATCAGCAATAATAGAGTTGAGAAAATTGATTTTGGCAAGACTGTGCTCTGTGTCCAACGACTGCAAATATAATCATCAAATGGATTAATTAACGTTTTTGAATCTATTGCCATTTTTACAACAGTGTAAGGACAAGAACTCTGAATGAATGTTAGGGAACCCACCTCAGGCGCATCACCGCCGCCAGATCTGCCGCCCGTTCCATTGGCTTGTGTTTGCAAAGCTAGCTGCTGACGCGCTTTCTCCAGCTCTAGGGATTCGATTTTGCGCGTTAAATTCTTGCACTCCAGTTGAGTAGTCTGTTGTATTTCGTGGGCATGACGTAGATCTGTTTCCAATTCAGACACGCGTGCTTGCAGCTGCTGCAATAAAGTGGACTTGGCCGTTGCTGCCTCATCCATTTCATCGATGACTTTTGTATATTCTGTCAAACGGGCATCAAATTCATTGTTCTTCTCAAGCAAAGCTTGCTTTTGTTGCAATTCCTGTTGCAATTCCTCATTGGCTGCCTGCAGCTCTTGCAACTTTTCATTGGCTGCCTGAGCCGATGCTTGCGAACTCTGCTCCCTCTGCTCCAGAGCCAGTAGTTCTGCCTCCTTGGCGTTTAGTTTTTGCTGAATCTCCTCACTTGTGCTTTGCTGCTTCTCCAAAAGGTCGTGCGTTTGCTGCAACTCCTGCTTCATGCCCGTCAATTTCTCAATCAAGCGCTCTGCATTCATATCCGCTTCCATTTCGAATAACTCAAAGATGTGTGCGGTCTCACTTTTTTCAGCCTGCAGGACTTCCAGCACAGTAGATAGCTCAGCATTGGTGGCAGATATGTTGGCATTGGCCACTTGAACAGCCTCAACTAGTGTCTTCAGATCGGCAATCTTTTGCGCATCCTCTCGGGCTAGCTGCTCCTTGTGTTGCAGTTCAGACACGTTTATTTCCAGACGCTCCCGAAGCTCACGTAGCTGATCCTGCAGTTTGTTGACTTCCTCGACTCCATTATTTTGTTGCAGTTGCAACTGCGTTTGTGACGCTTGCAAGGCCTCGTCCTTGCCCTTAATTTCCAGCTGCAGCTTATCCAGGCGCGATTGCATCTCAGAATGCACTTCCGTGGCGGTGCTGCTGGCAGCTTCCAGCTGTTGCAAGTCCTTGCTGAGCTCCTGGTGCTTTTCAGTAGCTGCTCTGAGCTGCTCCTCTATCTGCAACATCTGAGTCTTGTGCTCCGTTTGCTTCTCGCTTAGCTGCTGTTGTGTTTGCTGCAACTCTGACTGCAGCCGCTTATTGCTCTCATCCATCTGCAAAATTATTTGCTCTGAGCCTTGGAGGCGTGCTTCATACTCAGCCACGAGCTGCTCCCGCGCTGCTGATTCGCTCTCCTGCCTCTGTGCCAATTCATTGCGTGCCTTGCTGGTAAGTTCGGCTTTTAGGCTGGCAAACTCTGTGGCCTGAAGGGATTTGGCCTCTGTGGCAGTTACCAGTTCAGCTTGAAGTTGCATGGCTTCGGCTTGACTGGATTGGAGCTGTTGCTTCGTCTCCTGCAGCTCACGCTCTAGCTGCAGACGTTCGGAGCTGCTGGCATCCTTTTGACTGGCTTGCTCCTTTTGCGCCGCCGCCAGCTGCTCCGTAAGCTGCAAAAGTTTGGCGTTCAGCTCTGAGCTGCTGTTGCGAGTGGCATTCAAGTCCTGCTGTAATTTGCCTTGTTCCTGCTCCAGTTGCCCACACTTGGCCGTCTGGGCCTCTAGTTTGCGCAGAGCATCGCTCAGCTCTAGATTCTGTTTGCCTGCGGCCTCCTGTTCTGTTTTGAGAGTGGCGTGCAGTTCGGCGGTCTGCTCAGTGCTGGCCTTAAGCTCTTGAGTCAACACCTCCACTTGACTGCAGAGCGCATCAATGCGTTGTTGATTAGCTTGGAGTTGTCCCTCGAGTGTGGCGCGTTCATCGCCGCTCTTGTTGCTCAGTTCCTCGTAAGCCTTCTGCTTCGCGACCAGCTCTTGTGTGAGCTTGACCAGCTCAGCATTGGAATCTGTGGAGCTGGTGCGCAGACCGTTCAATTGTTGCTCCAGCGTTTCGTTTTGCTGCTGCAGACCCTCACAACGTGTCTGCAAGTTCTCCTGTTGTCGACTGGCGTCGCTAAGCGATAGTTCCTGCTTTATGTTCAGCTCCTCTAGTTTGCTCAACTGCGTCTGCTTTTCAGCGATGTCCGCTTTGGCTTTGCTTAGTGCTTCCCTTAGATCAGTCAGTTCACGTTCAAATTTGGCATTGGCCTGCTTCAACACTTCGTTATCGCTGGCCAGCTCCATGTGCTGACTGCTGTTGCGCTGTTCCAGCTCAGCATAGGTTTTCTGCTTGCTCTGCAATTCCTCATTCAATTGCTTCAGAGTTGCTTGCAGCTCCGTGGCACTGCCACGTGCAGCTAGAAGTTCGCTTTGGAGAGCCTCATGTTGTTGATGTAGGGTTTCGCATTTGGACTGTAGTGCTTCGTGCTTCCGGGTCACATCACCCAGTTCCAGTTCGCGTTGAGCGCAGCTCTCTACACTCGCTTTGAGCTGCGACTCCAGGACGGCAGTTTGTGATCTTACAGTTTCATGTTCCTTGGTTAGATTTTGCAGCATTTGCTGGCTGTTCTCTAGAGCTTCGCTGTTTTGCTCCAACTGCTTCGACTGTTCCACATTTTTGGACTGCAACTCAGTATATTTTTGCTGCATTTGGTCTGCTGCTGCCGCAGCTTGTTGCAGCTGCGTCTGCAACAGTTGCTGTTGCGCCTCGAGCTCGGCAATGCGTTTGCTCATTTCTCCAGCTGCACTGTGGGACTCACTTTCCGTTTGGCTTAGAGAGGCTCTCAGCTGGCTGAGCTCAGCCTTTAGTTTTTCCAATTCACTGGCACTTTGCTCGCTGCTTGCTTTCGACTGCTGCTGCAGCGTCTCTAACTGAACTTGAGTTGCTGCAAGAGCTGTTTCAGCTTGCTGCGCTTTTTCGCTGACCTCGTCGTGCACTTTCTGCTTCTCCTCTAATTGCCTTTGCAATTGTTCAATGCTGGTTGTAGACTGCTCATTGCTAGTTGATAGCTGTTTAGTAAGGTCGTCCTTTTCCAGAGACATTTCTTTCAACTGCTTCTGCAAACTCTCCAAGGACTTGTTTAGCTCGGCTATTGCGGTTTCTTTTTGCTCATTAAGCGAAACACTTGCGTTCAGTTCTTGCTGTGCTGTCTGTTGTTGCTGCTTCAGAGCCAGCAACTCGGCATTGATTGTGCTCAGCTGCTGCTCCAACGTGGTCTTGGCCTGCTCTAAGCCTTCATTTGTCTTTTTAAGTTCCCCATTCTCGGCTACTTTCTGCTCCAACGCTCCCTTACTCTGTTCACTGCCCATGAGTTGAGCCTTGAGCATTTCATCCAGTGCCGAGCTGTCCGCTTGCTGAACACTCAGCTGCACCGTCAACTCATCTACCTGATGGGTCAGCTCCTTAACCTGCTCATCACGCATTTTTATTTCCGTTTGAAGGATTTCATATTCGTCCGTGATATTGGAGCGTTCACTCTCTAGGGAATCGGCGGCATTCTTCAGCTTCTGCATCTCGTCGGTAACATTCTTCAGCTCTTCCATTTTAATGGACAGTTTCGCTTCAAAGTCTGCCTTTGCTTGCTCTGTCTGCTTCTCATGCTCTTCCTTGAGCAGAGCAAGCTCACTGCGCAAGTTCTCAATACCGCACTGGGACAGCGAGAACTTCTCCAGACTTTCATCCTTGCCGACCAGTTCCTTTTGCAGATTTTCATTTTCGCTTTGCAAATATTTAATGTTCTCCAGCAATCGTTGTTCTTCTTCCTGTCGCTCGGCCAAGTTCGCTCCATTTTGCTTTTCTTGGAGGTCTAACTTTTTCTGCAGTTCGGCGATTTGCGCTTCAGCGGCACTTAAAGCGGCCTTATCCTCGATTGGTTCAATACTTTGCAGACTAGGCGCGCCTGAAATGGAATACTTTCTCAGTTCAATTGGTTCTGCAAACAAAATTAGGTGTTGTGGAAGGTATACCTGAGACTAAATGTGTTATCTTTGATTCCAGAGCATTAATCTTCTCCTTGTACACCTGAGTTTGCGCCTGCGTTCAAGATAAAAATGGATTGTGTGAGTGATGGGAAATTATAAGTGAGCTTTTCCTTGTAGAAAATGTGCGTTGACTGACGAGGACTGTAGTAACCATTATTTTCATTCTTTGAGCTTTCTGAGAGCTATATTCTAGATTTTAACGCGTAGAAGTTAAACACTGACAAGTTATTATCTAGGCTTGAAGAAACAACTAAACAATCTAAACAAGGAAGGAATGCGAGAGTCAAGTGGGCTCAACTTTTAAATGCCCAGAACCCACAAAATCAAATAAAATATACTTCATTAAATTCATACGTTTTCAAAATAAAATTACTTCAATCAATCAAAAAATATTAGCTCGTACAGTTTCGATAGAATCTATATTCTGTCTATGCATGACTCACATAGTCATTCGTGTATTTGTTGTACTGCACACAGTTGAGCCTTCCTTTAACTTCCTTTCCATTTGGCCTATCATGACGAAAAGTAACACGAGGACACATAAGCACTAATGGGATGGAAATGACAAATATAAAATATGGAAAATCACTAATAGCGGAGAAGTGGGTGCATCAGAATAAAAAACGTATCCATTCTCGGACTTGGGAGACTTTGAATATCAAGTTTGGTTATTCTATCTCTCATAGAGATTCTTGCGTAGATATAGTACAGAAGAACATGGCTATATCAACTCGTCATACTGATCAAGAATATATATTATTTGTGGGGCCTGTCCTTCTACGTGTTACATGTACACTCACATTAAACTAATATACCCTTTTATCCTTTCGGTACAGGGTATAAAAATGCTTGAGTATTTATGCGTGGATCTAAAACCATTGAGTTACGTAATTTTGTTTATACCCTGTACCCGTAGGGTAAATAGGGTATATTAGGTTTGTGCAAAGTATGTAACATGCAGAAGGAAGCATCTCCGACCCCATAAAGTATATATATTCTGAATCAGCATCACGAGAGAAATCGATCAAGACATGTCCGTCCGTCCGCCTGGATGAACGCAAGGATCTCAGAAACTATAAAAGCTAGAATAACCAAAGTTGGCATCCAGATTCTCCTAGGTCCGAGAAAGGACGAGTTTATATTATTTGTTTTAATTTTCCCCCCCTTCCCACGCTTCAGAATTTCGTCAATAGCGTCCACATCTCAAATGCTACCTAAACCAAACTTTTCACACATAATTTATATATAATTATCTACTGTTGTTTAAAATGTTATCCAATTCGATCAATTCTAAGAAAAGTTATTAGCGAAACAAATTCTCTACAGTACAACCCCAATACTTTGGGGGCATGAAACAAAACTCAAAAACAGGTTTGAATTCGATATCGTACGAGCAAACAAGTTTTTGATACCAAGAGCATGCATGTATGTACCGATCGGTCCTGTGGTAACTATATGATATGGGCCATCAATTCTCATGAAACTTTAGAGAATGATGAGGCATGTTACAAAACCTATCAATGCCACAACAAAAGTCGTTCTACTAAGTGATTTTTCCACCGATCGGTAAAATATGTAAAATAAACAAAGAAGAATGTCATATTCAAACAACGAAATAATAATACCCTAACCCAAACAAGCTTTCGACATTGTGTTGTATGCGTTGTTATCAGCGCTCATAAGTAAGTAGTAGAAGCAAAAAAAAATGTTTTTTAGAATTGACTGCTTTGGATCAAATATAACACTTATTTTATAAATAAAAAATAAATACATATAAATCAAGTACATGTAGAAAGTTGAGCTGTAAGTAGCTTTGCAATTGTGGACTCTTCCTACCATGTTCTGGGAGTATGGGCACAGTCGTTTCGGAAAACTAGGCGATCATTCAGACGGGCGCATATGTCTATATCGATTGATTAAGATTTTAGATACTTTAAGGCGTCACAAAATGAAACTTCTGCGTGTTACATACTATACTTTGCATAAACCTATTATACCTCATGTTCAAAACATTACCGTGTTCATATGGACGGACAGGTATATATTATTGACTCGACATGCTGATTATATGTATATGTTCCTACAAGATGGGGGGTCTGCCATACGCCTTCTTCCTATTACATTTCGACTTTCTAGTGTAAGATTTCACTCTTCGGGTATAAACAGTTACAAATCATACGATTTCATAGGATTTGGTGTCAGGTCGTGACAAATCGTTTAAAAAACAAGGAGCTGCCATGTTTATTTCAAATTTCATTCTCCATCTTTGTTTTTATCTGAATCTGAATAGCAATTAACCGATAATTTAAGTGATTTTATTGCTGTTGTCAAAACTATGGAAAAAATTGTTTAAATTGGGGTGATTTAAAATTAATAATATAATTTATTTAAAGCGTTCAAAGTGTTACTATTTAATTTAAAAATGCATCTTTGGCTCTTCAAAAGTTTAATAATGCTTTGGGACTCTCTTAAAACAAGCCGAAACCGTTCCGTGCTTCGCTCGCCTCGACAACTCCGATTTTTTCCCAAAAGGATTAATTTATAAGGCTCTTGGGCATGTCTTGTAATACTAGCTAAAAATATATTTACTTTGTGGGAATTACTTACAATCGCAAGAACACACATACGGTTCCCAAATATTTGTGAAATTACTGAAAAAACCTATTTATAGTAGAGAAGAAGTGGGCGATGAATCGAAATAATCGCTTCATGCTCTCTGCTATAATATATATTATATATAGTCTAGTATATCCTTTAGAATAGAAGATGTGTTAGTTTGGTTTATTTAATATCTAAATTACGTCGGTATGATCAACTAATAAAAAAATGATTAAAGTTTTGAGGGTCTGTTTTTAAGAACAACTTCAAAAACGCTTTTTTGTCCCTAGATGGCTAACACTTCTACAGCCCATGTTATCAGTCAAGGCACATTCTACATATTACTCTTTGGGGTCTTACATTCAATTCGTCGCCGCAGAATTGCGCTTCATCTATGGAGAATTGTAAGTCCTCCGATTTCTTGCGCTCATCCCCCAACTGGGTCTCCAATTGCACAATTCGTGCCTTTAGCTGCGGAACGAAAGCAGAAGGTAATCAAGATATTAAAACCAATTTCCAAGGCACTTCAAATAAAACAACATTTGCAAAATGATGTACAATAAAAATATTTCATATATTTGTCATATTGTATTTGTAATTTGTATGCTTTTCCTTTTAAACGTAAATAAGTAAGAAGTCATACTGTATATCGTAAGTATATGTATATCGTACAACTAAACCAACAGCAAGAAAATTCGCTTTCGTAAAAATATTAACTTTTTATACAAGTTTTTCATAAGTGGTTCTCTCTTCCAATGTTTTCATCAGCCAGATCGATTTAACAAATTGTAATTCAATTGGATTTGCTGCTTCATTGCTTGGCTTTTGTTGTTGTGTGCTTGTGTTGAAGATCTCGTAAATATTTTTGGTTGTTCAGCTTAAAACGCTGTGCAGACTTCCACATAACTATATAGTATTCGTACTATGTAGGTCTATTTTCCGTGTATTTCCGACATGTGCCATTAAAAAAAACTCTTCGAAATAAGTAAACAACTTTGAGCACTGGAACTGTGTGTGTGTGTGTGTAATCGGATCGAGCCGCTTCCCACGACCTATTGACCTCTATTTGATGCGCAGCGGTTGCAGGACACTGTGCAGTATACAGTGCCTCTCATGGTTGCCCGTCCAGCCTCGGAACTCACGTCGCAGATCGGCCAAGCGAAAACTGTGGCGAGCTATTAGGCGTCTCCAGCGATCGGCTTCGATCAGCAGTTGCTATAAAAACGAATTTACAAATAGTGCAAAAAGTTGAGGACATTGTTTTCTGTATCTTTTCTTGTCATTCCTCACACTTGGATGGAAATGCGATTTTGTTTTGGTTTGGGATTTGCCTTAAAAAAAAAACAGGCGGGAAAAAGTGTTTGATTTGGTTTGGTTGATGGATGGATATTGTGGTTGGGACTGTTGTGCTAATTGAACAGAACTCGAAATGCGAACGACCTGAATATAATAATAAATGACAAAAATGCAACTCGCTGATACACAAAATTGTACAACAATCACAAAAGTTTATTGAAATACACACATACATACATAACCGAAAGAATAAACAAACGGCACAACAAATAAACACACTTGACGAAGCGTGAAGCCATCAACTAAGATACCGACTAATTATCGCCAGTGTGTGCCACTGTGCCGAGGTGAAGCCCCTAAGCCCCCGAAGTGCAATTGTGCTAAATTGGTATGCAAATATTTTATAAATAAATTATTCTGTAGATGCAAAATGGAAACACAAATTTTATGAAACCCAAAACGGAAGGTATTTATGGACACATTGGATGAGTCTCCTTGTCATGCTATTTTTATTGCTGACACCATGGAATCTGTTTTATTTATTGTGTGGTGATTACAATTGCTTTTAATATTTTTTCAGGATTTTCTGTTGGGATGAAATGTCCAATCATTTGTATATGTTTTAAAGCATGCGAAGTATACCCAAACTCTATCAGAGGAACAGATGAAAACCTATCTCAGACAAATGAATAACAGTACTTATCTAAACCACTCCATATGGACGATTCCAATAAACCATTAAAGCCCTACTAAATACTAGTTCATAGCAAAAATACTTTTGGAATAAAAGTTAGCTAGCAAAAGAATTTGAAAAGTTAAAAAAATAAGTAAACAAATAATTCGATTTGAAAAGATTTTAAGATAAGATAAGAATCAATATAAACAATTCATTTCATTGAGAAAAGTGCATTATTTCAGCAATTTATCAGCTAGATATGGATACGGCTAGATTATTTTGAAAATGGTTTATTGAGTTTAGCAAAATAAAAAGATCGTACTTTTGGAGAATCTACAATTAATGTAATGAAAAGCCCCTCTCTGATCATTTTACTTTGGAAGACTATTCCCTCTCTTCACCGCAGTTGTTCAACGAAAATAAACTTTGCTGCTCTATATGATATTTCTTTCCAACTTCAGATTAGGCTGAGAAATATTAAACCCAAAACAAAAATTCATACCGGTAGGCCAACTCTTGAACCGATCGGACAACTGCTGCTCATTAAATATATTAAATATATTAAAATTCATTATTTCTAGTATACTCGGGATCATACAGGGTATAAAAGAATACTACGCTAGATATTGCGGATATTTTGAGATGCGTGCTTATTATTTTGAAAGCACGGTATGCTATTGAAAGTCGCAATATATCGTAGAAGAATATTTATCTACATTTATTAATATCTCAATGGTAGGCAGCGAATTTCTGTTATGTCTCCTAAACTTTACATTGTTTGGAAGTAATCTTCAAAAGTCCATAATGGGTTTTCTAAGCTACCCTATATAGTATATGAGATTTGCGTTGTACATATGTATATATATAGTATATGAGATTTGTATTGTAGTTAGAGTCACACTTTTGGAAGATATGAGTTATGTATGCATGTATGTACTTGTATGTTCGTGTAGCTTTTGACTATCCCTAGTTAGACTTGTTTGTAATTTGTACTGGACGGTATTAACAGTGTAAGCATTTAGAGCCAATTAACGAATTCCGTCAAATCATTTGATGTGATTGACGAGTTCCCATTTTGCTGGGTTAGAGATAATGATGAACTGAAATAAAATATAATTGAATAAATTAAAACAAAAACGTGCGCAAACTAAGTGAGTAAAATGAACGGCAACACAAGACAATGAGCAAAATGAAAATAACTGTGAAAAAAACGAAAAAATGTTAATTGAAAATAAACACAGACGACACGACCAAACAAAGAAAGGAAAACCAACCAAGTGTGAGCGAGCAGGCGTCTCTAATAAGGCGCGCACAATGTAAAAATTTGAAAATTTCATAATAATGATTAGTGAGTGGTGTGGGTGTGTGGGTGTAGCTAACATAGATCTGTATGCATGTGTGTGTGTGTGTGTGTGTGTGTATATGTTGCATGCGTTAATGCATTTGGCAACAACAACAGCAACAAAGAGAAGGCGAAGAAGAAAATCCGTGATACAAATACAACTGCTCTGCACAAATGACTGAGCAAACATCGGCTCTTTCTTTCCTGCCCACCAGCAGAGCCAACCACGAGCAGTTGGCAGCTGGCAGCCATTGGCCAGCGATCGGCTTAGCCAACTGGAAAAAGTTTCTTTTTATCGCAAAACCACACTTTCTTTGGCGTTGTACCGCGTTTGGAGGCCAAGAGCAGCGAATGCCTCGGCGTCGGTGGCAGCAACGTCAAAACGGAGGCGCCACTTTCTTGTGGTTCTTGTTGTTTTTGTTGTTTCAGTTGTCGTTGTTGTCTTTGTCGCTGTTCCTTTCTAGCTGTGCTTGCAGTTCCAGCTGCTGTTGTTGTTTTTGTTGTGGTGCTGCTGCTGCTCAGAGTGGGCAACCATTGGGTGAGGCGAAATGGTCGCCTGCGATCCGCATAGGGGTGCGGCGCATACATGGTATCGGTGAAGATAATTACCTCGTTAATGTTCTTCTGCAGCTGGAGCGCCTGGTTCTGTGCGTCCTCGCGATCCAGTTCACGTTCGACCATCAGTTGCTCCACATGATGTTGTTTCTCGCGCAGCAAGTCCTGCAAGAGTTCATTAACGGTTGGCACAGAAAGCGTATGAGTTTAGAAAATGCCTCTCAAACGAATCATGAGGAACACAGATATAGCGTGAGATTTACATAAATTTATATATCGTTGATCGCAGATAGAGCTGTACTTAATTGTTATACCACATTATTATATATAGGATACTGGATAATAAATTGATGAGCAATATATTACTAATAAAGCCTTGAAGAAAATATCACTTTTTTGTACAAAGTCAACTACAATTTAATGGTACCATATCAGCTTATTGTACCTTCAACCGAATTGAACTCGAAAAGTAATGGTACCAGGTAGTATTTAATTAGAAACGTTAAAAAATAGGGTTTCCTTGAACTTTTTATCAAAATTTACATAAGAGCGAAACAAACTCCCTTTTTATACAATTAGGTACAAATTGATTAAGTATGTACCGTACCGAATGTATCGATTGTCATGTCGTACTTGTAGGTTTAGTGAAGTATCAAGGCATCATTTAATAACTTTCTATTGGCGATTTGATATATTTTTTAAAACCAAAAAAGTACTTTATTTTTTAAGACTACTTGAATAATAAATATATATGATTTTTTGAGAATTCGATAAGTTGATCGCAATTACGAATTAATGGAAGTTTTCTCTATCAGCAACCGACGATATTTATACATACTATATATAGGGACGAATTGTGTGCGTTTTTCTTTGATGTGTATGTACAGAGAGGTGCATCAATAACATACATATGATGTCTTTTACCTTTCAAGACTTCGGACATTCTAGTTCCGTGCACATGCAAAACAACGTAGATATAAAATATGCAAATAAAATAGCAAACAAACCAACAGCAAAAGCGTGCATAGAAAAGTAAACTTTTTTATTGTACAATAGAAAAATGCAAAAAATAAAGAATCCATCTTAAACATTTTATACATATGTATATAGCCATAGGGAAGTAAAGTATATGGGTGTAGTTATATTATAGGTGGGGTGCACATGGCAATTATTTGTGTACATATAGTATAGTATATAGTATTAGTAAGTTTAGTTGCATAACTTAAGAATTAAAAGTTAGGACAAAAGACAAGCGCAAGGAGTAGCAACACAAATATAAACAGAGCATTGCGTACAGTTGGCGTGCATGTTAGCTAACAGAGTGGGATAACAGCTCGATAACGTGGACATTGTTTTTTTTTATCGATTAGCATACCTGCATGGAAAATTGACTTTTTGGCGTTGTAACAATTGGCTTTTGGGGCGTGATCGACTTGCGCTGCTGCATGGGTAAAATTAGAATATATTAAGGGTTAATTTAGCGCGTTAATAGAGGAACTGCACAGTTAAATATTAAGTTCAAATAAGGATTCATAAAAACTGCAAACGCAAAGTGGGAACAGTAATATAAACAGTGTGACTGTGTTGTGCGTTGAAGGGGAGGGGACTTGAAGGACTCACTAGCCTCACTTATACCTGAGCATTCATGCGCATGCGCGACGTATTTGTTGTGGCAATGCTGTTCATGGTGCCAATGGATGTGAGAGATTCGCGCGACCCGGTACGCGATAGACGCGTCTTCTTCGATGATGGCGACAGCGACACCTTGGCAATGGGCACAAAGACGCCATATTTGGGTTTGCATTCAAAATATCTGCAGGATGAAGAATTCCGTTAGAATGGGCAATTGTTCAGTTAGTTTATTACCTTATGCCATCCACAGCACCATCGTTTTTGCCACTGGCCTCATCCAGCTCAACGCCGCACCAGTTTCCAGGAGCGAATTGGGTCTCGCCCAGATAACGCAAAATGCCCGGACGACTGCCGAAGCCAGAGGAGACTATAACGCGATCGCCCACAGTCAGTCCATTCTCTGTAAAATGGATATGCCGTTAAGTTGGAGTTGCGCTTGGAGTTACCCATCTAGCTACTTACTGCCTGTGCTTGGACTGCGTAGCATAGAGCTGCGAACACTGGCCGTTGGCGAGACAGTGCGTGAACGTTCCGGCGAGTTCTTGGCCAGCGGCGATGTGGGAGTTTGTGCGCCCGACATCGGATACAATGTGAGTCGTGTCAGACGCGAGAAGATGCCACGCTTGGGCTCGCATTGGAAATAACGCTTGCCCGAAACACATCCATCGTTTTTACCTTCAAAGGGTATTGCAATACTTAGTTATTGACTCTAGCACTCCCCTCTCTCTAGTCGCTTACCATTTGGCTCATCCAGAACAATGCCGGCCCAATCGCCAGGTGCAAAATGTGTTTCGCCTATGTAGGCTATCTGTCCGGAACGAATGCCACCAACCCATACTCGTTGACCAATTATAAACAGTTCTGTGTTGGCTGTGAGCACGGCACTGTTGTGATCTGTGGAGGGTAAAGTTAAGGTTTAGTTTGGCCAACCGAATGATTGATGAATGTTTTCATAGTTTTAAATTGTTTCTTGGGCTTTTCAAATGCTATCCATTTATCACAATAACAATAATAATCGCCCAAGTTCAGCTCTCAATTGCAATCATGCAATATTCTCAAGCTCTGCATATTATTTGTATATATCCAGACTATGATGTCATTCATAATTGAATGCATTTACATATAGCGGTCTGTCCGTGGTTCTCTCAATAAAACTTTGCAATCTTGTTACTAACAACTAATGTCGACTGGCTTTGCAAATGCGAACTCCCTCGCGCTTCAGTGCGCAATGCTTATATGTATTCGTAAAACGGATATTGACTATTAATAATAAGTTTATTTATATTCTAAATTGCCGAGATGTGACATGTGAACTTGAATAGCCAGCAGTTACACGACACCAATAACAGGCATTACTTTACTTCTGTGCGTGACAATAACGAAGCAATAATCCAAATCTCTCTGACTTCTATAACGGATATTTTATTCTGAAAACCAATGGTGGCAGTAGTTTGAATATCCGTCAACCAAAAAGTCGAACTACAAATCATTTCAGCTGAAAACCAAAGCAACTGTATAAACCCAAAATTAAACTTTGCGGTTATAAGACATTTTAAAATTCAATTTCTGACCCATTCTATCATTTAAGCCAGTTTCTAGTTGCTTGTCTAAGCATAAGATTCAATTATAGATGCATGTACTCTACGTACCTGCATATAAATAATAATAAATTTATAAATAATCCAAAAATTGCTATAAAGTCAGTTTAGTTTGAAGTCATTATTGTCGAATGATTTTTCCCGCTCTACACTGTCAATTGTTGTTTAACTTTTTATATTTTTCCATGTTGTTCAATTAAGTAGAAAAGGCTACCTCTGCTCTTATCATTAAGATATGTTTACCTCACTTGTAATTTAGTGAATAAACTGCAATTGAAGCCAGTTTGTTCAACTGTTCGAGTAAATTGTAAAAATCTTGAAAGCATTTACAAAATCTACACCAAACTATATTTCTCACATATCTACTATACTTTTGAGATATGTACTATAGTATCTCTGCTACCCACTTCATAGCCATTGCATTAGCCAACTGAGCCCACGCCTCTAAAATGTTATTTAAAACATTACTATTTGAAAAAAAAAAAAAAATGAAAAATGACATTTAAATCAAAAACCATTAACTCAAAAATTACGAAAATTGCATCCGACCTATGAAGTCACAATACGACTGGCGCTGCTTTTGTTGCTTGGCCTTTTTCAAAAAATTCAATAGACATCAGCAGGTTTTGCACGAAGCTGTGTGGCTAGCCTGTCAAGAGGTATACCCGTACTCGAAGTAATTGTTGCAGTAGCGCCTACATTCATTAGATATGGTAAATTTTTGCAAAATTGCTTTTGAAGCTGCTGTTTGTTGTTTTGTTTGGTTTTTGTTGCCGCTGTGCTACGCGACGACGTGCGAGCATTGTGTCCGGTTGGCGGCATAAAGGTGTCACGTTACATCTTCAAAATGTCAGTTAAACTGCGCTAATGCGACTGCAAGGCAACAAAATCTTGTAGACTCCAATAGGTTCTTCAGCTGAGGCAACTCTTCGCTTTAAACGATTCAAGCATTTAAAGCTGACGCTTAATTCGAAACAAAGGTGTCAAATGGGTCTTCAATTTATGGCTTTCATTCGATTTATCTTTACAACAAGGGGCCTAGCCAATTGATTCGCTGGATAGCGAACAGCTAAACACCCAATAAAGTTTCATCTTTGGGACTTGATGGTGAAAATATGTTGCCAAACGACAAATGGCATCGTCACTTAAGATTGGCCTTGACAGTCCCCGGATGACATTCCAATTCAAAATGGTTGGACATTTATAAAGCTTCAGGGAAAACTCCTTAGCAATTTTTCCGTTAAATTCGACAAATTGGGAAGTCGCTTGCAATGCTGATGTCAAGCGATTATTGACTCTGGATGTGTCAGGACTTAATATTGATGCAATCGCATATTGCTGTTGAGCATAATTTTTAAGATTATGTGCCAAAAATTTGTTTGAAAAAAAGTGTTTTCGAATTATGCGAATTACTTAACATACTGGAGAAAATAGTTCAGCGTTTGTATGTGTTTTTTTCTTCAGAAATTCTACAAGAAAGAAAATCTTTTTGAGAGATTAAAATATTTTAAGCCATTAAAATTAGCTTAAGCTGCCACATTGCTAGCAGAATATTGGTTTAATAAATTGTAAAATACTTGTACATTTCTACAAAAAAAAAAAAAAAACACGATCGTTAGAAATGAAAATTCAAAACTTTCGTCGAGGCTAACTAAGCTATTCTTTAAATCCGAGCGTGTTTTCTCTAAGGGTATCCCCCACTTCAATTACAGATTAGCAATCGGTACAGTTTGTCGATTGGCTTATCTACTGATTAGTTACTTATCCATTGTATTCCTCGATATGCAAGATAAGCTTTAGGACATAGGTTTCATATAAGTGTGGTCCATTTCATAATGTATAGTATTTACAAAAACACTTTCTAAAACCCGAAACTTGAATTGGGATTTTTATTGCTGTCCAGTCTTTAATTTGCTTTAAGAAGCTAATGGGATCAACTGAAATGTGTCGTTAAATAATTAATGGACCACTAAAATAAATATTCAGCCAGATATAGACTGGGGTGTGTTTCTTTTTCGTTTGGCTGTGACTGGCTCTGACTATTCCAGCCATACAAGTATACTATTTACCCGTTAACTATAAACAACACTCAACTGCGACGCGTACAAACATTTGCAGCATTCGTGCAAACACATAATGTCGCATTAGCCACCGATCATTAGACACTGCCTCATTATATGCATAGACGACAGCCTGCACCCACACTGGGCTTCACGTGTATGGAGGAGATGAATGCGTCTTTATAGGTATGATTTCCAGATTGGTTCATTAGGTTGCGTTAATGCGACAACATTTGGACAATGCAGCTAGTACGAGTAGTACGATCGATCGAATGCGAACAAATTTACATGCAAGCCGTCAATAGCTGTGAGCGATTGTCAGCCCAGAAAAAGCCATATATCGTGGTTATGTCCAATGACCGTTTATGGAGCGAGCAACTGGCATAGATTTCAAAAATATTTTGTTTGATTTTTGTTTTTGCAGCACGAGCCACCTGCGCAAATAGTTAAGTGACGTGTGTGTGTCAGTGGAACATAAACAAGTTGGCACCCGAACACGTTCGTTCAGATACGTACACTATATAGCAGTATAGTACTTGTATATGGCCAATCGGGTGGGTGGTTGCTGCTGTAGTTAATGGCTTGTTCTTTTCGTTTTTTTCTTACCTGAGCTTCGACGCCGACCTGTGGCCTCAAGATAATAATCATCTTTGAAGACGAGAACGTAACGAGACAAAAAATAAAATAAAATAAAACAAAACAATACAGAACGGTTTCATTTTCATGCAACGGCGTACAACAACAATACGAGGAACAATAACTTACAAGATGTGCGTCGTTCGTTGTCGGATAATGGCGTTGATGTGCGCGACTTGAGCGATCGGCGACCGGCCGAAAAGCGTTCCCAATCGGATGTGGGGGAGAGCGAGGAGCGCGTAAAGCGCTTGACAGTCTCTTGATAGAGATCTGGGTGGGGTGCATGCAATAGAATTTGCATAAAATGTAACATTCATTTGTTTAGAGTTTTGGCCACCTTGCTAGTTATTACCGGTTATTGCCATTTTTTGTTTATTGTGTGTTTAGTAACGCTGTTATTGTTGTTGTTGTTGTTGTTGTGGGTGTTTTGTTAGATCTCGAAAGCTGCCTTCAGTCTCAAGCAGGGTCCAGCAGCCGATTGCTTGTGTTTTTAGTTTATTCTCAAGTTAATAATTAGCGGATTCGTGTTAATCACATACGGGTTGCCAACTTTGAAAATGTTCATACCATGTAGTTTGTGAAAGTTTTCGTGTTATTGTCTGCTTGCGTTTTTAATTGGTTTATTGCTGTAAGGCAGTAGAGTTAGTTGCCGGCAGAGTTAAGTTCAACAGCGAACGGCTGCCGCGATACAGCTGGAGGGTTCATTTTTAGTTTCTTTAAACATGAATGATCAAAATGTTCATTGAATTAGTTTTGTTTATGCTTCAGTAATTAGAGAGAATCTGAACGAAATTGGAACAATTTCTAGGTCACAATTAGCATGTAAAGGTAACTCGAAAATATATTTTGAAACTATTTAGACTAATTTCTGTACTCCCAACACGTTATCTGGTTGTAAGTACATACTAACGACAACGTATTTATATAATAATTGCTACTCTTCTGCTGCCAATTTTTGAATCAATAATATTTGCCTTCAAGTATTTCATTGCCTGTTTTCATTCCCTGTGCCCTGTGCCCGTCTCTTCGTTTGTATGAGCGAATGTTGTCGGAGAGTATTTAATAGACCTAAAAGAACCAAACTTTATCTCCAGAAAGTTTGAGTTATTTATTCTCCTATTGGTGACTTATAATAACTGGCGTAATTCTTAAAATATTGCACCATCTTGTGAGTACTAATCTGCCCTCGATAGCTCAACGACAAAGTAAGTTGTTGCAGCATCCGGTAGGACGCTTGCCGAGTCTTTTAGACATGTGCGTCTGTCTGTATGAACGCAAGGATCTCCGGACCACTTCCCCGAAATGAGCTGTTAAGTTTTTAAGTACATTATTTTGTATACTTCTATATATATCTAAACTTTTGCATGACCCTGGTATTCCATTCTTATTTGAGTTGCAATTTAGATATATCCGTCTAACTGTGATTATATTTATTGCATTGTCTATTGATATTTAGTTGGGCTCTTCCAGTTTTATTAATCTCTGTATGACAGTCTGGTCGTTTCTTTCATTCTTCAATACTAATCAAGAATATAAAGAAATTCTCAAAAATGTAATAAAGTATAAGCTACAAATAGACTAAGGAGTATAAATATTATTTTGGAATAAATAATGTCTTATTGTTGCCAGATTGAGACAAAAATTATATGAAACAAATCAATGTACAACAAAACATGGTCATGTTTTCTGCTCTATGTAGTAGAGCCCTGCAGTTTCGGGAGCCTCGGGTCTAATCTGAAGTTCAGCACCACAATAAATGTCATCTATGGCCGACAATTTGCGCTACTTTCTAAATCATTTGCCGTAAATTTTCGATATGACAAAAAAATACAAAAAAATATATAATTCATAAACCATAAATCAATTGAATTGTCTACAGTTTGGTCATGTTTTGTGGCAATTGAAAGGCAGCGCAGAAAATTGCAGCAGACAGTAAAATGGTTGGAGAGAGGCAAATACGAAACAATTTTCTCGACGGCGGCCAACAAATCTGAACAAAACAAATCTCAATTGCACGATTTTGGTTTCCGCTCACTCTGTATCTTCGTGTGATGTATCTTTTTTGTTTTGTGTTTGGTGTTTTTTTTGTGAATGTGGCGACGTGAATCTAATTGTGTTTTTGTCAGCGTAAATGAGTTTTTTGTTTGATTTATGGTATACATGGTGGCTGTGCGATGTGCTCGGCCTAAGATTTGACCTTTTGTGCTGTTGGCTACCGTGTGGCTAATCAGACATGGCCAAAAGATCGCATAACTTCAAGGCTCAAAAAAATACAAATATACGCGCATTCGTTTGCGACCCAGCCCCCAGACTTGCTTAGCAAATCAATCAAGACAAATTATTATTATTGGTTAGCTACTTATTATATTTCATGACGCTGGCATTTTGCTTTTTTTCCCCCCCTAAATTATAGCAAAGGGGGCGTTGAATCTGTATCTGCAATTGCTCGTATCGTCCATAAATCCAAGCAAGTGGAAAACTTTCACTGTGGGCTGTGAAGTTTTGCAAGTAGCTGAACAAAAACTCTAGCGGTTTTTCAATTTGCTTTTATCCAATTGTGTCCGTATCTGTCAGTCTGAAGTTGTCTACGCCGCTGAGCTATATGCGTGCCACTTAAGCGCGTTCTGTAGCCGCTCAAGTGAACAATTACGTTCCACAGCGCGAAAGTCGTTTTTTTTTTTTTAAATATATATTTTTATGACAGGCCACTGAATGGCAGGCAGTGTGCGGAGCGGTAATAAAACAGATATACAAGTATACGAGTACTCGTAGATACAAAATGCAACGGGCTAGAACCTTCACAAATTGTTTCCAAGTACTGCACAAATCTGAATTGTTAATTTCAGCGTTTAACTGTGAAATGTTAACGTCTCTGGCTAAAAATACATGCTCGTCTACTTAGTATGTACATATGTACATACAAATACGAGTGAGCAACAATTTCCTTGCAGTTGACATTCAGTCTAGGCGTACACTAATGAACTCATGTATCTGACAGATACAACACAGTGGTGTTGAATGAATCATCAAAGTGACCGCCGTGCCGGTGCGGCTGAATGAGTGAGTGAGTGAGTGTGGCGCCCCAAGTCTAATGCTGCTAATGTAGTCTTAGCCTTAAACGAACAGATCGCGACCCACTTTACGCACGATTCTGGCCAAAATCCAAAAGGCGCGCTGTGCTCCTGACCATATACGTAATGGTAATGGCATGGAGATAAATCAATGCACACAACAATCGGCATGACACACGACGCAGCGTCAAATACACGACGTCAATGGCTCATTATCTATTGAAATGATTAAACAACATTTAATTAAGCTAAGCTGTATTGTAGAGTTGCTGCAAAAGTCTACTCTAAACTCTAAAAGTGAACCAGTTTAATCCACAAGAGTTGTTTTCCTTTCAGTAATTATTCAATGATCCACAAAATAATGTAATTTTTTATTAAAGATGATTGCTGTGTATGTGATCATCCACAAATTGGTGTTTCTTCTATGTTTTCTTAGAATAATCTACAGCAAAAACATAGGCAAGAAAAATAAAATATTTCGGGTTTTATTTATAAAACTTTAACTTTGTTAAACACTCGTACTTCTAATCTGATCTACCAATCTATATAATAAGTATATACTTAGCATGTCCTTTGAATTTCAACCTTTGACCCAATGCTATTTTCAGTAAACTCATTTAGTTTTTTCTTCATTTACGAAAGAGATAAGCGTTTTTAAAAGTTCCCCGGAGGTTTGTTTTCCACACTCTTGACGGGACGGAATTTGATCGTAATATTTTCCTAAATCTTATAATTAAATTGCCATTGGATTTCTAGATTATCATAATTATCACAGATATAGACGCACTATAGTACTGCTAGATAGAATAAGTTTCTATTGTCGGGAGCAGGTGAGAAGTGGTGACTAACATGACGATCTTCAAGAAAGTCTTTTAAGTAAATGCATTTCAAATATATACTTGTAGAAACACTTTGTTTCCTACCAATTGTTGGAAAATAAAAGCAAAAGTAAAGTAACTGATGGCATAACATTTATTTAAATGCATAACAAACTGCGACTAACTATGTTTGGCAAAGTAGCTGGCCACATTTATTGGCTGTTGACCTTTGTTAATGAGTTTTTATTAAAAAGCAAAACTTTCGAAACCGTATAAAATGATAATTTTGCGAAAGCAAGATTGGGAACGAGATCAGGGCTGAACGCCAAACACACAACATGTGTTTACAAATTCCCATTCAAATTTTTGAAATAAATTTCGACGGAGCAAGTGAATGGGAAAGGGAAAATGAATAAGGATCGGCAAGTACGACCCAGCTCATTCAATATTAGCCAGATTGCACAACTCTGACAGTATACTGTAGATGGATAGGTCGTGTGTAGGTCGCTACAGTTTTGTTTGACCGGTCGTTGAACGATTCTCATCCCACATACATACAAGTATGTACGCTAGTACGTACCTGCACTGGACATGGCTTACATGACTTTTCGGCATGGAAATGCTGGCCATAGTGGGCTGTCGGCTTCACGTTGCTATTAAAGCGGCTTGGCAAGTTTTAAAGCAGGCTAAATAAAGTGCACATATTAATGCGGGTTTTATCGCAATTGTTTTAATGTCAGCTCATTGTTGAGCGCACACAAGATAATTGCATTTAGATAAATGCTTTCAGCTTGCCTATAAATAATCGCTGGGTGTGAGAGGGGAGGTTGGAAATCTGGTTGGAAGATGCTTACGTGACGAAACAATTTTCAAACTTCGCAACATGTTTTTCTGTTTTTGCAATACCTTCAAAACAAAACGTGTCCAGTTTGCCGGCGAATCAACTCTGAAGGCAGTGCCAAAAATCAGCCAAGTATATGCAATATATACCGGTAATACGATATGTATAAGAATTCCCCCACATTGGCGCCAAGTTCGCTTTTTTAAATTCCAATTAAAATTGAATAATATTGTACGAGTATGTGGAGAACGTGTTCAGCATTTTAAAGAGCTTCAAACAATAGGCATTCAAATTAAATACGAGTATAATTCAAAAATACAAGACCTCAGTCACATGTGTTCTTATTATTGTAGTTGTTGTTGCTGTTCATCGGCAGTTGATGAATAAGAAGGGCACCAATAATGACAGTTGAACGAACGTGCGACAATCCTTATGAAGCAAAAAATAATTAACTAGCCTTTTATTCTTTTTAATGAAAGCCATTTGCATTGACAAAATGCGTTCGCTTTAAACTTTTTAGTGGTCCCATAAATGATTAAAATGATAGCTAATTTAATGGACATTTTATTGTTGGGTGGAAGTCGTAAAGAGGCTACGTGTAAAAGAGCTGCCCATTGGACGTGTGATTGTGGGAAATGTTTTCATTTTGTGGCAGACATAACGGATTGATAATGGAACTGTTGCTGGCAGTAACCTCATCATTAGGTCTTCAGCGACATTTTGCGAGATAAAGAGAACCGTTAACATTGAGTTTTTTGGGTGACGGTCAGACTTCATTTATTAAATTAATCAAAATAGATAGCGCTGTCTGACATGAAGAATTGTGATTAAAGAAAATATTAAACATGCACTGGTCCTCTATCTAATAGCTTCCAAGATCAGATATTTTTTAACCAAAATAGCATAATATTAGGGCAAAATTGAACGAAAAACCAAATTGAAGAAGTGAGACAATTTATAAATAGAAACCAAATTAAAGAGCAGGAAGATTTCTTACTGGGACTTTTAATTTATTAAATAGAAAACTTTCTTAAAAGCCAGTGCAGCAATAATTAGTACACATTTCGCACTATGTTTATTTAGAATCTGGACAGAACCCATGTTTTAATTTGTTAAAATTTAGACCCCAACTATAAAGTCACTTCAAACAACTATGTATTTGTTTAAAATTATTTTTTGCGTACCCTTTAGGTACTGGATATGAAGAGTTGAGATGAACATTATTAACATTATTATCTGAATTAACATTATTAATAAGTATTAATAGGTATTTAATGTTTTTTAGCACACAGTTATAAGCAAGTCAAATCAAGTTCAGCAGCCCATTAACAAAAGTTCACACCTCGAATTAAAGCAGTTAACTGATTTAAGAATATCGTGAGTTTGTGGCCCACAAAAATGAAATGCATTAAGAAGCCAAGGGTTAAATAAAACATAAAATGCGAATAATTGAAACAAGATATTTACCTGCGTACGCCGAATTAATTGAACTCAGGTTGTCATCGCTTTCACGACTCATGCTGTTTGTATCTAAAAATAAAAGTCAAAAAGAAAATAACGGCAAACGAGCCGCGAAAAGAGGCGCATGAGCATAACGTAATAATAGCAATAGCATAAACAAATAAATAAATACAAATATTGAAAAAAGAAAGATGGCATGCTGACAGTAACAACAATAACAGCAACAACAAAGGCAACATTCAATTAAAGCTACTTACGCTGCACAATTGATAACAATAGTATGTAATAAGGTAATTAATTGTGAGTTGCACAAAATAGGAAATAAATGGCAAAGAAAAGGTTAACAAATGTACTATCTACAGCCAAGACAAATTTAGGCCACGGCAACGGCAACGGCCGGCAGCACTTCGTATCGGCCAGATGTTGGCAGTAGCGGCTGCCAAGCTGCCAAGATCGACCCACGAGCGGCTAATTGGTTAAGAAAGAAACGACGAGTCGGCAAAATATAAAAGCGGCCATGTGCAAATAGCAATTAGTTGGCCAAGTCATTTCCAACACATTCGCCTGTGTGTGTGTCTGAGTGTAGGCTGGGCAGTTGAACAAATTGCACAGTTACATAAACAATAACAACAAGCTCTTACAAATAGCAACAAATATGACACAGCAGCCGCCGCGCAATCGCTTGTTTATTTAAAAGCTATAGATACGCACAGAAGATATCGATAATCGGTCTATGTCATAACACCAAAAACATGTCCCAAATCGATCTATGTATCTATCATGAGCAATACGTCAATACTCAACACAAGTCTATGGCCCGAATAGCAACATGTTTTATAGGTAGAATGAAACCCGTCACACTGGCCAACACAATTTAATGGCCTATAAAAAAGAAAACCGCAAAGTATCTTTTATGAAACAACAAAACCATAGAGCGAAGCAGGCAAACACACCAACAAAAAATTGGCACAACAAATCTTAAAAATCTGCGCATCACTACAATGTCTTGACTTCTGACTTTTTGCCGGCATTCAAGTCTCATTGAGCCGGCTCAACAATAACAATTTGGCATATATAATGAGATAAACAATATACATATATATATTTGTTTATGAAATGCAGTAGTAATCGCTTAAGAGCAACTTGCTTTATGACTTAAAAGGCGAATAATTGTTGAAATAGCACAATTAAATAATACAATGTTATTAAAGCAAAAGTCAACAACGATAACAAACTAATAAAAATGTACGAATCTTTGCTCTTCTAAATAAATCAAATTTAGAGCAAACTTATCCGAAATGTGCCTCAAAAAATATAAATAAAGTTTTGCCCTTAACTACACCATCAATTACATTTCCTAAAAAGAAAAGTAAAAATGCTCAGATCTTTCTAGCCATGTCAATTACGAAAGGATACCGTAATGCAAATTAGTGCTGCATAACTCAATTCGCAATGTTGTCGATTAACGCCTATCGATTTCCGCATGAAGCGTCGAAACAAAAACAGCTGTTCTATAAGCTTCCAGACTTGGACCGCAACCAACTTCAAGGAGTTTGATCTGTTTTAAAAGTTCTTTCTACGAAAGCGGTTTTGTTATTGTAGTTCGCTCGGCTGAAGCCGATTTATGGGCGATTTATGATTCCCATTTAAATATCCAGAGGTATAAACAAACACAAAAAAGGGTGGTAAATAATGAAAAGTAATAAAATGTTCTCATTGTCCTACTTATTATCATAATTTCAAACAAATAAGTCTGTATATTTCTAAAACTTCTTGAAATGGCACAGTTAAAAAATACAAAAACTCTTATCTCCTGTTAAAGCAAAGGCCAACAACGATATCAAACTAATAAAAATGTACGAATCTAAATAAATCAACTGTAGACCTAATGTGCTCATGTTGCCTAAAAAGAATATAAATCAAATTTATAAGAAGCTCTAAAAAGATATACATACGTGTATAAATACTTTTAGTAAGAAAATGGTCTTTCGTATTTGTTGTAGATTTGTTACTTTTTCGAACATTTAGGACTCTGCTACATGTGACGAATTAAGAATTGGAGGTGTTTGTTCAACTATAATTGAGTCATTGATTAAATACCAAAATATATGCATACTTCGTCTTTTAGGAGGTAAAGTATGCTAGAAATATGATATTTATTTTATTTTAAATTTAATTTATGTTAAATAATTGTCCTCCTTAGGACAGATCTTAAATAAATAATAAAGATTTAAAAAAAATTAATGTTTTATAGAAATGAAATTATACACGATTCTCTATTTTCAGCAGCCTCTACTGTAACTTTTGATTGGCTTTGCCAATAATTTGAAGCAAAATTAAGCGTTTAAGAGAATAAACAAACGTGCAAGGCAACTCAATACTCGTACAACTTTTGATTTTTTACACTGATCTCTCAAGCATTAATAAATATTAAATACGCGCTGCGTGTGCCTCCCGCTGTCTGTCTAGTAGTTTCTTGCGAAAAGCAACTTAATTACCGAACGGCGTAAAATAAATGATAGAAATATGAAAAGAGCCTTCAAATTTGGCAAAACGTGATTAAGTCGAAGTTATTTGTGTGGCACGGGCAGTGGCAATAAATAAAATGTGTTTGAAAAAATGTTGAGCACAAATTATGCAACCTACACGCAATCTGGAAATCGAGCCGAAATACAAAAAATATCAAACAATATATTGGAGAGGTGGGCGGGCGGGCGGTCGTGCAGCCAATTGGCAAATGGGCATTATGGACATTAGTGTCATCATTAGGCGAGTGTTAAGGCTTCCCATTGTTTGAGTTTTGTCCACATCCGCTAAGCAGCGGTAAACAAACAGAATATTCCAGGCGGTAGCTGCGAGACGTACTCAACCGTAAGCGAGTGTTTATATACACATGTACATACATATATACTTGAGCCTACAACAATATGGGTATGCTAAATGGTTCTTTGAGTGTTGCGCACACCTCGAGCACCTCGACGTTTGCTGATAATTAAACAAAAAAAAAAAAAAAAAATAGACGAAGAGAGAGACGGAGCCAAGTGACATGTTAATTTATTTGACTTTTGCTTAGAACGAAATCACATACGAAATAATTAAAAGCACTCGAGTGTGTGGCTTCGCACAATGGAGGTAAGCAGCAGCAACAACAACAACAACCACAACAACACAAGACACAAAAAAGCGGCAACTTTTTTTTTGCTTAATCGTTTAGCGTTAAGCGTTGTGAATAAACTTTGTGAGCCGAGACGCGCAACTTGCCAAGGTTCAAGTGCACTTTTCTAAAAGCTGGAGCATGAGTACCGAGTCTGCCTTGTGGAATAATGAGGGGAACACGCAGAAGAGTTGACAATAGATTGGGAATATTTCAAATAACAAATTATGCAATCAAGTTTCCTATTACCGTGAAGCTGCAAATACAAGTGGCTTTCAATTTGACGAGCAAGTATTCTATTCGTTTCAAAAACTCAAATTTACGAATAGAAAAATATGCAAGTAATGCCATCAATGACTGCTAAATACTTAATAGTGAACGAAAATAACTTTTAATATATATTCTGAGAGTTTTAACTTAAATCATTTATTTTGGCAGAACAAGCACTTTTCCAACGCAGAAATATGATAATTACAGAATCTTTCATTATTAGTTTGGTATTCTTAATTCTTTCTAATGCACATTTAAATAAACTTCTTATCAGGCGAGAGTTTGGAGATACGCTACTTTAGCATTTAGTATTCAATTTTACAAGTGTATTATGAAGTTATGTAAAAGCGAAATGTTCTACTCAGACATATTCGTACACATTTTAGATTTAATTTTGTATGCAAAACGTTTGATTGTATGACCATGAAATTGGTTTTAGCAACGCATAAAAAATACATAGATAATAAAATTTAAACTCACACAGCATAAGTTTTTCGACCTGTTGCCTAGCCCCAGAATAAAGCATTTGAAATCGAAAATATAACAAAACTAATACTATAATTTACCAATCACTGCTTCTCTTTAAAACCATAATAAAGGTGCTTTTTTAAGATAGAAATAACATACAATTATGTACTCGTATATAGTGCGAATTGTGATATAAGTAGTTAGATATATAATTTCCTGTTCCCTTTTGCAAAAACGTACAAACACATTGTTCAAGTTCCTTTTCATTTTACGTTCTTAGCAGAAACCAGGAACAAAACGAATTGTGTAGAAGCGTTTATTGAAAGCAAGGTTGGGTGGTCCGATCTATCATGGCAGCAGCCCCATGGACTACTCGTATACCATTAAGCAGCTTAATACCAGCCAGACAATAGCCATTTCATTCATTAGAACAAGACGCTTTACAAAAGCGCAATCATTAATGAGTTTGTTTACACCGAAGAAAGATGGGGATTGGTGCAAAGAACTGGCAACAAAAAGAAAGCGATACGGAGATGAACAAATTGGCAATAAAAGTGATGATCATTTTTGTTTTTGTTGTGTATTCTGCCGTTTATGGAATGGACACAAACGGAAGAACAACTCATTGGCCAGCAAGTGGAAACTTAATGTTATGTTTATGAACATGATGGAAACTAACCGACTGGTTGAAAAGGTCCGTGCCGAACCCAAACAAAAGCAAAACTACTGTAAAAGACTTGCCAACACCACATGGCCGGGTCATAAAATTTAATTAGCCAAATGAGGCAACATGGCCGGGTTGAAAAACAAAACCGTAATTAAATCACAAGTGAACAGAAAACGAACAACAGCAGCAACAAAAAAAAGTAAAAGGTGCCGGCGGAAAGCAGCGCAGAAAAAAGCCAACCATTATTTCGGGGCGTGTAAAATGTAATTAGCCATAGGCGGCAATTTACCATAATATGCAAAGCAATTAAGCAATATTATCTATTATACATGCATCAAATGTGCATCAACCTAAGGTGCGTATGCGCAATGTAAATTACTCATACGCCACCTACGCCAATTCCCACTAGGTGTGCGTGTGAAATGTGTCTATGTGTGTGTGTGTGTGTGTGTGTGTGTTCTAGAACAAATACACAAAGCTGAGCTCATCTCCCAGCACAATTGAGAGTTGTGCTTAAAATGGCCACAAACAAATAATAGCAAAAATGTAAATAAACCCGATACGATGGACGGCACAACACGATTTTAGTTTTCAAGCTGTCAAATAAAATATCACACACACACCCTCATACTCGTAATATGTACATAGATATAGAATGGCTGCCATAGTATGACGCCAGTGTGCTATTATTAATAAAAAAGCTGTTGAAAGCGTCTAAATAGATGTAAAGAATATCTACAACTGAGCTCTAATTCAATTGAGAACAAGAAAAGCTGCTAGTTCTAGTGTCGAGAGATTTTTTAAAGGTGCTCTATACTCAACTAAAAAAATTAGGTTGATAAGAAGTTTTATTATATTGTTATTATACTTTCTAAGATTCTTGCATTTATACAAATGGAGGAATTTTCATGTGTAGAGCTAGTGTTGAACGTACCCTTTGAGCTTAGGAATGGGGCTATAAGAACACTATAAACACTATGTTTTTGTGGTCTCCCAACGTCTTTTTGTATTTTGTCTATGGTAATTAAATAATAATATTTAAATAAAATGGGTTATACATTTTTAAAATGCACGTTATTTATTTCCAAAGAAGCAGCAAATAATTTTTAAAGATTTGTTTCAGAACTGATCTGCTTTCTAGACCTTAGTTTCTTGATCTTAGTTTAAATATAAAACGGCTTTTGTTATAATTTTTGTAAGCAATCAATAATTTTCTTAGTTAATCTCACTTTAACAATAAACCCGTTTGCAAATCAAAATATATGGACTGTAAATTCATATTCAACAAACTAGTTTAATTTTTAAAAATATGCTTTTGGACTGAAGATTTGTGAGATTAAACTAGTTTAGGGCCTAATTGCCATATTTGATGAACTCCAAAATTCAAAATTTGCCCGCAATTCAATCCAATAATATAAGCTTAAGTGCCATGTAGCTATAGCTAGCATAGTTTACTTAATCTATTTTGTCACGTTAACGTGGAAATTGTTATTAACTCTTTCTTACGGATATGGTTGTACGGAAGTCACAAATGAATCGAAACTTTTACAGAAACTGCAAAACAAAGAATAAGTTTTCTTGCGAAAACAAAATATCTTCGTATGCAACAAAATCTCTGAAGCCCTGTTTCTATACTGTACTATCAAGTGTCTTACCAGAAAGTTTATTTATTTGGCATTTGGTCAGATATTTGCGATGAATAAGGGATGCAAAATAATTTGGCTCATCAACAACTTTCTGAAAACTATGCAATTAAATTCCAATGTTTTTGTAAGCACACATTTTTATATAGCTTTTTGATATATTGATCTGGCATAGTCATAGGACATCAGGACATACTATACTCTAGCGTTAATAAGCGCGTTTAATCGCGATAGCTGAAAAGTGTTCTGGGAGGAGTAGTGATTGAAACAGATAGACGCCTATCGCGATTTCAATTCGTATTATCATATCTATCTGGAACAGACTGATCCCAGCTATAATTGTGTAAGAGAGTGGACTGCTACCAAAAATGTTTGAACCGAATCTGAAAGTGTTGTCATGCAATGCTGGGCGTCTATTACAAGTAAGATAATAATCTTTAGGTCGGAACTAAGCTGAGGAATGTGCGCATGCGCAGGCTCTTCGGCTTTGCGTTCGTGCGCCGTTTTTATTTGTTTGTGTTTTGTTTTTGTTATGCGTTACATATAAGGGGCAAAAACATTTCCGCCCACAGCTTGATACAGGTGGCATTTTTAATAAATAATAATAATGTTGTTGCCACTATACGAGTATGTCTGTATTGTATAACAGAATTCAGTTGTGTAAGCAACGATGTCATCATTTCACCTACAAATGAATTACCCATACTTTTAAGTTCTAAGATTCACAGATATTTTGCGACGCAGTTAAAATGGAGATAGGTCCTATACGAATTTGAGGCAACAGCTATCGTTAGATGCGCGCTATTTTCAAGTTTTTCGCTTTATGTTCTTTTTTGATGAGCAAACGCCAAGATATGTGGAGCAGCAAGTGCGTTAATGTGCGTAGTCGCTGGGATTTTCAATAACGTGTTCAAATTCTCAACTTCAAGCTGGCAATGCTCGACGAAATGTATAAAAACCATAATGCCAACAGGCTCATTATCAGTTGTAGTTGACAGCAATAGCAACACCAACAAATGTGCTGATAAAATGCCATTGAAAAAAACAAAATTCTGCCTTCTATATATACATACATACTCGTATATAAGTAGGTGACAGTGCTTAGAGCAGCGCGTTAACCTTACTTATGGGCAGATGAACAGAAAAAAAGAAAGCAGCAACAAAACAACAACTATAGAAAGTTGGCTGTGGAGTGTGAAGCGGCTTGCAATTTGCATAAAATATTAGCAAGTAAAACGATTTGGCTTTAAGACGTCATTACGCATGCCAAATGGCAAAAAGCATGTAGCAAAGCTAACAGTTTTTTCTCCCCCTGCACACTTGACAACAAAACAATTTTTATTTGTATTTTTTTTTTTTTGGCCGTGTGTATGCAAATATTGGCAATGTTTGCTTTTTGTTGTATAAGTAGAGCTGCCGATAAGCATATTGTGTGAAAGTCTCAGAGCAGACAGTTTTATAATTTGTTCAATATACTCGTACACCGTTTTTCCTCTCAATTGGCTGGGTTTTGTGATGATCGAAGCAGCGACGAGCTGCGGCAATAACGCAATAAAGTATTTATACTTAATTAGTGGTTAACCGCGAATTACAATTGCCTCGCATTGTTGTTGTTGCTGAGCTTTTACCTGAGATGCGTCGGGGATTCGCACAACAACTTTGTTGTAGTTTTAAATTTAAGTTTATTAGCGTTTTAAGGTTAAGTTTGTGGCCAAAACGCTCGCACGTACATACATGTGTATGTATTTGCGTGCAACACGGCATCTTCAATGTTTCTAACTTAGGGGTTGGCCAATGCCCTTCCTAAGCAGTCATCATAAAAAATTGGGCCTAGCCTTTTGGCGAACCCAAAGAAGGAAAAACAATTCTATGCGCCAACATTTGTAATCTGTGGCATTAAGATAACGATATTTATGTTTAGCAAAAATATGTAAGGAGATAACAACAAGTGGAGCCTATATCTTATCGCCAATGCTATAAACTAATTAATATTAAATAACCAAAACGTTGGCATCGCTAGGTGTGGAGGCTAAGACAAAAGGTTTTTTAAACTTATTTATGAGGCGCAGCGAATACTTTCTCAACTTGGAAATAACGTTTTAAAATCACGAAACACTGCGATTTCTGAAATAACGCAACAAAAGAACTAAAAGTCAAGGTCGCTGGCAATAAAAATCTGCGGGCAGTTTCTGAGCTGCGGGTGGGAAAATTAGCTCCTATTGTTACTAGTAACTAGAAGCTGGCAAGAAAAAACACGCTATCAAGCAATCTTGCAAATATTATATCGAAACCGGCGACGACGGCAACACAACAGACAGTAGCAGTCAATAACAAAAATAAAGATACAATCGGCAGACAGTCGTGTGTTTTGTTGCTTATATTATTCTTATAACTTGTAACAAATAAACGCGTTTGCAAAATCACAACAATTTACACTCACACACACACACACACATTTGCACATTTGGACAACCTGCAAGCCCTTCTGCCTTTCTGGGGCAATACCGAGGACACCGACAAAGCCAACGATAATGATAACAACAACCATAGCAACAACAACAACAACTCAATCAGAGTGCCTCTGGGCACAACTTTTACTTTTTGTCCACCAAATAAATACTTTGAAATTGTCACGCTTGTAAACTTCACCTTTTCGATTTGTAACAATTGAATTAGATGCGGCTTAGTTGCAGACCAAGATTGTATAAATTTGTAGTATCGCTCACTATATGTACG
The DNA here is from genome assembly GCF_003285725.1 of Scaptodrosophila lebanonensis. Taxonomy (NCBI): domain Eukaryota; kingdom Metazoa; phylum Arthropoda; class Insecta; order Diptera; family Drosophilidae; genus Scaptodrosophila; species Scaptodrosophila lebanonensis. Next base: position 4,661,055 of record NW_022060738.1, read on the forward strand.
CCGTGTATATATAGCCAGTATATGAATTTAGTAGTTGATGCCAAAGGCAACTCTTGCCATTAGTTTGTGCCGTTAAGCGCGTTAGCACGTCCGTCTCGCGAAAAGTCGTTGAAGTTACTAAAGTTGTTAAAAACACGCGCGAGCGACTGAAGACGCGCAGCAATTGTCGCGAGCTTTGCCATTCGATGAGAGAGCCATAGAAAGAGAGCAAGAGAGCGCTAAAAGCTTGAGCTTTGTTGGCCAGTGTAACTACAACAGTGTCGGTGTGCGTGCATGCATGTGTGCGTGTGTGTGTGAGGCAATGCGCTTCGCTTGTTGTTTTTATTGAATAAACGACGACATGCAAAGCAGTAAAAAAAAAACCCATCATTTTTATTTCTACACGAACGCCTAGTTTAATATTTTTGCAAACATTACCAACCGTAGATAATCCGCAGGCGTTGCCACATCGAACAGCGTCTGTTAATATTTTTAACAGTGATCCCGTTTCTTGCAAAAGTTTTTCAAAACCGACACATTGGAGTGCGTAAAACAATTGATGCTGTCTATTGAGGGTGTTTGGGATTTGTCAGAACTCGAAATGCGTTCTGTTTCCAGCACTAGTCGCACGTCATGATCTTTCACTGAATAATGGCCAGAATAATCGAAAATGAGATGCGATGCAAATAAATGAAATATTTATTATTCTATTTATAAAGTTTTTCAATGATTATGAAGAGGTTAATCGAAAAGCTACAATCGCAATATATAAAGATTTTGATAGTCCTTACATGCATTATTAAATGGGGGATTTCAATAAGAACAGCGACGGAAATTTAGAATTTTTAGTATTGAACATTCCTGGTTAATCCAAGAAGTCTCTACTCAAAAACTCTGATATATAGAGGAATTATTGGTAAGCTTCATACGCTTTCCTTTTCAAATGCCAATTCTTGTTCTTTTAATCACTAACTACTTGTATATTAAAAATCTTGGATGTAGGTGATATAAATTAGAAATATAGCCAGATGAATGCAGCTTTTATGTTTATTTCAGTAGAATATCTCGGAATATATACGCGGTTATACTAAATAGCTGTAAGAGGAATTTATTTTCCAAGCTTAAATGCTTAGATAGAAAGCAATTTAAAATTAAATTATTAAAAATTATTATACCATTAATTAAATATGGTTGCTCTATCTCTTTGGAATACATTTGAATTATTTTCCCATTCTTATCTCTAAATCAAATGCGAAGTTTATGCCACAATTAACAACAAGCTATTGGAAACCTGTGTATCTTCTACGATTCATTCATAAAAGCATATTCCGTAGTCAGGCTGATCTCGAAGGTAGCGCAATACCCAGATGTCCACACCCAACACTCAGGAGAGTTCAGCGATGCTATCTTACATTTGAAACAAATGAGCTTTCGGTTTTATAGCACATACGTTGCCATTATAAAGCCCATATTCTGAACATTGGCTTATGGCTTGTTTCCGATCAGAATCAATAAAATGACATAAGCTTGTTCACGATGGGCGACGATGAGCTGATCGGCTAGAAGCAAAGCAAAACAAAACGCTGGGCCCGCTTGAGAAAGCGCCGAATGGCGATAATGGAAGCATTGGGCGTCATCATCTGCCGGTAAGAACACGGCTCTGTGTATGTGTGTGGTCGCTTGCCGGTGAGCACAGCCGGCGGCATCAACTGCGCAGTGCAAAATTGACAAAAATATGTACTATATACTATGTATGTACTAGGTATGTACATACCTACAAGTATATAGATACATTCGTGCGAGTATCTGTGCAAATTCTAAATAACAAATTCTGTGCCATTTTGTACACACACTCCCGTACACCCGTACACAACAACAACACACAAATTCAATTATGAGCAGAGCGCTACATTTCATAGATCTAAAATAAATGATGTGTGCCACCGCCGGGTGGTTGCTGGCTCTGTTTGACATTGAGATAAATAATGGCAGGTACACATCAGAGCTATATACTCGATACATATGCATGCAAGTGATTCACGTCTTAACCCATTCGGAACAGAGTCTCGCAAACCTTTTTTGGGGTTATCTCCACGTTCAATGCTGCTTTAAAAGCCACCATGACCGGGCTGTGGCTTAGGCCCTTACTGGCTGTATTCGCCAATAAACCTAGTTAGCTGGATAAGAGTTTCTCATATTTTTGGATTCTTTGACTTGAACTTTAAATTTACCAAACACGAAAAGAAGGTCGAACTGAGCTTACACTTTAAAATATTGGAATCAGATTTACAGTTCTTGGTATTCTATAAATACTATATATGTAAATACTTTTTATTTTCAACTAGCATCTAGCTCCTATACTTTCTGAGTCGCCAGCGTTCATACAAAAAGAGAGGGCTGCATTGATCCGTCTTTTCTCGGTACTACTGTCTACATAGATATATCACCCTGAAATTGCACGGGTGTTTCGAAAGGGACACACCTTTTTATTTTTAAGTTGCTGACAGCTGTTTCCATTCTCTTTTTTTCATTGCCGTTTATGGCCTTGTGTTATGGGAACATCTTAATGTGAATTTTTCCATTTTTACAATATCCGAAATTATTCAATAAAGAAGTTGGCAAATTTTGGTAATAGGAATATTTTAGCAGCCGAAACTTTTAGATAAAATAGCAGAAAATATTAAAAGAGGATCAAGAAAGCATGCACAGATGATGAACACGTCAAACAAATTAAGGAAATGCTCCAAAATCATCTAAGTTAAGTTAAGTTAAGTTAAGTTATCGGTGAGGTTGACTCCTCTGCCCTCTTAGGTCGCCTTAATTTTTCAGTTCCTTGTAGACCAACAAGGAATTATTTGCCGTTCATATTGGCTAGATGCACAACCGATTACGCTTTGCACAATCGTTTTCGGGTCATTTGCAGTAATTATAATGATCTTTCACACTTACTTTCGACAGAACTCTCTCTCTGTTCGGTAAAGATTATTCTTTATAATTATCTTCGGGAAAATCTCTGACCACTTCTGCTGTGAGTCGGGGCATAGCTAGCCGGACTGGCATTTAAATTTTCCCCCACCGGGTTGGAGATTTACCTCTTTACCTCTTTCTCTTTCTCTGTCTTTGTATCTCTCTTTCCCTCTTATTTTTTCTTTTTCCTCTTCCTCTTTCTACACCTTACTTTTTCTAATTAGTTCTTAAGTAGAATTAATTCTTCTCTTCTACTTGCTATTTGTTTAGTTTGTTAGGTCTATAATGTCTCTGACCACATTTGGCTGTGAATCGGGGCATAGCTGGCCAACTGGCAAATAAAATTCCCCCAACGTGTCGGAGGCATTAATAGACGTCATTGTATAGCTCTCCCTTAGGCTTTCTTATCTTTTAAGTTTAACTTATAATGTAATACTATAAATATTTTTATTTTACTTTCTAATATTACCAATTATTTATTGACAGTAAATTTGTTGATTTTTATAAATAAATAAATAAATAAACACAATTTAAAGAAAAGTTGTGCGACCATTTTTCCAAAAACAAGACGCATATCGATCGACATTCATAGCATTCATCAGATTTAGCTCCGTAGACTTCTAACTATATAATTATTTGAGAAGACCAGTCCGGGGATACAGCTAGACACCATTGAGGTTAAATCAGAAAAATCTAGACAAGAATTTTTCGGACTACTTCGAGAATTGAATAAAGCGTCGAAAAACGTATAAATTCAACCCTTAGTTAAAACAAATGTTTTTAAATCCTATTCGCGCAAAGTATGTAACAGGGAAAGAAGAAGAAAGCATGACTAGAAAAATCGATCCAGTCCGTTTGTCTGGATGACCGCCCGGATCGACTGTATTGTGGAAACGGCTTGGTATGTAGACTCTCTTTATCCCCAAGCAACACGAGTTTATTTTAATATTTATTTAAGGCGGGGGTTCGCTCTTCTTATTCTTTTTGCTTCTGCTACGGGTGGACGTATTGTCCCAGCAGCACCGATGGGGTTAACACAAAGCTTACGAATTAGAAATAAGACACTGTAATGCCGGCTCGTCAGACTTTCTAGAACCTGCGGTTGCAGTGACTGTCAATTAGATGTGGCGTTGTAATGGAACACCCATCAAGACGATATAGGTCCGATATGGGGCAGTGGGTTGTTCAATTACGTGCTTGAAATGTGTCAACGAGCCGACCCAGTAACCGTACGAGTAGGCCATCTGGCCGAGCGTGTTTGCAAAATAAAAGGAGTAAAATAAAGTATTAAAAAATGTACAGCCTCCTCCACACGGCTTAATTAAATGGTAGCCGCATTATTTAATTGGCCATAATTTATCTTTCAAAACTGTAGTTTTTTTTCGTTTGATCTGTTGTTGTATTTGTTTGTTTTTGGACCTCATAATTACACATGTTGCATGCGTGGGCAGCAATTGTTGTCAGGCAGTCAGTTTAAAGAGGTATTTATGCCCATTGTGTTTATCTTTTTGTTTGCTGTTGTTGTTGGTTTGTTTGCCTAACGTTGGCGTTCGTTAATGGGCAAATGAGTCTATTATTAAGCATTTGTTTACAAATAAACATTTAAAGTGCCAATTACTGTTGGTCAGCTTTTCAATTTCGATTTGAATGCCTACTTGACGACGCAGCGTCTGCTGCTTTGATTTGCATGTCACATTGTGATGATTGGCGGATCAGATAAACAAAAACAACTGCACAACTGAATGACAGTTTTTTTTATTATTTATAAGATAGCGATGTATATTAGCGAGCTTTGCAAAGTAGTTGTAACCGTTCAAATTCCTCACTGAAGTGCAATTTTTTTCTGAATTGCATCGAAAGCGATATGTGTAGAAAGGTTGGAAACAAGTCGAGGTCTAGGTGCGTCATAGACCAAAGCTTTTGTCGATCATTGCATTATGGGTCAAACGTTTATGGGTGTTGTTGTTGGCTTGCGGCTTGTGGCTTGTGGAAACCGGAATTGTACACGAATTGCTTGAGCACGAACTGCAAGTGAGATTTATTTCATTTTAACTGCGAAAACGTTATACTCATATATGCACAGGCGGAGCTATGTATGTTGAATGAGAAAGCGCGATTAGACCGCATTATAATATAAATAGTCCTATTCTACATCGCTAAAAAAGAGTTTAATAGAGACAATGCTTTATTCCAAAAGTAAAACCACGTAAGCCAAAGGTTAGACCAGGAACACAATGAGAAATTTATATAATTTATATTTTATATACGACGAATGTTATATGCAGCTGGTAGAGCGAATTTTGTAGGAGCAGATGCGATATATCGACTAGCAAGGCCCATGAAACTTCTATGAGACTAAAAACATGCTACAGATATAATAAAACCAAACAACATAATTGATTCTTTACGATCGATACAGCGACTGGGATCCATAGGCCACGAACTCGACTGAATACTAAAAGTCTTTCAGCAAGATTATCTTATTTCAAAAACATTGAGCGAAACATGGACAGCAAATTTACGAGTACCTACATATATCATTCTAGAATCGGTTATAATAGGTTTGCAACTAGACTTTAAGCTTTTGACATATAACTAACAACTATAAAGCGTTCAGATTATTTTATTTTATCTTGACACCAGAAAAAAACATACACAGCAACGATGAGTCGCAAATAATGTTCATCGTGTTGTACGCATGTTTTCATAAAATACAATTTACCGATGTATAGTAATACCAATATTTAACAAAAAGGTACTAAAAAGTAATATTCGTATTCACCGTATATCCTATCAAATGTATCATTAGAAAGAATTTGGTTATCCATGGCAAGCATCTGGTATGAGAACATTCTGAATATTTTCTGAATTTAGATTCAATATTTTTATAAACAATACAAAATTTCATACGAACATGATATTGTTCGTGTAATAGCTATAATATATACCGATCTCAGACTCTCGACAAACTAGTTAAGCCCATTATACAATTATTAATTGGAATATTTGTTCAAAAAGTTTAGTATTTTAAATATTTTCAAAATAATGAAGGAACACATTTAAATAAAATTGAAAATATTATTCAAGCTGCTTTTACAAATTTTTAGTTTAGATTGATTTTGGTTGACTAACAGCAATACCAATACCAATCCCTCTGCTTTGTAATCTAAATAGTAAAACCTATTTACAGAATTATAGATTTTTCAGTTGCCCTTTCAATGTAAGAAAAGACGGACAGGCGAACATATGTATATAAATTCGAAAGAAAAAGATGAAATTTCGTAGTAGCTCGAATAGTAAGGATTGATAGAGAAAGAACACAGCATCAACCAGAATACTGAAGTTATCACAAATTGTTTCAACTTTTTAAAGGAGCTCTAAGACCAACTATGGATTATTAACTACAGCTATGCCTAGTTATAGCTCATCCCATTTTATCCGAGACACTAGTATATAAATATTGAATTAAGTTTGAGGGAAACAAGTTTAGATAACTCACCTCTGGGTGGCGGACCAGCTTTTGGCGTTGTATGCGTGCAACAAGGTCGTCCAATTTTCGATACTGAGCTGTTGGAGCCGAAGCTGGAGGGCGCTTTCAGCTTACTAACGGGTATGCCAGTAACTGATGACGCAGGAGTGGGTATGTTGGAGCGGCTAGGCGGAGGTTTCATGGCTACGCCTTCGACGCTTGTGCTGTCCGGCGCCGAATCTGCTTCCACTGCGGGAGTAACTGCTGCTGCTTCCACATTGGCTTCACTTGGGTTAGCTTCACTCATTTTGCACTGATTTTTCACTTAACACTCTTAACACATACACGAATTTTCACGAATTTAAAAAACTTGGTAGCTCACTGCTGTTGCGTAAGCTTTTTAACATAAGATATGGAAAAATTCGTAAATTTTGAAGAATGCTTACTTACCTTTCCAGGAACAAATTAAAATGGCTTGGACAAATTGAGTTTCATTCAAATTTTACCACGATTTGACACACTGTGCAGTGATGCGGCGTTTTGGCGCGCACTCTGTCTATCTCTTTTACACTTGTTGCGGCTTACGGCACAGCTGATCCAAGTTGATTTTGTTGTCGTTACTGCTGGATGGTGGTTGTCTTTGGCTTGAAAAAATAAACAAATTCCGATGGTTGTTGTTGTTGTTGATATCGCTTAAGTTGTTGCGGCTTGGCCCTCGGCTATTGTTATTTTGATTTGTACGAAGCGGAACTTTTGCTGTATGAGCGCTAACACATTTAATTAATTATGCAAATATTTGTGGTGATTCTGATTGAAATTGAGCGCTTATTGATTATGACACTGATTCGCATCGCTTTATTACTCGTTGAGCACTGATTTATTTTAATTAAATAAACTAAATTGACTAAATTGCTTATCAATTGCTGCTGCACTCACGATTCTTGCTCTGATTGTTTTTGTTCTCTAATGCGACCCACTATGGGAGAACAGACGCGAGATTGACACACTTTCGACGCGACGTCAGAGCCAGCGCTCTTTAGCGGATAAAATAGATAGCGGACGTATAAATATGATAAGATAATTTGCCACCACGACAATGTGCTGCAAGTACACGTAGTTGGATTCGAATCGGAGTTAGTTAAACACTTATATTAGGAAATTTATTAGCACAAGTCGTGGCGTGCATCGACTGCGTTGAAATCTTGTTGTTGCACTAACAATGTATCGATTATCAAATGCTTGTGTGCTATCGATGTGTATCGAAACACTTTAAACTCAAAAGTTGGCAGTGCTGTCGTTGCTTTCAAATTTCAATTACCCATGTTGAAAATAACGCCATATGATATACTATTTATTCCTATTTAAAGCAAGTTGTGACACTTATTTGAAAAGTTCTAATAACAGCAACCGATTTAGGTTGCATTTTCAAACGTTTAAAATGCCAGTTAGTTAGTTTAGTTTAGTTTTTAGTTTTCTGAGAAAACAATAGAAGGGTGCACTTTGGGAAAAACAGTTATAAAATATGAATTTAAGTGTGTAAACTTTGGCTGGTTTGCATTTATCAATATCTTTTGATATTTTGGGCTGTGGATTTCAGACTGTCTGATTCCAGAATGACTATGATATCGATATGCATTCATTGTCGATAGCTCATAAGCTGGCAATATTTAAAAAGCAGTGGCAGCCTTCCAACTGCTGCTGGCAGTCGGCCAGACTGTCAGTATTTCTTTTTAGGTTGTGCCGTGCGGTTGGTGCAGCGCTTCTTTCGGCCGTTGTCTATGTGTGCGTGCGCGAGTGTGTAAACCAGGAAGCCAGGAGCAAGCTATTCCAAGAATTCTTATCAATGAGTCTGTAGTTGTATGCCGATGCATTGGCCAGATTAAAATGAATAGGTTTTGATACGTTCACGATAGCTGATTTTTCATTAGCGTTCGTCGCTCGCCTTGTTTCCGTTAGCATTTGCCTTTCCGTCTGTGTTCGTGTGTGTGTGTGAGCGTGTGTTTGTCGCACCACGCCTACACGCCGCGCTTAAGAATGGCTGCAACGGTTTACCAGCGCCTACACAACGCCAGCCTTGGTATTACCAGCGGCTCCGGCAACAACAACAATAACAACAGCAGCACCAGCAGCAGCAGCCACAGTGGTGGCCACCAATCCAGCGGCTTGCTGGGCCACTCACAGCTGGCGCGCTCATTGGAGCGCATCTTGGAGGAGGCGCACTTGAGTGGCGAACTCATACTCACGAATCGCAAGCTGAAGGATTTTCCCAAGACGGGCACAAAGTTTATGTTGACGGATACGGTAATTGCAGGTGCGTATGCAAATTTTCTTAAACAAACTTCACAATTTATACCAATTTTGTCATTTCCTTTTTGGGCGTGCTGTGCATATTATAGTCGCGAGTCCCGACCGGCTTTTTAGCGTCATTGTTGCGCTTTATGGGCGCGGCCGTTAGCATTTCTTGGCTTGAGTAGTGTCTCATAAATTTATGCTGAAATTTTCTTTTGTTGCTGAAAATCAATAATTTGCAGCAGCCCAGCTCCCAACTAGTAACTCTGCTTGCCGCATGCCTGCCTGCCTGCCCATCAGCTGCTCGCTTGTGTGCTGCTGCTGCTGCCGTCGCCACTCTCTCTCTCATTCTCCGTGGTGCTCTCGCCCGATGCCTGGTCGCCTGCCTGCGCCCATTTATTACTTTCTAGAACGGCTCACGCACTTTGCCTTAGTCTAGCCATCTCGCTCTCGCGCACTCTCTCTTGCTCTCGCGCCAAGGACAATAATTGCAGTTGTTCCTGTAATTTGCAGTTTGCACTATTCGCATGCAGCTCGGCCACATTTTCGGGTGGGTTTTTTATTTTAGTGTGTACGCCCATCGCGTGTCGGGTCCTGCCGTTCTGTTTCAAGTTCAACCAACTTTCGTTTTTGTTGCTCCCACCCACCTCTCACCTCTCACATGGGTGGCGGAGGAGAGGGTGCATTAAGCTATCGCCATCTGTTTTGTAGACTCGTTCGTTCAGACGGACAGACGATTTCATCGATTTTCACTTTGTTGCATTATCCAATATGTTGTGGCAGAAACTTCTTCCGGCGTTTCTTTTTCTTTCTGTGGCATGCCTGCGGCGTTTTCCAATTAAGTTTTGTTTGTGGTTCACTGCCGTTTGTTTTTGTTTTAATTACTCAAGCGATGCATTTGAGGCACTGCTTGGAGGTGCGAGAGTGCCGGGGAAGGGGCATGTGTAAGGCGTCACTAATTGCTAATTAATTGACAACACGCACGCCCTTCAACCGGAGAACTTTCACGCCCCTCACTGATTTGATCCTATTATAAGAAATATATTGATTTAGTCAAACTTTTAGTTATTGGAAGAGAGAAAGTACCAAGTTTCTTTACTTGTTTAATGAATTAAAAAATGCAAAAAAAAAAATTATATCTTTCTCATATACGTCTAAATGTTGTTCAATTTTTTTTTTTTTTGTATTAAAGTTTTTTAGGCGGCTTCTCGAAAACTGAAATTTCAGTTCAATATTTCAAGAAACTTAGCCGAGTGAAACCTTTGGCACCTTTATTTGTTTCTAAAAAGTGGCGACATCCAGGTTTTGATTTACTGTGCAGTTCTTTCCTTTATTTAGGAATTGGGGAAAGACCGGCAATTTCAGCAACAAATTGCTTTTCAACACACATGCCACACCATTAATCTACTCATACCCCAAACTCTAACCCTCCATTGCTGCCGTCCGACTCGAGAGCGGGAACAACACTTTGGCACGTTGAGGTGGCAAAATATTATGCAGCTAATGGCAATTCTAGCCCTGGGGAGTTTCAAGTTACCGCTCACCCATGCACTTGGCCAAGAAATCAATGAGAGCATAAACAGATCTCAGTTCTTTCTTGTCTTTATTTCATTCTCTTGCTGCTGCCCTTACCTTCGGAAAGCAACAACCCTTAAGACCCTTATAGGGGCGGCTGTCAAGCTTCCTTATGACAATTTGTTTGTTTGTTTTTGTTGCCGTTGTTTTTGTGGTGGCACCACATTTATATGCACCATGGTGTCCACCATCACCATCATCAGTCCCTATGCATGGAAAAGTCATTTCGATTTCAATGCACTGGCATGGACTTAATTAATACTCATGTCACGTAATTCACGCAGAGCTAAACAAAGCGTAGATAAAGATAGTGTGTAGAAAAATGAGGAAAAAATAACAGTAGCAACAACTAAAACAACTGAAAGCAAGTATGCAGGAAATTGTTTAAAATAATTGCAACACAAGTATGCAAAACGCATTAATGCCACAAAAAAGTGCAGCTGGCTCGGCACAATCGACCGAAGTGGTTGGTTGTAAGCAAAGGCAGTAAGGAAAGGTGGAGGTAACGAGGAGGTAGCGTCGACCGGCACTGGCAGCTGCGCAACGCATGTCAAAAGCTTTCGGGGAGACGCGCAGAGAGCTGAGCGGAGCGGAGCAGAGTGGAGCATCAGAGCAGCAGCTCCGAAGTTGCCGCTTAGCAAGAAATGTTGGAAATGAAGTTGGGTTGGCAAACAAAACCATTTTGGACTGGGACTGGAGGATTGGAGAAGAAGGGGGAATTATCATCATGAGTACTATCGAGGGTTGTACAAAGTAAATTGCTATCATTACATTATAGAAGATAGGAATCTGCTAACATTTACTCTACATTTATTCTAATTACGTGTAGCTTCGAATAATGGGATGGAGAACAGACAGGTGGCAATAATTTATTGAAAATCTATAAACAAATTTACATTTGTGAGCTCAGAACAGAGAATTCTTGAACGGACAAACTAAGGAATATAGATTATTATCATTATTGTGCAGAAAAAGGACTTAGATCTTTCATTAAGAACTAAATGCAAAAAGAACTGCAATCTTTATCTGACAAAGTTCGTGATATAGAATTTAACTATTGGACCCTGGCTTTTAAATAAACTAATGCGAAAAACATCTTTGATAGATCTTTGTGTTTATACCCAGAGACAAACAGGTATTCAGAAAAAGTTATAATTCATGAAATCGGTCACAACATTTTGAGTTTTTAATGCTTTTGCACCAATCTAGATTAATTACTTCTTTATGCCTACTGCAGAAAAATGTTTTTATTTTTTACTGGATTTTAAATAAATAAGCGATTAAATTGCCGACTATTTTTCATGAATTTAGGAATTAATCAATATAGGCTAAAGATTTAAGTGCAGAAAGAATGAAATAAAAGAATATTCCCAATTTGACGCTTCAGACTCCCCATTTTGGTTTAGGAGAATTCAAGAATAATTTTATGGACAGCAACAAATTTATTTCACTTACAACTTGATGTAACCAAAATATTTGTATATAGAAATATTATTTCCAAAAACAAAGTAAAGAGCTTAAAACTATATTTCCATTCAAGAAAAGTAAGACTAAAACATTTTTAAGCAGATCAAAATTAAGATAATGTACGGAAAAATTAGGTACGTGAAAAACAAGTTTTGTCAATAAATTCTTTGTTCTTAGAGTTAAACAAATGCCTATATTTATGTAGTAGGTATTACATAATATCATCTCTACTTACTATGTTATGTTATTTGTATAGTAAAATTTACGTATGTGTGTATGTGTCGTCCTAAATGGCTGACGTATTACTTATGCTTGAGAAACATCTATAATTATTCATAATATTGTTACGATTTCGAAAAAAACACAAATTATGAGAATGAAATGAAAAGAAATGTGTTTTTTTTATTCGGAAAAATGTGTAGAAACCCATCGGATATGCACACTTGTTAGTTGTTACCTGACAAGTATTTGTGCAGCAACCCTCGAAAGTATTTGTGGGTATGTATCTAGATATGTTTCTGCCACTACCGTGGGTATCTGGAAGCGATGCTGCTACTACTTCCACACCTATTATTGTTGTTGTTTTTGTTGCAAACTGTAAATATGAAGAGCAAGCATTTTTTTACTGTCGCTATACAAACAAGCATTCATACATACATACATACATATGTACATGCAAACATACATAAGTTTGTGTGTGTGGACAGACAACAGAGGAAGCATATGTCCAAATAGAAATACTGAGACGACGAAGACGACGCTGTTGCCGTCGACGTCATTGTCAACTACGGCGTCGTGCGACGTCAAAGGGCAACGTGCGGCATAAACTGATAGTCAAACAGTCGGACTTGTGGACGGACAAGTCGTCAGTGGAGCCACTGAGCGAAGCCTCACACAGCCGGCACGCAAACGGTGCGACGGACCAGTGCTTGCCAAACTGTATTTATGTGATTTGCATGCGCAATGAGGCGTAGGAAATGTTTATGCGTTAGTTTTGCCTTTATTTATTTATTTTTAGGTACTACCTACTGCGCAGCGAACTGGCGACGACACTGATTTCTTCAAATGCAATTTGTGCAAGCTCTTTCATATGCAAATATGGATTTGAATGTATTTTATTTATTTGTGTACTTGCTTTTGTATATTTGTTTAGCTGCATGGAGGGGTTGCAGCAGGCAAAGCAACAGTATGGAACATCTGTGATAATATCGTTGCTCATGAAGGCCAAGCATAATAATCACTTTTATAGATACTTACATTCATGACAAACTTGACATACAAAAAAGTGTCTTGGCTGCCATTTCTGAGTCATTCATTAATTCATAAGTAAGCATTATTAAATGGTTGCTTGGAAGAAACAAGACGAACGAAGACAACAAAAGCATAACAATTTCGTTTTAATTGCTGAACATAGCACGCGCTCACACACACACACACACACACACACACACACACATGTACATACATACATACATATATGGTGGCAATTGTCAGTTGCCGCACGGTGGCAGCAACAAAAAAGCGGTGCAGCTACTGCCAGACACACAGCAGCTGGTATCAGCTTACTATACAACAGCGGCAAATAAATTAGAAGAAGCATTGCCAATAGCCAGACAAACAATAACAAAAAGCGAGACAACAGAAACAATGGGGTACAAACAAAAGAATCTTATCTACCGCACGTTGAAGATTACATGCTCTATTTTTAAAAAAGATTGGGTAAAACAAAAGTTATTGAATAGTAAGAACGAATTGAATAACAATTATTAGTCGTCAACGAAGTGTAGATAAGAGCAAATAGAGCATTTTAATTTTTTAGGTTGGACTCATAATGCGGGTAATTGCGGGAATTTGCAAATATTTGTTGGGCACTTTTCTTTTAAATATTTCATTATTAAGAATGCCAGTGGTGGCCTTTCGAAACTGAAACATTAATTCTGGAAAAGTTACCTATAAAAAGTTAAAAGAAACTTCATCCAAAAATTGTATTTTATTTACTTGAAAAATGAGGGAACTTACCAAACACCTACTGAAAAACCCAACTATCATAAATGATCGGAATTAATAGTGGGCTACAAATGGTAGTTTTCAGATTTTTTATAATTCTACTAGAAATATTTCTATTAGAAACATTTGGTAGCCAAGTCTCACAAAAACTCATTTATTTATTTACCGAGCATAAATGCTCGGAATTAAAGAGTATACAAAATGCTTTAATATGTGTATAGATTTCCAGTTTTGTTTGCGTTTTGGAAGTTGAAAAATTGTAAACTATCCACAGCTGTTCATGGAATTCGCAAGCGATACTTTTCGAAACCATCGGACCAGCCTGAACTGTTTCAATATTTGTTTTCTTAGTTGTTTACTGTTTATTGTTACGCACAAAGAGTTTTGTTTTGTGTGCTTTGCGATTAAAAGAGCATACGAAATTGCATTGAACGGAACAAACACAATACATGCTATACATACTATATAGTAGATGTATATAGATTTAGGTATGTACTCCTATTTATATGACAGAGTAAAGTGCTAAGCTATTTTGAAAGTCAAATGAAATCCATGGCGGCAACGAATGCGTGCTATGTCATAAAGAAATATTGTTAATGTCTATTGGGTCATATGAGAATGTGTAGGGTGTCTCTCGATTTGTTTAGAGTCTGAAAAATCCACCCTCATAAACAGAACTGTTTTGTACATACAATAAAATGAACAAAATGGACTTAAGACTTACGTATGTATTTAACTTCGAAAGGGTCTCTTGGGCTTTTTGTTTGCAAGGCCCTTGAAGAAGATTCATTTAAAGAGCAATTCAATATTGAATTACTTTATCAGAAATCAATAAGTTTCCCATAAATAAGCTAAACTGAATGCAAATTGTTTTCAATTCTTCCCAGAGATATTGGCAGCTATCTTTAATATAGTTTTATGATAAAGGGGTCGCTCATTCCATTCATAAGCTTTGAATATTTGTCTGGTATGACGCATTTGCGAAATGAATCAATTTAAGACATCAATTTTAATAAATCCATTAATGGTTCGTGGTTATTAAAGTGCCGCGGGTTTGCCTAATGACTTTAAAGCTAAGCTGGCCAGGCACAAAAGGCAAACATAATAACGGAATGAGCATAAAGCCATGGGACAGACCAAATATGCCAAGCACTCGCCCTAAACAACCGATGTGCCATATAAAGGCGACGGCATGTTGCCATGGCACGTGGACGATGTGGGCGCCCAGTCCGATGCGTCGTCAGCGCCACATCCATAGCCACAGTCATCAATTTAATTTTTCGTTGCTTCCGGGCCAAGTGGTGGTGTTGTTGGTTAGGGGCTCTGTGTTTTTTATGCTCCGGATTTTTCCGCTGGCCCGGCTAGTCCAGGCGTTTTCGTTTACGCCCTTCAAAATCAAATGCCAGACCATGTTGGAGCGTGCGCTTGGCTTAGCTCAGCTTTTTTGTGAGTGTGTCCTTTTTTGTGTGTTGTCAAGTTGTCTGGACGAAATCATGGTTTTCCCTTTCCCGACAACGTTACCCCTCCTTCATAGGCGACCGCACCCTTGTCGCATTTGGCTAATTGTTTGTGCGCTCCTTTTTGTTATTCGTTTGACTTTCAGAGGATATTTTGTGATTTGGGTGAAAATGTGTGTAAGGTGTCTAACCATACACACACACAGCCTATACATCTGGCCCATTCCATTTTGTGGTTTTTGCACAACTAGCAAAAAATAATATATATGAAGAAAACAACTTAAAAATTTGATTCATTTTATATTGAAAACAATTTTTGCGCATTGCGATTTAGTTTCTCTTGGCTCTTTGCCAACTGAGCTTCAAAACAGCATCTCTCAACGGCACAGTGTGGCAATTCACAATGGATTTTAATTTTTTGACCAATTAAATAATTTATTTTTCAAATGTTCAGCCGCTAAAGATAAGATGTGACTTAAATATTTCTTATCTGTTCCTCAATTAAATAATAATTCTTATTTCAATTATACGTTTGATTTCACAATCAATTTTCGTTTGTTCAATTCACAAATCATTAAAGGCATTTATTATTATTCTGCGCCCCATACAATCCCTCGTTATTAGCATCACAAACAATCAAATAATTTCTTGACAGCCTGAATTAAATTGCTTTTCTGAAAATGTTCACTCACTTGCGGGTCGAATTTGTTGGAGCCCGACTTTAAACCCTCATCCCACAAACATTTTAAATAAAATTCTGCTTGTTTCCAATCTTTATATCCATCCTTGGGGCAACTTAAATAGTTTTGTTTCCCAGTGTACACAGTAGGCCTAATTGTATTTGCATATCTGATTGCCCGGGTGTTGGTTTTTTGTTTTGATTAAATATATTTTGGACGCCTGCCAATTTGTGGATCCACAACTTTAATGTTGCGGCATGTGGCAGGTTCAAAGTACAAAGTCGTCGGCAAACTGTTTAAATTGTTGCACACATTGTTGCCCCACATTGTGTGGGCTGTCGGCAGGCTGTTGTTTGTCTCTATGTCTGTCCGTCCGTCCGTCTGTCTGTCTGACTGGCAGGCACTTCAACGCTAAACGGAAACGTGCTCCAATCCAATTTCCGCATTTAATAATGAAGCGCATATAAAAGAAGTTGGCGACAATGCGGAGGATGTGCGCCGCCCTTTGTGGGATTGTGGGAGGAAGACTGGCAAGAACTCGCTGGCGGCTTGATTTATAACCAGTAGCCGGAGCCGGAGCCGGAGCTGGATAATGTGTTGGTTGACGTCATTTGGCTTTATACGAGCATACCCTGCACTTGGCTGCATTGTGCGCATTGTACATTGGCTTGCATATCCTGTCGTTGACATGCAAAGTTTATTCAACCTTTTGCTGTAGGTGCCCACCCGATTCGACTCCATCTACGGCGGCTCTCCCTAGCCAGCCCAGCTCCCAAGCCATTGCCATCTCGAGTGCGCACACTTTGTGCTCCAAGTGGGTCTGTTGAAGCCATAGAAGAACAGCTTAAGTCGCCTAGACTTCCATCATACATCATACAATATTTACATGAGCATCGGGGCTTTTGTGTTCCGTGCCGGCAGTCGTTGCCTTTGTTGCGTAATGTCTTGTTTTGAAACCCAAAGAAATCTTTGGACGACTGGTTGCTGCTGTTATTGTTGTTGTGCACCATAACGTGTGCCGCCGCTGTGCGTAAATCACAGCGAAAAAAAGGCCAGCAGTTGTCGTCAACGAGGCAGTCTCGGCATCCAGCCATCAGGCAGGGGAAGTCGAGGTGGCTGCCAGTCGCGGAGGCTACTATTATGGCCAAGTAGTTTGTAGTTTGCAGTTTTTTATGGAGCATTGACTGATGAACGCACATTTCTGGTCTGGTCTAGCAAGTGCTTTTGCAAAGACTGTGGGTAGCTCACAAAATTTTCGCCAATCTCACGCCTTGCCGAAATTCCAGTTGCTCGTGTATACTCTGAAGTCTCAGTTTGAAGCTGTAACAGAAATAGTCGACCCAATAAAAGTTTGTTTTTCAAGCTACTCCCACGCCCTGCCATAACTTTATACAACAGGAAACTTCAGATGCCTCCTCTACATACAGGCACTCCAAAGTGCTCTAGCTGTCCTCAATAATGTTTAATCACGAGCACACTTAATTATGCACTTGCAAAAAATTACTGGACATTTATCACAAAGTAGATCTCCACTAAAAGTGGGGCTTTAAAAATAATGTTCATGATTCGAATAGTCTATACAAATTGTGGGATGATTTGGAGCTCAAAGCCATGTTATTTACAAATATGGTAGAGGGATCCGTTTTGCTTGTATTTTCTCTAAAATAATATTTATGCTAATGTTAGTTTAAAACGACATTTTTGTTAGAACGGTTAGATTTGAAAGAAGTAGGCAAATAGGGGCTTCTTATATATACATTTATATTTTGTACAATCTATTTTTATGACCGACCAACTACCTATAAGCTTTATAAGATTTTTATAGTAAGCTCACAATTCTTCCAGTTGGAAATAAATCTTTAACTAATTAAATAAGCATTTAGCTGCCAGACTTGCCATTTCTTACAACGATTTCTAAAGAACCTGCAGAGAGTTGAACACTTCTGTCTTTGCCCAGCACTTACCAGGCGTAGGTTCTCTATCCTAGGGTGACCTTTCCAATTCATAAATTCCCCATTAACAGTATTGGATGGCTGAAGGTGAACTCATAAAAAAGTTATAGGCATTACAACATGAAATAGATTCACAACTTTTGAAATACCTTACATACTTGTACTTGTACATAATCAGGCAGTCCGCTTAGTGGTGTTTCTAGTGTATCTTGAACTCGACTTCGTTAAACTAACCATTGAGGCGCAAGTGTTTTATTTAGTTTGTGTTCTACATCGTCTTCCTCTCTTGGCATCCATTTCTGGCTTCATTTCGGACCCCTTTCCATGACTGCGTAGTCGTTACGACCCGGTTCTCCCCCTTCGTGCACATTGCTTGTTGTTGTTTTCATTAATTTGGCATGCAAATTCATTTAGTAAATTAATTGCTCACTCCTCCACGCGAAATACAGAACGCAACACACTTTTCAGCATTTCGTGGCGAGCAGTGAATTGCGCCCCCAATTGAGGTCATGCGCTCCACTGTGGCGTGGCAGGCGCGGAACGCGTGAAATGAAACAAATGTTGGAAAGCAAATGGTGATAACGCTTTTTGAATTAAAAAACCCCATATACTATGTACATACATTGAAGGGTGTGTGTGTGTGTGTGTTCGCACTTAAAATAACACGCAACTCAAGCCCACGGCTCACGGGTGCGCCAAGGCGGCTCCCCGCCACACGCAATGCGCTATTATTGTTCAATTTTTATGGCTTGGCGTCTGCCCTGCTCCTCATTCTCTCTATAATTCATGAATGTTCTGCGTCACGCTCCCTAATTAATGTTGTCGCCTCTCGTTTCCCGTCTTTTTTAGATCTATCCCGAAATAGATTCTGTGAGCTACCCGAGGAGATCACAACATTTGCATTTCTGGAGACCCTGCTGCTCTATCACAATGCCATACGCAGCATACCTGAGTCGGTAAAGCAGCTGTCCTCGCTGACGTATCTGGACCTGCGGAGCAATCAGCTGTCAACACTGCCTCGTGAGATTTGCTTTCTACCCCTGCAGGTGTTACTCGTCTCGAACAATCGTCTGATGGCCCTGCCCGACGAGCTGGGACGGCTGGACCGCCTGACTGATTTGGATGCATCGTACAACCAGTTGGCAGCTCTGCCCGCGCGAATTGGCGAGCTGCGCTCGCTGTGCGCTCTTTCGTTGCGCAGCAATCAGCTGATGTATCTGCCGCGAGAGCTAACCTGTCTGAATCTCATCTCGCTCGATGTGAGCAACAATCGCATTGCCAGTTTGCCGGTCGAGATGCGTCACATGGGAACGCTGGTGGAGCTGCAGCTGGAGAACAATCCCCTTACTTCGCCACCGGCTAGTGTGAGTACATCGAATACTGGAATATTTACAGGAACGGCACATAGGTCTCCCTGGAGTTTAGAAACGTTATTTATTTTAAAACTGGATAGAATAATGCAAAATACCTTGTGTCTAAACAAGAGCAAGATCAATGCTGCAGTTTGTGGGCATAATACCGATATAATAGTAGAGAATTAGTTTAGTTTATGGAATTGTGGAAAATATTGACGATATTTTGTAGAAGAGGAAGGGGATCAAAATAAATAAACCAAATTAAACTCGTATTGCCTAGGGATCGGGAGAGTCTACATACCAAGTTTGGTCAATATGGGCTCAGCCGTTTCCGAAATCCAGGCGTTCATCCAGACAGATGGACGGACATAGATCGATTTATCTCGTCATGCTGATAAGGAATATATGTTCTTAATGTGGTCGGATATGTTTTCTTCTGCTTGTTACATACTTTGCGCACACCTTATGCATCGTTTTTACTCTTCAAGTACACGATATGAAAATGAATTAATTTTAGGAGCTTAAGTACTATAAGAGGGGGTTCAGTTTTTGTGGTAAATGATGTAAGTTCCAGATCATACTTACATTGATAAATCGGTACGCTATCAGATCAGAGATATTGAATTTGTGTCGCTAATACCATTAGTTATCTAGCATTGCCATTGCTAAATGTTGGTTAATAATATTATTAATGTTATTTGCTTTACAGTTGTGTGTACGTGGTTTGGTACATGTTTTCAAGTTTCTGGAGACCCAAGCAACCAAAGATGAGAAGGGATCGCGTGCAGGTGGCAACTACGATGGCTACACCACGTTGCGACGTGCGGTGCGTCATAATTCCAGCGGCAATGTACTGGAGACTGCAACAAGTCAGCGAATGGCTACGCGGCTGCAGGTGGACTCTGGTTACAGCACCTGTGATGGTCTCGACAAGCGTTGGTCCCACGAATCCAAGTCGAAAACGGACTCCCCGCTCCATCGCTCCACTTTGCCACACATTGCTCCCAATCATTCGTTGAGCGCCGAGCTCATGGATGCTTCACTTACGTCCAGCAGCAGCACCATTGTTGATGAAAGTATCACGTTGAGTGCTGGCGGCTCGCCTGCTCTGGGGAAATCACGAAGTACTGGAGTCTCCCCACTAGGGTCGCCTAGCAAGCGACCCGTTGGAGAGTCTCCCACACTTGAACAGCACATCAACTATGCTCACTCGCGTAGTTCTAGCAATGGTTCATCGCCGGACCAAGACGATCTAATGCTAGATCATCACGAAAGCAGCATACACAACGGCAAAGTCAGCGATGAGAAGCTCAACAAGAGCTTGAGCAATATACAGACATATAAGTGAGTAGTTGATGGTTAGCCCGACTTGGCGAATGTTTCTAATCTTATTTTGCATCCGAAGAGAGTATAAGGAGGCGTTGAAGCAACAGCGTAACCAGGAAATAAGCAGCGTCTACAAACAGAAGCATCCGAATGCGAATCTAAGTCCGAACGATGAAGAGTTGCCGCCCACATCATCGCGTCTGACAAACGGCACAGCACCGGTCATACTGCCCAAGTCGATTATGAAGCAGCCGAGCAACAGCAATGGTCATAGTACGAACGGCAATGGCCTGGACGATGTTGTTATACCAAAGAAACCCATACAAAAGGTGATACCTTCGCGTAATACGGAACTGATGTCGTCACAGGCGGCGACGAAGATGCCAGCGATGACTAATGATGCTGGCGGGCCACAAACGGCGAGCGGCGTCGATTGCTTGGGCTACGTGAAACCTCATAGTCCCATGAAGAATGGCGTGCTCACGAATAGCAACAACAACAGCAAGTTCAATACGTCCAGCAGCAATGGGGGAGGGGCTGGTGTCATCACCAGCGTCATCAAATCGCCCATAAGCGCCACAGCCAAACTGGGAACCGTGAAAACGCATCGCACGGTAACCTGGAATCATGACATACCCTCAGAGAAATTAAGTTTCACCATGCGACGAGAGTTCGATCGTCAACGGGAAGAAACCGAGTTGATGTCACAGCTGCGAAGCGTAAGTGGAGGGTTAAGGCAATGCAAAAATATGTACATTTCTAAATAAGATCTGTCTTTGTTGCAGATAATTGAAACGCGCTTGAAGATGACGCTGCCTGAGGATATTGCATCGGCCCTGACCGATGGCGTCATCTTGTGTCATTTGGCGAACTATGTTCGACCACGTTCAGTGGCCAGCATTCATGTACCATCGCCGGGTGTGGTAAGTGTTCAAGCGGAAGGCAGCTGAGTAATTTAAATTATTATGGCGACGAATATAAATGAGCACACTTTTCATTGAAAGTCTGATTTTATGAACTGCAAATGAATGAAATTCAATTACAGAGCCCATTAGCTTAGAATTCAATTCAAATAGGAAACATCATCAGCGCATGGTATATTATATGGCTTATATAGCAACAAAAAAGCCATAAAAGGTCAATCAAACAGAATGAAACGCGAAGGGACAAACACATCTTGTTTCGCTGAAGTATAGTAAATAAAGTATTCAAACGCATATTTTACCATTAATTCTCTTAACACCAAAATTAGTGGCAGCTTTGTATCGCTCGTAAGTTTTTGTAGTGAAACTGTTTATGTGACGCTCTTGAATGCTGGGTCGGCAACCTTTTCTGTAACGAAAGCAATAGCTCGGTAGCAGACGCACATAAATGCACTTTAAGTAGACCACCTGGCAAAAATTATAAATGTAATCAAAAATCTGAGACTGTGGGTTTTCTATCTATTTTTTTTTTTTTGCGCTTTTATAACTATAAGTAGCGGTGTTTTTAGCTATTTTATAGTGGTTTCTCTATAAATTTTAGAAGATTTTCTAGCAGCTCTAGTACCCATTAGCGGATTTTTAAAATCTTTTTTCATTATATTTATAGTGGCTTTGTATCCATTTTGAAGCATATTCTACCCATGTATAGTAAGTTTTCTAGCCTTATCTAGTGGAATATTTGCCACTATCGGGGTTTCTACTCATTCGTAGGGGATTTTCCAGAAATTTTCTATGTACTTATAGTTGCATTTCTAGTCCTTTTATAGCGCGTTTTTTTTTTTTTTTAGTTATTTATAGCGAATCATATTTCTATCAGGGTCGGCTATTTAGTCTTTAGTTTTGTACAGCTGTCAGATCTGCTCAGTTCAAAAAGAAATATAAATCGGTGATGTCCAGCGGTTTTTCAACAGCATAAGTTTCTGAATTTTTAAGCACTTCAGTTATAAAATTCAGTTTAAATTTTTTGATCAAAAACAGCTAGATTGACAAAAAAATAAAGCTAAAAAAAAACTAAATCCAAGGTAAAATAGGCTAAAAAACAAGCCGGCCTTAAAAAGACTATTTTCTTGGTCAAATTTAAGGAAATACATATCTGTTTTAATGTTTTCATATTAATTATATATTCTTAATTCATAATTTATAATAATAATATGAGATTCGTGTAAAAAAAAATAGTTGAAAATTCACATTAAAATCAAGCTAAATATTCTACAGTTGTTCATCTAAACTCACAGCCACTTCGTCAGGATAATTTTGGTGTTACGATTAAGTCAGTATCTTAAATTGAAAATTAATTAATATAATTATAATATTAAAATATTTTGTTTTTTGGCTTACAAAAACCTAACTTAAGCTTAAAATTGAGTTAGGCGTATTTAAATTCATCCCATTTCTTAATTTGGATTTAACTAAGTTCACCTGGCTGAAAACCCGCTCCACTTCGCGAACACTTTGTTTGTACACTTTAGATATAGCTTAATGCAGCGAAGAAAAAAACATCTTATGCTAGAGTCTGGAGGTGATTTTGATAGATTTTATAATGGAAAGTCGTTTATCACTGCTTATAGTCATGATTTTAAGTGTTCACAAAGATAAGGTAATATATGGTTTAAAATAAAGTAAAGCTAGAAAAAGGCTAAATAATTTTTTTCATGCTGGAATTCCCGGAGCCCGCTATTTTCGAATTTTTCCCGCACTGGCATAAAAAAAGCCAGATCTAGCGGGAAAAAAGCTAAAATGACAGTACTGCTTCATAGAAAGGTTACACGTTTGAAACCCGCTAAATTTACCAGCACTTTTAAACGATTTGTTTAGAGGATATATTTTCTTACAATCAAGAAAAATGATTTATAGCGTCTTGTGATTTAACAATAATCATATCATATCTATCCATATAATGTAACCAAGTATTAGTGTCATAGATAGATAGATAGATATAAAAATGCGGCTTGTGATTTTAACGAGACCATAAAACAATATATAGTTTAGTATTTTTATTACAAACACTGTGTTTGTAATAATTTCATAAAATTGCAGATTGTGGACCTCCATAATAATTTAATTCGCAAGACTGCTCTTCTTTTGAAAGAAATACATATCTCATTGAAATATTAATTCATATTTTTCGACATTTTGCAGAACAAACTGACTATGGCCCGTTGCCGTCGAAATGTAGACAATTTCTTGGAGGCTTGCCGGCGCATTGGCGTAGATGAGGTGCGTATGGGCCCTGACCTTTCAACCCAATAGTCTAGACATATGTATATAGTGAAGGCCTAACATTATCAAGACTAATATGTAGATATACTAAAACGTTAATACAAGGCAAAGGCAAATGCTTATACGCTTAAACGCTTGATCGCCTTAAACTATTGGCAAGCATTTGTTGAACCCACAATGTTCGAATTGTAGATTAGCTTTAAGTGCCCCCCACCAATCAATTCCCCTACCAACCCCACAAACACACACTTTGAAATGATGCATAAATCTGTTATTGGTGTTGGTTGCAGGAGTTGATTTGCTCCTGTGCAGATGTTGTGCCTCAGAATGATGAACGCGCTGACGATGACTATGATGCTGATGTGTATGTCAGTGATAGCAATGATAACAGCAGCAGCAGCAATAAACTGAATGGCAGCAGCAGTAACAACAACAACAATAATAGTAACAGCAACAGCAAAATGAAACGCAGCCGAGTGCCGAATGCATTGGCAGTATTGCGTACGGTGGCCGCACTGATAGCCTTGGATGCGAATCCACATCATCAGCACATGCGCTACTTGCAACAACAAGAAGAGTTGCAGTGCAAGCTGCAACAGTTGCAGCTTCTGCAGCAGCAGCAGCAGCAACAGAAAGGGCAGCAATTCGAACCGCAAATAGAAGGGATAGAGCAGCTGGCTGGCAACATTGTTGCGCAACATTTTGAGCAAGAGCAATTAACTGCACAAACCTGCACCAAACAACAACAACAGATGTTGCAGCCAAAACAACAACAACAACAACAACAGCAACAACAACCATTACTACAAAATCACTATGAGCTATATGAGAATGCAAGCACTTGCTATTATGAAACCATCATCAATGGCGAGCATGTGTATTCTGCTGATGATGTCGCGGCTGGGCAGGAGAAACGGCAACAGCAGCAGCAACAACAACAACAACATGTTGCTGTTGGTGCCACCTGCAACCTGTACGAATTGCCGGCGCAGCAGCACAGCACCGTGGGGCAATTGTTGCGTACGGCAAAGTTGAAGACATATGAGAAGATCAAATACAATTTGCTGAGCGCACACGGCCACCACAGCTTCCAGAACAACAACAATCGCTGCATGGAAACGAGCAACACCTGTACGTTGCAGACTATCATTGAGAGCGAGCACGATGTGGCAGCCGCTGGACCGGCTGGACACTATCAGCTGATCAATGAGAAGGCATTCGAGGAGCTTTCAACAGGCACTGCACAGGAGCCAGCGCTGGAAGTGAAGCAACAGGAGGATCAGCAGCAGCAACAGCAACATGTGGGAAAGCCGCTGTCCAAACGCATCGAGTTCTTCGAGCACAACAATCAGACGGCAAACAAGTCCAAGGTGGATGTCAAGGGCACGGCCGGCATCTTCAGCATTTATCGCATCGGCGAGCAGCACAACGAAAAATTGCTGATCGGCAACAACAGCATCAGCATCAGCAGCTCGACAATCAAATTGGAGCAGTTGAAGAAAAACGAGGCGGGCACTTCGTTACTAAAACACGACTCCCATACTCTGACCATTGTCTTATCTTGCGTATTTATTGTGACCTTCCTATTGCTCGTCTTCTTTCCATTGCCGGGTTAACAGTGGAAGCAACTGTAGCAGCAATATAGTAGTTAAGATGCCTTCATATATTGCCATAGGTTTAAGTGGGCCCACAAATTATTGCCTAGCCAGCTCTGCAGCTTTTGCGCTTCACTAATCACACATACATACACGTATGTACATACATACATACATACATTAATAATTATGTATAACTTCGATAGTGAGTTCTTGAGGCTGCTTTTGTTTAGCTATTAAAATTGCGACTAATACTTGACAAGCTTAAATATTTTCGTAAAAAGAACAACATATTTAGATTTGGGAAATTCATTTTATATACGAGTAAATATATATATATAGGAAAAGAAGGGCAACAACACCCCAAAGACTTTGAAATGCATCAAGTGTAGCGTAGCATATACTATACGAAAAAAAATTAGTATTTGTTTGAACATATTCCTAGTTTGCCCCCAGTGTGTGAACTCTAAAACAAGATTCTCATCAACCATTCGGACATGCGTATTTTGCTTAGATCTTAGACGCGTATAAAAACGTGCTGTACTGAATTTAATTATACATGCAAAGAATACATTTTAAAACACATATAGAACATACTTACCTACAAACATATTTAGAATTTTACAATAAGTTACAACGAAGTACACATGATTTAAGTTCCGCTTTTCACGACACTACTAAACACAACACTACACTAAACAATAATGGAGAAATGTTTGTATAAATGTTTGCCTAACATAAAGCTAGATATCATAAGTTGTGGAAGGGTATACCAGTGCTGTAGTAGGTTTGAAATAGTATAAAGGCTAGAATTGTTATAGGCAAGTACCAGTTAATAGTGTGACACAGGAATGGAAGAGTTGTATGGTTTTAATCGAAGCAGGGACACAAAAGTAGTTTAAGACAAGCCTCTTGGATATATACATAAAAGCTATAGAGCAGCAGCATTGAACGAAGGACGACAACACTTGTGAATAAGTTAAGGAGTGTGCCAATCTATATATATTTTCCATAATGCACACGCACATGTATACAATAGCTAAATAGTTCCAAATATCTATGTAGCAATCAGGTATAAGAATCAGCAATCCCAAAGCCAATTCTCTGAAAGTAAACAAAAATAGTGCCTTTGATTGTGCAGCGCGTCGCAATCGAACTGCTCTGTCTATATTCAAGATAAAGCAGCTATCAAGCAATAATTCTACACATTTTCCAAATCATTTTGTTTACTAAATATTCATGGAGACAATGCGTCAACTCTAGCTATAAATATATTCAAAACTATTCACTATGTTCTTTAAGAAACCTATGTTACAATTATGTTGCCTATACGCTTTTTCAAAAGGGATGACTTATTGAAATATATTATTTATGACTATAAAATTAAACAACACTTAGTTTAGGTATTTATGCAAAAAAACATTCCTAACAAAACGTAATAATTTAAACTTGACTTTTCTATACTTACACATATTTTGCGTATGTACTTACGGAGCAACTGAAGCTCTCGATGAAATCTAATCAAATTTCTAAAAGAAGCACAATCTATAACCTTGTAACTCCATAATATTGAAAAAAAAAACAAAAATTTATATATATTTTGTCTAACAAAATTGTAAAAGAAAACATTCAGGCAACTAAGAAAGTAAAAGAAAGTGAAAAATATATGAAGAATATTGCAATGAACATTAATTTTTATAAAAACCATTTAACAAAGACACTATTTACGCTCTATATATGCATTTATATACAAAACTACGTATGTATTATATATCGTACTTATAAGTATATAAGTTATTTATGCCAACTTATGAGATTTGGAAAAGCAAAAATATTTACGAGCCGAGAAGTGGAGAAAACATGAAGCCAAAATCATTGTACAAGCTACAAATACAACACACAAATCAAGAATGCATTTATTGTAAAGATGTAAAGATGCGAAAAGGATTCAGGACACATTTGTAACCCAACAAGTATAATACTTCATATACTATAGCTACTATATCCCAGTAATTCGTTACAAAATTCAAACAAACTGTTGCATTTATAATTGGGAACCAAGCACAAGATTTCTGAGAACAACTAAATTGTAATATTTTAAGCCGAGAAGCGCTATTTAACAAAGAAATATATGGAAAAACATTAAAAAATAGTTTTTGTAAAAAATGGAAACTCGCCATCGCTCACGCATTCTTTCTCTTGTAGTCTTCGAAACAGTTTGGCAGCAATTGCTGTTTGACAGCCACTGTAACTTAGCAAAGTCACACACCCAGAGCGGCTTAATTCTGGTTGTCAAACTGTTGCTTTTGATTTGTTTGCATGGTGGTGTTTGGTTGGCCACAAACTAAAACAAATCAAATCAAATGACATTTTGATGTACATATAAGATATTAAAATAAATCTATTTTACTTCACAGAATCTAATTTGTTGCGCTGCAGACGTGCTCGAGGGCAAAGGTGCTGTACAAGTGGCCATTACTGTGGGGGAGCTCTTTCGTTTGCATGGCAGCGGGCTGGTGGCTTCGGCAGCAGTTGGCGGCGGCGGTGGTGGCGGTACAGGTAGCGGTGCGGCAACACCAACTAAATCGCCAACCAGAACGACACGTGCCACATTGTCGCCAACGCCATTGGCCTAAAGCGGACACACCACACATACGAGTGAAATTCTTTGAACGGTGCCACACACATAATCATCTAACTAGTTGAAAACTTTTCGGTTTCGGAAAAAAAGAAACAGTTCAGAAGTTTGCCGTTTTTGTTTGTTGTCACATTAGTCATGCTTTGTTAAATGATTCATTTCAAATAAGTGCATTGTTTATTTATTTATGTAAATACACAAAATGAAACCAAAACACACACCGCACATAACAAACAAGCTCATCAACACAAACACACAGCTACAAATACGAATTTGAGTTGAAATCACAATGTATTTAATTAGTCTATGAATTTATTAGTTTTTAACAAACAAAAAAAAAGAAGAAAGTATTTAGTCAGCATTGCCCAACAGTTTGGCGTGCATTGCGGTACATCTACAACTGTATGTTAAAATAGTTTTTGTTTCTGTTATAATTTTAGTCGTTTAAACTAACATACACATACATTAACAAAACTTTTGGCAAAGCAATTGCATTAAAATATTTTGAAATGAATGAAATGTGAGCAAACGATACATAAATATACTGTTTTAGGTATGAAACACTGTACACCAAACATTTTTATATGAATGCAACACACATACATATTATGGCAAATAAATTATTATGTAGCTTAGCTTAGTCTTAAATGCGCTGTTAGGGACGCGGACACACACACATTAACACATTCTCTTACAGCTGCATGCGCATTACGTCACACCATTTATACGATTTGTAAACCATAAGTCATAAGTCTTCGATTATACATACGAGAATAAACTGAAAATGTCTCATGAAATATCAAACGAATGCTTTTTATTAAAACTTAGCATGACGTCAACAAGAACAACAATGAGCACTGCACCTTTCGTCGCATCTGCTTTTCCAGACCGCCAACGAAAAACTTACTGCCACAAATTTTCGCACACATGCCGCCAACAAGCGCCCCAAAAACACTCGACGCATAATTTGCCGCCACGCTTTTGCACTTGTGCCACAAAGCAAATATTTACCATTCGGGGACTTGTGAAGGATTTTCATTTTGCGCGCATTATGCCTACAACTTTTTCACAATTCTACTTCCGACAGGACATTTTCATTTTGTCGTGCGGTTAGTAACGAAAAACTAAAAAAAAAATTAAAATTAGAAGTCTATTATATTATTATCTATGATTATTGTAATTTAATCACAAAAATATTGAAGGAATACCGTTATCAGTGAGAATTTACCAAGAAGAATTATTTCAAACTGTTAATAATAAAAATATATTTAAATACAAAAAAACTATGTATGGACTTACACGAAGAATTTTTGGCTCCTTTTTATTTTATAATTCCCTTAGAATGTCTTGCGTAGTCCCCAGGAAACAAATTAAATGAAAGAAACAGCCAAATTTTGGAAAATATAAACCAATTCCTGTACTGGAAGTAAGAACAAGAGAGAACGCTACAGTCGAGCAAGCCCGACAGTGAAATACCCTGTAGTCAGACAAGCTTCCGTCACTGAGTTATATGCGCCCATAGCAGAAGCAAAAAGAGGAAGAAGAAGAGCGAACTTTTTGCTGCTGTTTGGTGGGGTTGGACTGGAGAGAATTTGTTTCGCTAATAACTTTTCTTAGAATTGACAGATTCGGGTGAAATTTGAGAGAAAAGTAGATAATTATATGAATTATATTATATGAATATTTATATATAAAATAAAATAAAATCGTCCTTTCTCGGACCTAGGAGAATCTGGTTACCAAATTTGGTTGTTCCAGCTTTTATAGTTTCTGAGATCCTTGCGTTCATCCAGACAGACAGAAGGACCATCCAGACAGAAGGACGGACGGACATGTCTAGATCGCTTTCTCTCGTCGTGCTGATCAAGAATTTATATACTTTATGGGAATTTATATGCTTTGCACAAACCTAATTTACCCTTTTTACCCTACCGGTATAGGGTATAAAAAGGTAGTATTTAATTTAATAAAAATCTGTCTCAGAAAACGTATTCTTTTAGAAAAAATATCTTTTGGCCCAATTCATAATTCATTAACAGCTTCATCGGTTTTTAAACAAAATTTGGAGATCATTGTGAAAAGAACTGTGCAGCCAGCTTTAACCGTCGAGCTGACTTCAAAAGTGTATCTTGCAGTCACGTGTTTAATCCTTCAGGTGGATAAGGATATACGGTGGCGTTGTGCCACTCAACGATACAATTTTTTCCCTGTTTCCTGGCTAGTTTGTTGTTGCAGACAAAATTGAAAGATGACAGAAAGCGGCGTTTAAAAGGGAAAAACTTTGCCTACAGCAAAGCCATTTGCATAATGCGCCAATGCTAAGTGTCTTGAGGCATAAATAGAAATTAAATACTTCAGTAAAGCTCTCCAAAAACTTGCCACACTTGCCAGCAACTTAAAGTTGGTGCTGAAGCAGGGGCCTGCGGCCATATCGACACACCTGCTCTGCCACCTGACTTGCCTGCAACTGCACAACTGCAATTGAAAGTGACTCGTAATAATCGAAATCAAACACTCAAAAGCCATTCAACAATTTCCATTTGCAATGAAAAGCCAGTCAGTTAACCGAATAGAAGAGGAGAGGATTGGAAAAGGGGGAGGCCCATAGGGTGGACCTGGCTGATTGCAATGTGCGCTTCACACTGTGGCACACACACAAGTGTTTTCACACAAAAGCGCACGAGCGTACATAAAATAGTTGCGAAAAATATTTTCGTAAGAAAACAATGCATTCAATTTTTGGGTAAAGGAGTAAACCCCTGAGTGTCCGGAAAGCAATTCGTTCGAAACGATCATTTGCCATGGGTTTGAATTTGAATTAATAGGATTAGAAATGACTGCCGCTGGAATTCAATGGTTTTGAAAACGAAATTAAAGTGCCTTTTACCATAAAATTAAATGCAAATGTTGATTTTTCAGCTCTCCTTGTGGGCTCTCTCTCTCCTTCTGTCTCTCTCTCTCTCTCTGCCAATAGTCAAGGCGAGTCGTGCGTCTAAGCACATGCCGCCCGAAAGGGCTGGCTCTAGGGTTGCACGCATACTCGTAGCAGCATGGCAGCTCTGGCAACTTGAAATAGGAGCAATCTGATTAGATGATATGCTGCCTGGCTGGGTAAAAAATATTGTGGCTATAGCAGTATTTTAATTATCGCAAGTCCCCAGGGCACTGTTTAACTAATTGCCGTTGTGCCAAAGGAATGTGTTGGTATGATGGAAGGGGAAGGGGAAATGTGGTGGGGGGAGGGGCGGTGTGCTGTGACACGCGCAACAATTAAACTATGCCTCCTAAGCCCTGGCAGGAAGCTAATGAAAAGGCAAAGCCAAAACTACGAGACAAAAAGCCCAGACACACACACACACACACAGCAACAATGACAACAATACGCACAACAGACCAATCTTATCGGACGGCAAGTGTAAAAAGTGTTTCTTCTTTTTTTGTGGCTCTGGCAGCTTGGGTAATCAGAAAACAAGTGCAATTTTGTGGGATGCCTCCCTGTTACACCCTTCGCTTTTTCGAAAGAGTACATTAGTTTTGCGCTGATAGCTTGTAATACATAGAGAAGGGAATATTGTAGTTTAAACGAGGAGAAATTTGTGCAGAATCTAAGCGGCTCTTACGAGATTAGATTAGAAAGCTAGGTTACAATAATTTCTCTACTTAAATAATTAATTTGCATTCAAATTTTAGCCTGTTGAGGGCTCTCTATTTTATCGGAACCGTTAATATTAAATCATTAATCATATTGAGAAAGTCAAATAAATAAACAAAACTTAAAAAATTTCCAAGCACAACACAACTTACTTGTTGTAAGTTCGTTAATTGAGAAGGCACTCAGTTCGAATCACGCCGAAACCATCATGACAGAAACATGATTAAACAAGAGAGAATGCTACAGTCGAGCGAGCCCGACAGTGAAATACCCTGTACCCAGACAAACATCCGGCACTGAGTTATATGCGTCCATGTGGACAGTATTAGCGAAATTCTGTAGCGGGGAGAGAGGGAGGAAAATCAAAAATATAAAATAAACTCGTATAGACTAGGGACTAGGAGCGTCTGCATACCAAGTTTGGTTCATGTACGCTCAGCCGTTTCCGAAATCCAGCTGTTCATCCAGACAGACGGACAGACATGTCTAGAACGATTTCTCTCGTCACGCTGATCAAGAACATATATACTTTATGGGGTCGGAGATGCTTCCTTCTGCCTATTACATACTTGTACTTTGCACAAACCTAATATACCCTTTTTACCCTGCAGGTACAGGATATAAAAATGTCCATAGACATTTCATAAAATCATCATAAAATTTAATAATTGTCCAACATACTTGTAGCACATACTTTAAACAAGATTTCCAAAACACACAAAAATTCTTAAATCGAATCGAACGCAAACGTCATTGATGGATTGTAAGCCGAAGGCCAGACCTTCATATATATCTCGAGAACTTTTTAACCATACCTGCTAGGGACACCGAACTTGCCTCATTAAAGAGCTTTCCTTCAAATAAAGTTTTTTGAAGCATATCCACTGATTGTTGTGAAACAAGTAAAGGGTATTTAATTTAGTGATAGCTGATTTTGTTGTTGCTGTTATGGCCCTTGTTGCCGACGACAAAAATTACGCATTCCGTGCAAAATGTACGAGATAATCATTTTAATAAATTTTGCTGTGACAAATGAGTTCCTTGTCTAACGCGCCCCCTACCACCAGCTCTTCATTTTGGATAGCTTGAGGGGTAGTTGGGGGGCTGGTTAGTGCTACAACATGGTGATACATTTGTTGTTGCGTGATGACCTTAGGCCTGTTTGCTGGTGTGAATTACTAATAAGTGACCATTTGGCTTTTGGGAAAGGCAAGAATGTTGGGCCTAATTGATGGCCATAACTGCACTACCTAATTGAGCTGTGGATGGGCAGCCCAGCTTATGGCTGGACAATTCTTAAGTGCTACGCATCGTTGATTTATGCTAATGAAGCCACTACCAACTTACTTAGCTAAGCTGTGACAATTGTGGCACTGTGTAATTTTTGGGAATTGCTGATAAAAATGAACAACAGAATTAGCTTCTAACCTGACTTCGATCACATCAAAAAAAGTAAACATTTATGGAGCAATTAATTGCATAGTAGCTAATAAGCAATCTTAATTCGGTGTTCTCCCCTACTACATAGTGTAGCAGGTCTTTATTTTTGTAAACTCTCTGAAGCTCTCTCGAAGAGATCGCGTGTCGCGTAATTAAAAGCATTAGACGCGATTAAATGAGTCGGTCTGTATTACTAATACACTAATACAAGATGGTTAGCCGCAGATACTTAGCATATATATTTTGTTACACAACAGACTATAATACCTAATATATATAATAACTGAACTGTTACCTACTTGTATGTTACGGCCGGAATATATAAAAAATATGTATCTTCTATTGAACACCAATCTAAGCTTGCTAGAGAGAATGGGAAACTTTAATGAGCAAACTTAAATTTTCTATTATATCTTATTGTACGTATTACCTTGAACACCAATCTAAGCTTGCTAGAGAGAATGGGAAACTTTAATGAGCAAACTTAAATTTGTGTTAGCTTAACCGTAACTTTTAATACCCTGTACCTGAAGGGTCATTTTTATACTACAAGTAGAAAGTTAAAACGCCAAAAGTATGGTGAGGAAGGAGGCGTGATCAGCATGGCCAGATATGCTCATCTGGGACCAGAGTTTCTGGTCTGGAATGTAGAGGAAGCTTACAAGCCATATTCATTATTTTACATAGCCAAAGGAACATTCCTCTTCATAGGATAGCTCATGTGCACATGAGGATTAATTTTGTTGTTTATCTTTGATGTTGATTAAAGAAAGCCACAAATGCTCTCCACTCCGGTAAGAACGCCGTCAGTATCAAAAGAGCTTTCTCCCTTAGTGTGATGAATAGCACATATCTGGCTATCATTCGAAATATTTAACTCCATATGGTCATAGTGGCTATTGTTGAAGAAGTGAACCGTCCAGTAGAGATTGGCGGAAATAGACATCAAATAATACAAGTAGTACATCGCCTTACCCTCGATATCGTCGGGTGAGAGTTTAATATTAACACAGGCCTGAGGCTCAGAGAGACCGCTGCATTGAGGGATGTATTCAAAAGGACTTGCTGGGATACTCTGTTTCTATCCTCCAGTCCCGACTCACATGGAATAGGAATGCCCAATAGTTTATTTTAGTTGAAGGACTGTGTTGTGCTCGTGCAACACTTAATTTATAAACTAATTGAATGTAAAGAAAACTTCTAAAAATGTTGGTCGTCAAGCTTTTTTGAAGGCATGTAAAGCACAGAACAATTCATTTAAAATGAATGATTCGGATGTTGCCAACCACTTCCATCAATGATTTTTGTTGTTGGTAATAAAGAATTATTTTCAACTAACCTCAATTAATTATAAACTAATTGAAATTTAAGAAAACTTCTAAAAATGTTGGCCTTCAAGCGTTTTAGAATATCTGTAAAGCACAGAACAATTCATTTAGAAAGTACCACTCGATTGTTGCAAGCCACTTCTATCAGTGGCTTTTGTTGTTACAAATAATATAATAATTCTTTTCAACTAACCTCAATTAAGTTTCGCTGCCATCAGTTCGTTAGTCATCCTGCCTCTTCAGATACACTTCCTAATTCAGCATCATCATCAAATTGCTGCTCATAGAAGCATTGGGAGGCTAAAAGACTAAGTGAGCGCTGCCCTTTTTAATATTGGCCTGATTTTTCTATATTTGCTATGAAAATATTATGCTTTCAAGAAAAAAGTGTAATATAATTTTCTGTGTTTTTGCAGTTGCGTCGATTTCGGCAAACATTTTTTATTTGCCCTGTTGGCTCGTTCGCCTCAGCCTCGGTCGCCGCCCGTTCAAACTCATTTGAATGCATTTCCGTAATGAAGATAAATTTTGAGATTGTGTATTTTCCAGTTCGCGGCGCATTTTTCGAAAATTGTTTGGCCAAAGTTTCGTTTGGTGTTTTAATTTTGCATTAGAATTGTTAGCCCCGAGCTGCGCAACTGTGGGCAGAATGTGCAGTCAGTCAAGTGGCTAAAAGGATGGGCGATTTTTGGCCTTAGGCAAGACGTAGGCAGTGCCTGGCATGGCATCTATGTTGCAAAGGAAGTCCAATGCTTTAAGGACTTGACTCATTTTTAATATGCAACAGCCGTTTCAAAACACGTATCAGCTAGAAGAGGCTGCCGTTGCGGCACTTTCCTTTTTGCGCTAAATGAGTTTCAGCAGCAAAATTAAAAACTTTATCAACTTGCTGACACGTATGTTTTGGGCTGGTGGTGGGTGAGAGGAGGGGAGGGGAGGGGAGGTGTGTATTAAAAGCAATTCTCGGAGGTGTGTGTGTGTGTGTGTGAAAAAACTTACAACTTTTTCATGAAGTTAAAGCAAAGTAAAATCAAATTATTGTGGTTGGCGCAGAATGGCGCAACTGCTTGCTAGCCTGGCAGAAAGGATTACCCGCTACCTGTAACATGCCGGCATTGCATTTTGAAGCGCAGACAACGCGTCGCCGCCAAGCTAGACAGTTAGACAGTAGCTGTCCTTGCGCTAGCAGTGACTATCCTGCCCATCCCGCCTGTCCTGCCTGTCCTGCCCGACTGTCCTATCACCCTGGCTGCCTGCCTGGAGCTCGTTCACACGAAGTTGGCGCATTCTAATTGAATTTTCACTTTTTTGCAAAGCAGCAGCAAAGCGTTGCCAAGCATCCAGGCTGCGGGCTGCCAGGATCCCAGACTGCCGTTGCTGCTGTTAGGCTCGACCCTGTGCCAGCAGTCCCAAACATCGGGGAGACACCTTGCGCCGCCCACATGTGTCTACGTGCCGGCACGGCGACTGGCTGCAATAATTATTTTTAATCTTAAGTACGACTTTCGCGTAATGAGATTTGGATTATCTGCTCGCAAACACAAAAAGCAGACAACGAGACTGCGATGATGAAGCACTTCGGCAATGCAAATGAATAGAGGATCTAGGTATGCCCGAATTTACGTGCGCGGACGTAAATTTTTGCAGCTGGATGCATAAAACCAGGATAAAATAGAAAAGCAAAAAGGGCTATTAAATATGAATGCCCTCACAAAAAGGGAACCGCAAGGGGTATTACTATCGTATGATAGTGAACGTTTTAAAATGTTTTGCTTGTCTGCATTAAATAATTCTCTAAAAGCAAATTTTAACATTATGCTGCAGGAATCAGACTTGCCTTGACATCTAATTGGCAATTTTTAAACAAAATACCAAGAATGTAATGAGAGAGTTATAAGAAATACCCAATCAATTCTTGTTTAGGGAAATTAAAAGTTAAGGCACATTAAAATGTATTTTTAAAGTAACTTTCTAGCTTGATGCTCCCTACGACCTAATTTATAATTTCTTGTTATTTTAAAATCTGTCGCTATAAGACGGCGCCTAGACGAGTTGCAACCCAAATTTTTAAATTGTTTAATGTTTTAAAATATATCACCAATATTTTTAATACAGTGCTTACAACATCTTGCTTCCCGAATAAATGGAAATTCGGGAAAATAATTCCTATTCCAAACGGCAGCGATGATTATACACCGATTTCAATCTTACCTTTCCTAACAAAAGCACTACAACATCTGATGACGACCCAAATGACCAATCACATGACAGAAAATTCACATTTGAGCGACAAAAAATCGGGATTTAGGATAGAATAGGAGCTGTATCACTTCCTTAATAAAAATCACAGTATATGGACAACAGTATAGTAACATTCTTAACCCTCATGGACTACATTAAAGCATTTGACACTGTAAATCTACCAAATTGAAGAGCCTATATAACATCTCTGACACAGCAGTAAACCTTGTCCAATCCAGTCCGATAGGTATCAGATAGGTGTCAGATAGGTATTCGTCTTTTTGTTAATAGGACGTAAAAGTATTCTGGTACTTGTAACGCTAGGATAAGGTATTAAATAAATAAATAAACGCCTGAGAGGTAAAGGTTAAAAAAAGAAAAATATGTTACAAAAAAGTGTGTATTTGTAATAGGTCTCAATGAAAATAGAGACACGTTTACTAGTATTTTAAAATTGTATATACATATAGTAGCTGTGAAGCAGTCTGCAAGACCATTTCACCGCTAAGCAATACTTGATGTTCAAACTTATTTCTTATCGGCCCGGTCCATTTATAGTAAACCACTTACTTTGGAGATGCGTCTTAACTTCTACGTGATCAGGAATATGCTAGTATATTTTCAACACGGTGTATGATTGCTTGAGTATTGCATAAATTATCTAAATCAAAATCAAATTTTATTATTTGAACGTTTGGGTATATAGTGAAGGAATTGATGTACAAATTATATAAACTAAATTGTGGCAGTTGTAATGCTATTGGTACTAGAAATACTTTTAGTATAATTTGGAGAGTCTTATTGAAAATGGAAAAATGCTTAGTTATAAAGCTTTCTTCTGGTTGCTATGAATTTTTCAAGTCCATCTAAACCAC
This sequence comes from Scaptodrosophila lebanonensis, assembly GCF_003285725.1. Taxonomy (NCBI): domain Eukaryota; kingdom Metazoa; phylum Arthropoda; class Insecta; order Diptera; family Drosophilidae; genus Scaptodrosophila; species Scaptodrosophila lebanonensis. The sequence goes on from NW_022060738.1 coordinate 4,698,550, forward strand.
TTGCTTTGTAGATGCACTCACACTCATACGTGTTCAGAAATTCGATGCCTATTCTCTGTATGTGTTGCATGAATTACAAGTATTTAATTCAGCATTTTATTATTCAAACTTTTGATGTACAAATTATATAAACTAAATTGTGCCAGCTGTAATGCTATTGGTACTAGAAATACTTTTACTAAAATTTGGTGTGTTTGTTCATTTTTTGGATGCGTCTTTGGGGTACGTGTGTGATGGCTGGCGTCTGCATTTCTGGCAGCGATTGCGGCAATTATCGCACAACCCAAAGTAATCAGGTGGCAGCAATTCGCTGAGGGCACTCAGCTGCCTCATGGTCGACGGACTATCCCAATCGCTGCTGTCGCTATCCGTGCTGGGATTGTTGCCCTCGACAAAGTCCAGCAATTTCATGGCGGTGGCCAATCGTTTACGCTTATGTCGATCCCATACGATGCTGCCTTTGCCACTGGAGGGGCATTTCTCGGGGTCCTGGCCAACGCACTTGTTGTTTGTGCCTTCACTGTAACGTGCAGCTGCATCCAGGGCCGAGTTAACACGCCTCAGCTGCGATTTAGTCAGCTCCTTCAGGCTCAAGCGCTGCACTGCTCGGCTCACCTTAACTCTAGGCTTAGAAGGCCGGCAGCGATTAACACAGTGCTTGCGTTTGCCAGTCATGATAAGACTTCCTTAACTTATGCGAATAAAACTAATACCAGGATTTATTTACTTTATTAGGTTTTAAATTTGTTGTTACTGTTGATTTTTCAGCTGCCTTGATTAAAATCTATAGAAAGTTTTCGGAGCATTGGCGCGCAGCTTACTTTGTTTCAATTTTAAACTGTGAAGCAGCAGTAATGTCTACACTAACCCACAATTTTATTTTGACAAATGTTATAATATTACAGAAGTTATAATGCATTGATTTCTAAAGCAGACTGCCAACTCATATTAATAGTAAACATTAAAGTAAACTAAAACATAAAGTATATATACCCTATATCTGGTTCAGTAATTATGTTCATGTAATATTCAACCCAGAGCATGGCTGGAGTTTACATTTCCGGTTATAAATTGCCTTATAGTTGTGCCAAAAAGATAAAACTGGGTACAAGGGCAAATAGGCTCTATTATAATGTGATTTGAGAGTAAAATTTGAAGAATAACCGAAGCTACTATCACAAAACCTTCTTAGCGATGATGTGGGGGGAAAGGGTGTTTCGAAAAAAAAAACACACACACACACAAATGCTTGTCCTTTTCCGGACTCAGAAGAACCAGCAATCTTTTGAAGACAGCTGGACGGAACAAATGATCGAACACACACAGACTTATCTAGAGCGACTCATGTGTTCATCTTGAAAGGAAATATATCTTATATCCTTTTGTGGCGATATTTTATCAACATTTATAATTTAATAAAAATGCATACCCCATTCACAATGAAAGCTTATTGCTTATTCGGAAAATAAAAGCAGATGTGTTACATCATAATAAAAAATAATTAACATATTTAAGGAAAAGCAATATAATACTTTAAAAATACAAATATTCAAGGCAATAGAAATGATTGGAATTGCTGAGGGAAGTCACACATATAGAGACCAATATACAGTAAAAACCCAATAAATATACTTAATAATAGTAGTAGTATAAAGAATATTATTTCCATAAACATGTTAAAGAGAAAAAATTGTTTTGATATCTAGAAAAGTTATTTTAAAACTAATACAACTTATTGTTATTTGGCTGCTTGAGCTTGGAAAAAATAAAACCAGTTGTCCCGCTAATTGCCGAAGAGAATAAATAATTCCGAAATACAAAAGGTCTTTTATGCATATTTTATAAATATGTAGCATAAAAGTATTTGGTAGCTGACAGTACCCGACTATTGTTCAAGTGGCTTTAGTTTTTGAATAAATTGTGCGCAGGCTCTAAAACTTTGGCAGCAAATATTGCATTTTCATTAAGGAAAAGTTTGATTTTTAGTTTTGTGGTTTGATGGGCCGCGTTCAGTTTAAAAGGGAAGGATTCCCCTTTACAGCACGTTTACTTAAAAAGTTTGGCGTCTGCACACACAAGTTTTTTCAGGATCTAAAATCTGTCTGTGTGTGTGTATATGTGTGTGTGTGTGTGTGTGTGTGATAATCATGTGCGCATTCAACGAAGCGACGATAGCGTTGATGCCTCAAAAGTTTTGACAGCCAACTGACTGCCTGTCTATGGTAAAGCGCTTGTCAGTTACAGATCTGGCGCGGGGATATATTCTCAGCGAAGACTCAGGTATTGGCTTAATAACTTATCAGCTAAAAAGGTACGCCTTGTTAACGCAAAACTTTAAATGTATGCTTTGCATTTGCAACATAATAATGCTAAAAGGCTGAACGAGGATGTCGCATACTGCATAAATACACACGAGTGCATGCATAAGATGGCGGCTGTCAGGCCCCATAACGTATAGACATATAATTTTAATCAGCATGACAAGTCGATATAGTCATGACTGAAACAACCTGAAGAAGTACTTATAACAGCTAGTTTCACTAAAGTTGATATATACTAGGTTCTTCTAAGTCTGGGAAAAGACAAGTTTGTATTTTCATTTCGATGCATCCTTCACTCCTTCGAGGATAGTTTTCTCTTTAAAAGATTATCTAGAAGGTCGTCTTGAAGAGTGTTTTTGAAAATGCTTTTGATGGGCGTACGCTGGTGAACACACTTTTCTAACTCTTCATCTTTCTTTTGGCTGAAACCAGGGGAGATACCGAAAGACTCTGACTACTTAGCGCTGACGTATGTATCTGTGAGCTCAATTATTTTTTCTTTTCTTTCATTTTTAAGACCGCTTAAAGTTTCAAGCACGTTTGTTATTGGACACCCATTTTCTTTTAAAATTTAAATCACTTCATAAAATCACATATTAATACATAGTACAGCTTTATGTTTATGCCTTTATGTTTTTCAAAAATAATTAGCTTGATATAATTCCAGCCAAAATTTGTGCCATTCGTATATTTTTATACCCTGTACCCGTAGGGTAAAAAGGGTATATTAGGTTTGTGCAAAGTATGTAACATACAGAAGGAAGCATCTCCGACCCCATAAAGTATATATATTCTTGATCAGCATGACGAGAGAAATCGATCTAGACATGTCCGTCCGTCTGTCCGTCTGTCCGTCTGTCCGTCCGTCTGGATGAACGCAAGGATCTCGGAAACTATAAAAGCTAGAATAACCAAAGTTGGCATCCAGATTCTCCTAGGTCCGAGTAAGGACGAGTTTATTTTTTTTTTTTTAATTTTCCCCCCCTTCCCCCGCTACAGAATTTCGTCAATAGCGTCCACATTTCAAAAGCTACCTAAACCAAACTTTGCACACATAATTTCTATACAATTATCTACTGTTGTTTAAAATTTTATCAAATTCGGTCAATTCTAAGAAAAGTTATTAGCGAAACAAATTCTCTACAGTACAACCCCCACAAACTGCAGCAACAAGTTCGCTCTTCTTCTTCCTCTTTTTGCTGCTGCTATGGGCGCATATAACTCAGTGACGGAAGTTTACCTGGGTACAGGGTATTACACTGTCGGGCTTGCTCGACTGTAGCGTTCTCTCTTGTTTTATCATTAATTTGGACTTACTTAGATTCAAACCCTTTAAATTGTTATTTAAACGGAAATTGGTGGCATATTTCTATTCACTTTTGATGACAAATTATTTCATTCTAAAAATAGCTGGAGGTGTTTAATTAAAATGTGCATATATATTGATTTCATTTTCCATCTGTAGTTTGTATTTTGAAACATTTTGTTAACTAACTTTTTAGGCACGTTACATTATTTAAAGCCTAAGGGGCTCCCTGAGTCGATGAGTCATTCTAAGAAAAGGCACATTGCTCTTAATATTTGTTATTTGATTACAATTTTCGTATAATCCATGCTCGTATTTTTAGGAAGCATGATCTTCTCGAAAAGGATAAGGGTAAAAAATACTGCATATGGAGTTGCTGCGCAAATTTTCTCATGAGATTCATTTGGTGCCTCAACTTACCAGCCCGTTATTGTCGGTTTTAATGATGGATCTAACATCATCTAATCATTAAAATACACATGGGGAGAAATCTTTTACGTCCTTGAGATTGCACTTTCCCAACTGGGTGTGTTTCTGTTTTGAAAATAAATAACATACTCGAAGTAAGCAGCGCAGTTTCAACTAGATACCTGATTGGCGCCATTCGTTTCATGTGAAACATTACAGTCATTCTTGTGGTAAGGTGCTGGATGATTGCCTCGCACCTCCACTTCTTCGTTATTTTGCTCAGCTAACTTAATCAATTACATATATATTATATCAGATGAGAAGGCAAGGCAGCACTCGGTAATCACTTGGTTTAAAGTAGTCAGTCGCTAGAATACTAAGCCGAAAGTTACAGAAACAGAAGTCAAAGGACAGCAGTCAGTCGTCAAAGCAGAGAGAAGAAGCCGACTAGCAGTTGGTCGTCGAAACAGAGTACATATTACATTACATTACAATCCTAATTAATACATTATCTAAAATATCTTGGAATCATCATAAACATTATACAAGTAGTATATACGTACAACTGCTGTGTATATTATACTTTTATATATATGCATGTTCAGCATAACTACAACGAAATGGAATAAAAGTAGCTGGCCTTCAGGAGCAGAACTATTTTAGTTTATTTTTGGGAATCGCTTGGGCTAAGATACGGCTCGTCTAGCTCACGCATGCCTGCTTAATCACAACACATTATTAATATTTGTTATTGAAACATTGCTATACTTGTATTTTATTTTCTTTATTATCGAAAAAGGACATTAGTTCATGTAATAATAAATATTTTATTAAAATTCTTACATATATTTTGAAGTGGGTACAAGCATCTTAAGAGTTGGGCACTCCCAACTCGATTTTCCGTTCTTGTTCTAAGAAAGTAAGTATATCCTTTGTTAAAAACTGTTTAAAGCACTTTGGCATTGTAGAACTTGTCTAGTTGGCTTTTCGACCTAGTCCGTATGCTGATGCTTTGGCAACAGATTGAAGCGCTCATTGAACCCCAAGTGCATTTGCAGAGTTTCCTGCTGCATGGCTGCGCTTTGAACTTTAAACGCACACTAAGCACTCTGAGCACATCATTATGGCTCAACTTTCCGATCATTTTTAATTAGCTGCAGGCAAGTGCGCGCTTAAGTCGCAGATTCCACCGCCATTCTCCCCTCGTTCCGCTGGCTAGTCGTTAATTCCTCTAATGGAACGCTTCATTAATAAAAAATATGTTATGTGCGCATAATAGAAATAAAAGCTAATGTAATTACATGCCGTGCTTGTTTCGCCATGTTTTTATTATTCGCTTTTTTGCTTTTGAGCCAGCGACGAGTAGCTGTTTCAGCAATGCGCAAAATTCTAAAAATTAAATACAACGGCATTCACATTGCAGCAGTGTGTCAGTTGCAACGACGACGGCAGCTGCATTCACCCTCCTGGCATAGCGCATACGACTCGTGGTCCCATTCGCTGGGGTTGGTGTTGGCGTTGGTGTCGGCACTGGTGTCGGCGTTAGTTGGCTGCCGCTGTCGGCGAGCTGCTTAAAAGCTTTGCATTAACTATTAAACGAAAGTTATAGGTATAATGGCCCTTGGAATGCAGGCGCACAACAGCGAGACGCAACAAATGCTGCGAGACGAACAATAAAAACGTAAAGTGGGCGCCAAAAATTGGTGTCAGGCAACAACCTGCGGCCATGCAAAAGAAAGCCAGTGGAACAGAAAAAGTCGTTAAATGAAATTCAAGCTAAAAATATTGCGTTTAGCTGCAAGCCAACTGAACTAAGCGCCAGTTGGAGATACATATTTGCTTTTACGATTTTTTCCAATAACTTTTCTTTTTTTTTTGCGCTGGTAGTATACGAACTCATATGCGGCGTCAAAGCAAAACGCGCGGTTTTCGCTAAATAAATTTTTATTTATTTTATTGCGCTGGCAGGGCGCTAAACAAATGGTCGCACGCCCAACTGCATTGCCTGTGCCTGTGTGGTGCTGAGCAAACAGCCGCACTGCAGGACGAAACGCCATTTTAAAAAATGCATTCATCGCACAAAACAAACAGCTTAGAAACAAGCCAGCGAGAACGACGCGAAACGAAAAAAAAACTACTCGTCTATTTGTGGAAAACGTAAAAGGTGCAGGAGGAAATGTAGCGCAAAAAGGTGAGAGGTGAAGGAGAGAGGAAGTTGCCAAGCTGCCGGAATGCTATAAAATGCAATCAGCTGCAAAGAAAATGGGTGCTGCTTTGCCTGCAATAGCCTCGAGGGGCAAGTAGCAAGAGCAGCCGAAACAAGGCGTCACAGTTGCTGCTCTTGTTGCTGCCACATGGCATAAATTTGAGGGCAAATGCAACTAAAAGCGAGAAGATGCCAGAGTGCATATGGAAAGGACAGAAGGACGAGCGTACTCTTGAAACTTTAAGTTAGTTAATAATTATCAATAAATGCAGTTTTAATGACGGCCACAACATAGACAGATGTAAGCATATTGTAAGCTTATTAAATTCGAATTATTGCAACTCAAAGGACTTTATAAAATCAAATGAAAATCAATGAGCAGAAGAGAATCAATTGATGCTCATTCAACATAGCTTAGAAATGTTGGTGTTAGTTTCCTTTACAAGTATTATGTATATTTGTGTATAAACATGAACTGTTTATATTGATGTTATAAAGATTAAGAGGTCTTTAATGGCAATAGTTAATGGTGGTCAAACACCAATATTTGATTTTGCATTAAATATTCAATTTACTGATGTAAGGCGAATTAGTGTTGGATCTGCAAAAGAATGCACAAGTAGAGCAATTCCATAACTAATCATTAGTTAAATTAATTGTTAAAAGAAACCCTCAAAGAATGCTAATTGTAAACGGGAGTAAGAAAATTACACATACAAGTGATTTCAGTGACTTCTACATATACTTGTGCTCTGTGAACAAATGTAACCCGCAGTACTTACTTTAACTTTCAAAATTATTATTTACTTTATTTTTTTTATTTATGTATTTCCTAGTGCGACAAGAAAAATTATCATAAATTAACGCACTAGTCACAAAACATACAATGTTCTTTGAACAAATTTGAAACGATTTGATTAACCTACTTAGCCTATTTTATAAAATTTAGAGCTTATTAAATTAAGGATTATGCTGCATGTACTTTGAACATTTTATATTGTTAGTTACTTACTTTTTAAGAATAAATGTAATTTTAATTTAAATTGCCATTCAGGACAGCCAAGCTTGCGACACTAAAACGTAGTTTTTCATATATATAGATAGGACGATTCTCTTGTATTATAATTTTATGAAACATAATTTAAATTCTGAAAGCTTGATCCACGTATTTATTAAATTATATAATATAATAATTATATAATATAATAATTATATAAATCATTTTCTGGAATGGCCTTTAGAACCTTCTTCGATTCGGCTTGGATCTCGTCAAACGTGTGAAAACGTTGTCCTCAGAGAGGTCTTTTCAGATTAGGAATATTAACAAGCCAGAGATCACACGAAACTAAATCAGGCGGAGATAATTTAATGTTTGTGAAACGATATGCGTCTTGTTTTTGGGGGAATGGTCACGGAGAACGAGTCCAGTTGTGCATTGCTTTTCGATTCAAACGGGACTTAACTTTCACGAGGCACAAAAGTTCTCTTTAAATTTGGTTGACTGATCCATTGCAAATACCAACGGTATTAATAATGTCTTTTTGGAGCACCAATTCATTGATTTTCATAATTGATTGATTGTTCTTTCTCATTGATTTTCTTCTCATCAGTTGATGTTCTTGGCCCTCTTTTCTATTCAGAAAATTAAACGGTTTTTTTTGTTGGATAATTTCAAAATTTTTTAATAATCCGAAAAATAACATGAAATAAAGATAATGGAAATGAAATTTGATTTTGATGTGGTTTGTCGTTAACATCTTTTTTTTTGCCATTCAGAAGCTTTTGTTTTTTTAAAAAGCCTGTTTAATGGTAGTCTATTTTAATATTCGTAACATTTTATTCTTTCAATAAATCTTAATCAAACTTCTTTGTTGAATAATTTAATCACACATCAAGAAATAAAGAAAATGAAATGGAAATTCGACACAGCTGATACCGAAGCACCTTACAATATTTAACATATTCAAAAAATTTAAATTAAATAGTGCGGACACATCCCGCATTCCGTGTCCTTAGAATATTAAAGTTTGTATTGTATGACCCAACTGGATTATTCAGGGTTTCACTTAATAGATTTGTTATAAAGATGCCGAATCGACGATAATAAATTACTTACTAAATACTGCGTTTCTGGCGAACTTTAGTAAATTTTTAAAACTGCGTTCAGCGAACGAATTGATATAGCCTGAGGAAATATGCACTTAATGAAATAATGTCTGTTCTTCGTTGCCGATATCAAAAGCAAATGCAAACACAGTATTATACATTAATTAATTATTTTTGGTTTTGCAAAGCTAGCCCGATTTCCCTTTATGTTGTCCGACTAATGCGGCAAAGTTTAATGCCTGGCGGCACAGACAAGTGAAATTAAAAAGTATTTCACAACCGCAAACTGCGGTCTTTAATTAATAACTGCAGCGCTTATTTGTTTAATTGCTTAATTATATTACGCGTATTTATGGGCTTGCTTTAAATAAAATAAATTCGCGTTCGAAAGGGCAAATTATAATGAAAGAGTGCGGCATAATTTGTTGGTATCAGTGACGCGCTAATATTATCCTGGCATAGAAAAGAATATAAAAATGCAATTGCTGTCAATGCATGCATTTTTCTGAATTGTTATCAAAAGATTTTGATGATGTTGGCTTTGCATTTATTGCAGGGCGGTTTATTAAAAACGCGTTGGATGTCGTTTAGCGGGCTAATATTTTATTCATTTCCTTTTTGAAATGACGCCATAAACGTGGTAGAAAAATTGCAATTTTGGCTTTTGTGTGCGACCACTGAAGTGCGAAAATTGCTTGCAGTTATGCTTTGACTTTACGTTTGAGTTATTTTTCATTCGGCTGTCAAGTTGATGAATGAAATCGAAATCAAGTGCATGTATGTGTAAGTGGATTGTCATTGTACGGAATGAGAATTGGTGAATGGAGCATAATCTATGGCCATTCCATATCTGAATTCACTTGTAAACAGGCAGGACGATCTAGCAAGATTATGCTTAAGTCATAACTAAAGTATAAACCATTCTCAACACAATAATCAGAACAGCTTCGAAGATTTATTGTAAAACTCCCATTAACAACTTGCTTCTTGAAGCCAATAATTTCTCATTTGAAGAACTTTCTGACTGGAAAATTATTTAAAATGTTCTTAAATTGCCACCACTTAAGGGAATTAATTTAAAAACCAAGCAGAAAAAAGTATATCCTTGAGTAATTGACAGGGCTCTGCATGTTTCCAACGCCATTAAATCCAAAATGCATAGGCTACCTACAGGTAAAAAAATCAATAGACCTCATCTAATAAACCATCATCAGTATAATTACAACAACACTTTCGTGTCCCTAAAGCTTCACACTATAATTACAATTTCATTTATACAGGCGGTTCAAAATAGAAAAATGTTGCAGGATATGCCATCTCATAGTTCCAAAAGCAATCACAACATGTTTATCAAAACCTGGGAACTACGCAATATGCTGGGATTCATTTTCTGGCCTTACTGCTATATCCAACATTGACAATTAGATAAAGTCTTCTACCATAATCAGAACAATATTGCAGCGAACATTTTCTAAAATAAAACATTATTTGTATACCTAGCTATAACAATGTTACTGGTGAGGAATCAGCAGATTCGTTTATAAAATTTGCCGGTTTTCTTTCTCTTATTTATACCTTAAGCTTCAATTTCTCCCATATAACCCAACCTCTCAAATATTTATCGCTAAAACAAGTAAAAATTTATATCAAACAACAAACCGCAAAACCATTTATCAAGAAGAGACTAAATTAAACTTTATAAAGTGCGCCTTGGACCACATTACCACACACAAATATTACATGGAAAAGAACTCGAGCTGCAATAATGTTTTAATTAACATCGGACACATCCTCATTGTATGCCCCATCCTTTTGCCCCATAGACTATCTATTTTTACAAATATTAACCCTATTACCTTAATTACAAACCCATCGATAAACAACATGAAAATCATTGTAAAATATTAAAAAAGTTGCAAACATTTACTCTAAAATCTAAGTCCACTCCTTAGACACATATGTATTCGTAAAATCTACATAGTACGTTAGTTGAAGGCCTTGGCAACCATTGATGACATAATAGCTGCTGTTGGCTTAATATTTATGATTGTCTTGTCATTTACTTTAAAGTTATCTTTTTTTAATTATAATTATTTATTTTAATCAACCTGGAAGATTTGACCATAACACGACATTTTTATACCTTGTACCCAAAGGGTAAAAGGGTATATTAGTTTTGTGTGATTGTACATGGAACACACAGAAGGAGGCGTGGCAGACCCCACAAAGTATGTATATTCTTGATCAGCATGACAAACCGAGTCGATATAGCCATGTCCGTCTGTCCGTCTGTCTGTCTGTCTGTATGAACGCAAGGATCTCAGAAAGTATAAAAGCTAGAATAACCAAACTTGGTATCCAGATTCTTCTGAACCCGAGAAAGGACGAGTTTGTTCATTTTTTCAGATGCAAATGTTTTTTTGTGGTGTGGTACAGGGTATTTAAGAGTTGAGTCTGCTCGACTTTAGCATTACTTTCTTGTTTATATATAAAACACTCTTACAGAATTGTGTAACGTGCACGACATCATGCGGTCTCGGCAACACCTCTGTCTACTATAGGGGTCCGGCCGTGCTCAGGGCGAATGGGGGGGTTCGTTGGTGCTGCTTATTCATGGCCGTCACATAAATAAAAATTCGTAGACAGATAAGGAATGAATCCAAAAAGCCACTTGTATTACCATGAGATGCGTCTACTTTATGTATTTGAAGAACCAAGATGGAAGGGTTCTTCTTCTATACCCTCCCTACCTGTAGGATCGGAGAACTTATAGGATCCTACCCTTTTTGCAATTGAGGTTTGAGATACTTTAGGTGCCCATAGGGAAATTAAATTATATCATGTTTTCTTCAAAAATAACCGCATATAATTCAAGAAAATTCATCTTTAGAAACAATTCATATTGATTAAGATAGGAAGTTTAAGTAAAATAAGGAAAATAAGAAGTGTTTTTACAAAATTACTTATAATTAGGAAGTGATATATTCAAGAATAAAGGTGAATAGTTAAGTATACTAACAAAATGTACGCCGCATTCAATTATAGGCGTTTTAAGTAAACAAACGTTTTCTAGCAGATTGCTATGCTATTGTTGCACTCAATTTATGTTCTTTTACACTTAATATTTTCGACTATGCCGTACTTACAACATTCAGAGTCCATCGATGTCAGCAGGCCTGTTGACGATGATTGGCTGTTGATACAAATGGGCATATTATGTTTGCAACAATACACTCATAGCGCACCGAGGCTTTATAAGACGTAAAAAGAAAACAGAATTAGATTTAACCTATTAAATTAAGATTATTTGCAAATATGACTTATCCCATCGATACAAAGATTGTGGTCTGTGTGTCTCTTTCAATTAGGTGCGGTCAGATCTAAAACCATTTAAACTGGAGGTGGATTTGGCAAGCGCCATGCTTTAATACGAAAGATCAGCTTATAGTGCGCGCATTGGAGTCAAATTCTGGGGTTCAGTAGAGCTGGTGTTGGGCTTTAGCATCAGTTCATGCTCTGGCAACTGAGCTAGCCGGGCGTGTCTCTAACGCCTGCCCATGCTGGGCCTTAACACACGTGTTCCTAGCGCCGACACTGCGATCTGGGCTGGGTAAGCGTACCAAAATTTCGCAAATGCGTTGGTAGCCCAAAACAAAAGCCACCAATATATGTCGGGGCCGTTACACTGGTGTAAATGCCAAATTGCACCAAAATATAAAAACAATCAAAATAATCACGGCGGCGCGCTTAGGTGGGGGTTTTAAAATAGTCCGGCACCTCGAATAAATCGCACAGTTTTTATATGGAGACGATGTCTTCCGATTAAATATTTTGGGTCTAACACGTGACCTTATTAAATATTATAAGTGCTTTAGAGCGACGTGCATCCGATCTTGAGTAAGACTTGAGCAGAAAAAAATCATCTGCTTAAGCCGGAAATCTAATTAGATTAGGAAAGCTTATTTTTGGCAAATAAAAAGCTTTGGAATGCAACAGCTGCGCATGGGCAGTCGGCTGAGTGCAAGGCTTTTAGAGTTGCACTCCTACGATCGCGTCCAGAATAAATGAGCACGTTCCCTTGGAAGTTTTACAATAGGGTCCATAATAATCAGTACTCATTTTATTTGGGTCAAAATACTTGCACCCTCACACCACAGGTTTAATCTTGGCTACCAGCCTAAGATAAAAGCTGAAAAAAAAAACAAAGGGTGCTTTTCGAATCTTCTTTACCAAATATCTTTGGCATGAAATTTTCCTAATTCTCTTCCTTTAAGATCTTCGAGAAGATAGATAGATTGGCCAAGCTTCTGCTTAATTCTGGCTTTGGTTCCTATTGGGGCTAATTTTGCACTGAAATTAGTAGACATATTGCTCAAGGCAAAATTTCGTTTTATTACCTCTTGCCCCACCTCAAATGATCGTGGTCTACTTCTCAAATCATATGTTCGCTGATTCTTTTCGTAGGCTTTCGTTAACTGTTTTCCTATCGTTGAACGAATTTTCTGAAAATTATCAGCTCTTCCCAATTTCTCAATTCCTTCGCTGAGTAAGTCTAATTTCTTTAACAACTTATAATCTTGACCGTGAGTTATCATATGTTGGCCAAATACTACAAAGTATGGCGACATTCCAATTGACTGATGGATTGAATTTCTTAACGACGAATTAATACTAGGTAAATATACGTCCCATGTCCGCTGATCGGTTCGTATATAAGCTCTTAACGCTGCATTAATAGATCGATTGACTCTTTCTGCAGCGTTTGATTGTGGAGCATATGCGCCTGTGCAAATGTGCTGAATACCGTACTTTGATATAAATGCCGCAAAATCATGGCTTTTAAATTGAGTGCCATTATCGCTTACAATTACTTCGGGTACTCCAAAACATGTAAATAGTTCTTCTCTCAAAAAGTCTATAACGATTTTTGACGTGAATTTCTTCACTGCCTTAAGAAAGGTAAACTTTGAAAAATGGTCAAGAACAATAAAAATTCCGACTTTTCCACTTTTAGTTCGAGGAAATGGACCAATGAAATCAATATATAATCGCTGAAAGGGTCTTTCGCTCGACACTTGACTTCCCATGGGTGGTTTAAGTGCGCATGTCGGGTGTTTGGATGTTCTACATATATCACACTTGCCTATATAGTCCCGCACATCACTAACCATTTTTGGCCAATAAAATCTACGTCGAATACGTTCAAGGCATTTGGCAATACCACAATGTCCTGACGATGGTTGATCATGAGCGGAGCTTATCACGTTATTACGCAATGCTTCTGGAACAAACAATTTCCAACTGTCCTCTTTATCTGCACTTCCTTCATGAAAACTGCTACGCCGATAGATGTAATTATCAATTACTCGAAAGTCTGGTAGATTAGATGACAAATAGTTATCTTTAAGCTTACTGTATTCGGGGGATTGAAAAGCTTCAGAAGCTAAATCAATTTCTGGAAAGAGTTCAATCTCTACTGCGGCAATTTCGTTACTTTCTTCGAATGAACGAGATAACGCATCTGCTACTACATTTTCGCTTCCTTTACGATGCTCGATGCTGAAATTGAATCCCTGCAATTTAATTGCCCATCTCGCCAATCTTCCACTCAAGTCAGCTTGGTTCATAAGCCAACGAAGGCTTGAATGATCAGTGACGACTTTGAAAGAGTGTCCTTCAACATACATACGGAATTTCTTTATAGCTAATACTACAGCTAAACATTCAAGCTCAGTAACAGTATAGTTACGTTGAGCTTTATTTAATTTCTTCGACATATATGCGATAGGTCGCTCGCATCCTGTTTCGTCCAGTTGAGCTAAAACCGCACCCACGCCATACATTGAGGCATCACATTGTACAATAAATTCTTTTTCATAATTCGGATGGACTAAAAATGGAGCTGTGCATAGTCTATGCTTGATATCGACAAATGCCGTTTGAGCTTGCTCATTCCATTCGAACGATTTGCCACGCAGTAATTCCGTGAGCGGGAAAATTACTGATGAATACTGGGAAATGAATCGCTGGTACCAACCAGTAATTCCTAGGAATCTTCTAAGTTGTTTGCGCGTCTTAGGCGCTGGAAATTCTTCAATGGCTTGAATCTTATCAGGGTTAATTTGAAGTGTACCTTCGCCAACAACATATCCAAGATAATCAACTTTATTTAAACAAAACTTGCTCTTACTAACGTTTATGGTAAGTCCAGCTTTGCGCAGTTGTGTGGATACTGTAGCAAGATGCTCTAAGTGCTCTTCAAAATTAGATGACATTATCAATAAATCATCGAGATATACTAATACATGTGATTTTAACTGATATGGTATAACCTGATCCATCAACCTACACATGGTTTGTGGAGCGTTTGTGAGGCCGAAAGGCATTCGTTTAAACTGATACAGGGGTCGATTCGGAATAGTAAAAGCTGTTTTTGCACGAGAATCCTGATCTAATCGAATTTGCCAAAATGCATCTTTTAGATCGATTTTTGAAATGCAATGCACAGGAGGAAGTCTACTAAGCAAGCTCTCTAGAATTGGCATTGGATATGCATCCTTGATGGTTACTGCATTAACCTTACGAGCATCAAGACAGAACCTAACTTTTCCTGGCTTGACGACGAGTGTGACTGGAGAGGACCACGGCGATGACGGAGCTTCTTCCACAACTCCTAAATTGATCATGCGGTCAACTTCTTCACACAAAAGTTTCTCCTTAGCCGGAGATAAAGGGTAAAACCTTTGCTTAATAGGTTTGGCATCTGCCGTGTCAATTGTATGCTCAACCAATGAGGTCTCCCCTAATCCATCACGTTCAGATGAGGGAAAGTAATTAATGACAGATTGTAATTTAAGTCTCTGAACATCGGATAGTAATAATTGGTTCGAATCTTCGTTTATTTCCACATTAATTTCGCTTATAGAACAAGTTGGTAAAATGGAAATGTGAAATATTTTCCAGAAATCCATTCCACAAATCACATTCTGTTGAATGGACGGTACTACTAGAAATTCAAAGTCTTCTTGAACTGAGTTATACGTCAAGGGTATTATTATCGTTCCAGCAACGCTTTGCTTGTGGCCATCTGCTGTATGTACTACTCCTTTTATATAATTAAATTGCATTTGTTTGGAGATAACTTGTTCCGCCAGTGTTCCACCAATTACGCTTTTGTTGGCCCCACTATCTAAAAGTGCTAAATACGAGGTGCCAAATATCTCTATGCTAGTAAAAGGGCGTATATCGTTACTTTTATATACAATGGAAGATATTTTAAATTGTTTTAAACGGTGTCTATTGAGCCAAAATTTACTCATGCGTAATGAAGAACGATGCTTTGGAACAGCATTGAAAATCTCAGCTTTCCGTTGCCTAAATTCTTGTAATCGTATATGATATGGTTTGAATGGAAAATTACGTGTTACGTCTGGTGTATTATATGGTATGTCTGGTATTGCTTGAGATGAAACTGTATTTGAACCCAAGGCTAACGTCGGACATCCCCTATCGAAACACGGTGGACATCCTGTGCTGAGTTTTCCGATATCGGTGTACATTTAACACAGTTGGGCTTATAAGTATCAAGTAAGCCACACCCGTAGCAGAAAACACGACGAGGTTTTAAACAATCATGGTATCTATGACCTTGCTCGTCACAGTTCCAACATTTCAACTTATTTGCTTGGTGTATCGCGCAGACCTGATCGACAATTTCAAAATCTTGTTCTGGTGGTTTATCAAAATTCTCTTCATGATTGATAGAATTAATAAATCGCTTGGGATATGGTTTCGTTCGGAGGTGACGATAGAATTCTTCGTGGCGATGACATTCCTTACGTAAAGTGGCTAAGTCTGGTATATTTACGTGCAATAATTCAAGTTTTAATTCTGGCTTTAAGTTATGTCTAACTTCAATAATTATGTCACTTTCTAACATGGGATCTCTTAATGAATCGGCAATTGCTAACATTGCATCGAGGAATTCGTCAAAGCTCTCATTATTGCCTTGCTTCCGACACCTCATTGCATTTTTAATATCTCGGTCAGTTCGCTGATCTTGATATCTCTCTCTCAAGCGGTTACACAACTCAAACCAATCCATATGACCTACGGTCCTATGAACTCTCCAAAAGAAAGAAAGAGCAGGTCCGGAAAACAATAGATTTGCAAACTGGTACAATAACTCAAAGTTTCCATCGAAATATTGTGAAGTCAAACAATTTACTCTGTATATAAAATCTTCGATTGGGATGTCATTTGCAGATCCCGAGAATTTTAATTTCCAATTAGAAATAACATTTGAAATTCTATCGGGACGATCAATCGTAAATTCCTGTGTAGTGGCTCGAACATTGGCCGTTCTATTTCTTTGACTATGGTCGTGTCCAATGACTGAACGCGGACCGCCTAAATGAATATCATTTTCCCATTCAAGTTGTGGCTCTTCTCGGGCTTCTCTTGAAAGGCCAGACAAAGACAAATTCCGTACTGCGGCGCTGATCTGGTCAGTTACTGACGCAGTAATATTTAGCCGATAGTTTTCTAAAGAATTAGCAATTATTTGTTGAATACGGTCTTCGGATATGGTATTAGTCTCGGAAGCCTGAACACCTGGTGCATGCCTTATGCGCGAACTAGATGATGGCTGCATATTTACTCTACTTGGAGTATTTCTATTTTGTGCTCTCGTTGCCTGCCGAGTTCTAGGGGCGGCACTTGACTGAGTGTTACCTACTGGAGCACGATGTCTCCCAACGACGCCTCCAGAATTTGATCTAGGTTGTGCCGAGAGATTATCGGAGCTCTGTGCGAGCGTACAAGGCTGCCTACAAATTGGGCATGAGTTGTTATTACTCAACCACTCTGATAGACAGTTCCTATGAAACTTATGCTTGCAGACGGTTTCGGTGAAACCTATTTCTGAACTTGTGTCATTACAAATGGTACATATAACAGACTCGTTCGGTACGCCTGATAAGCTGACTAAGTCCTCGGTACTACGACGTACAGCCATGACTATGAATTAATGAAAAAAAATTTTCTTTATAAGAGTATAACAATTTCGATGTATCGATAGATAAAAGATAGTTGCGAAAAATTTATTAAATGGGACTTATCCATAAGCACTCACACAACAATTTATGTATACATGCATAAAGCAGGGCATCTCAATGGAAAATACTGAAACTACTTAAAAATCAAATAGAATTACATTCCAAATTGAAGAGGGACATGCCGAAAATATCCAGCGTGAACAATCTCGATTCTATTTAGAATGAAATATAATACTTAAATACTTTTTACTTGGAAAAGATTCGACTACCAATCAGATCTAATAGTCCTAAGCAATGAGATATTTAACGTAATATTTTACTTGAAAGATTTATGACTGCTTATTACAGCAGACATAAACTTACAATAATCTCGTATTAATTGACTGCTGGTCTGACTACGGCAATAACCTTAAAGTCAGCTTCTCCTAGCTAGATTCAAAATATACAGTCGGAAACTAATAAAAGAACGTTGGATGATTAGGCGTGGTTTACGGAGAAAAGGGAATTTAGAAGGGAATTTTGGGAAGCGCGGGGTGTTTAGACATGAAGCCTAAAATTTCTTCTTCTTCGGGCCCCACGTTGGGCGCCATTTTATCTTATGTAACGTGCACGACATCATGCGGTCTCGGCAACACCTCTGTCTACTATAGGGGTCCGGCCGTGCTCAGGGCGAATGGGGGGGTTCGTTGGTGCTGCTTATTCATGGCCGTCACATAAATAAAAATTCGTAGACAGATAAGGAATGAATCCAAAAAGCCACTTGTATTACCATGAGATGCGTCTACTTTATGTATTTGAAGAACCAAGATGGAAGGGTTCTTCTTCTATACCCTCCCTACCTGTAGGATCGGAGAACTTATAGGATCCTACCCTTTTTGCAATTGAGGTTTGAGATACTTTAGGTGCCCATAGGGAAATTAAATTATATCATGTTTTCTTCAAAAATAACCGCATATAATTCAAGAAAATTCATCTTTAGAAACAATTCATATTGATTAAGATAGGAAGTTTAAGTAAAATAAGGAAAATAAGAAGTGTTTTTACAAAATTACTTATAATTAGGAAGTGATATATTCAAGAATAAAGGTGAATAGTTAAGTATACTAACAAAATGTACGCCGCATTCAATTATAGGCGTTTTAAGTAAACAAACGTTTTCTAGCAGATTGCTATGCTATTGTTGCACTCAATTTATGTTCTTTTACACTTAATATTTTCGACTATGCCGTACTTACAACATTCAGAGTCCATCGATGTCAGCAGGCCTGTTGACGATGATTGGCTGTTGATACAAATGGGCATATTATGTTTGCAACAATACACTCATAGCGCACCGAGGCTTTATAAGACGTAAAAAGAAAACAGAATTAGATTTAACCTATTAAATTAAGATTATTTGCAAATATGACTTATCCCATCGATACAAAGATTGTGGTCTGTGTGTCTCTTTCAATTAGGTGCGGTCAGATCTAAAACCATTTAAACTGGAGGTGGATTTGGCAAGCGCCATGCTTTAATACGAAAGATCAGCTTATAGTGCGCGCATTGGAGTCAAATTCTGGGGTTCAGTAGAGCTGGTGTTGGGCTTTAGCATCAGTTCATGCTCTGGCAACTGAGCTAGCCGGGCGTGTCTCTAACGCCTGCCCATGCTGGGCCTTAACACACGTGTTCCTAGCGCCGACACTGCGATCTGGGCTGGGTAAGCGTACCAAAATTTCGCAAATGCGTTGGTAGCCCAAAACAAAAGCCACCAATATATGTCGGGGCCGTCACACTGGTGTAAATGCCAAATTGCACCAAAATATAAAAACAATCAAAATAATCACGGCGGCGCGCTTAGGTGGGGGTTTTAAAATAGTCCGGCACCTCGAATAAATCGCACAGTTTTTATATGGAGACGATGTCTTCCGATTAAATATTTTGGGTCTAACACGTGACCTTATTAAATATTATAAGTGCTTTAGAGCGACGTGCATCCGATCTTGAGTAAGACTTGAGCAGAAAAAAATCATCTGCTTAAGCCGGAAATCTAATTAGATTAGGAAAGCTTATTTTTGGCAAATAAAAAGCTTTGGAATGCAACAGCTGCGCATGGGCAGTCGGCTGAGTGCAAGGCTTTTAGAGTTGCACTCCTACGATCGCGTCCAGAATAAATGAGCACGTTCCCTTGGAAGTTTTACAATAGGGTCCATAATAATCAGTACTCATTTTATTTGGGTCAAAATACTTGCACCCTCACAATTGTTAAAACTGCAAGTAAATGTTTTCAATCATGATGATAGCGCCGTCATTCGAACCGTGTCTTATACTCAGGAATGAACTGACATTGTGGGATTCCTGTTCGCTCGTTCTGCTATGCCAGGTCCCTTTAAAGCTCTCGAATGATCTTTTATTTATTTAAAATTCAGATAACGTCGACTAATCTGTTACTTGTAAGGTCTTCAGCATTTACGTTGGAGTTGCCAGTGTGGAAGAATTTCAATTTGCTTTTCAAAATGTACCAGTATGTGGCCCTGAAATGATTTCCTAGTCAGAGTCACGTACATCAAGTATACGCCCTGTTGGGCTTCAGTGCTCAAGCGCAGATTCAAGTGCAGATGTGCCAGACTAACTGCCACACACAGCCTGTTAGTTGCCTGTTGCTTAGTGGTAGAACTGAATTTAATTTAACATGCGCCGACTCAGCGTTCCGAAATCGGCGTTAACCTTAACGTTGTTCGCTGCAGTTGAATTTCAAATGCAATTGCGAATGGCTGCCCAACGAAATTAAATAAAACAGAGCACAAGCCGTACAAACACAACTTTTGTCACTCGACCAATACACAAACACTTACACCCACACCCACACCCCCACGCACACGCACACACTTAGCCAAACACAAAAGTTTTGCTCGTGGTACACAGTGATGTAAAATTAAAATGCAGCTAAGCGTAACGGCAAAGTGCAGTGCCTCTCCTCTTCTCTCCACTCCTCTCCCCTCCCCCCCCCACCACACCCCCACCACGATTCTGGGTGGTTGTGATGCAACTTCGACGTTTGCACAACAATAAAATGGCCGTTGGCTGATATTTCATCAAGTTCAATTTAATTGCATTTTACAGAAAGTAATTTACGAAAACTCGCCGCAATATAAACAAATGAGCGATGGACATAGAGACATAGAGACAGACAGACAGACAGTCAGACAGATTGAAAACGACTGTGGCAGCGAGCTTAACATTTTCCCAAAATTGAGAATTATAAACAAACATGAAATGACAGAAATGACAAATTTTGTAGAGCAATATTTTTGCACATATTAAATAACGTGTGTGTGCGTGTGTGGGGGTGTGAGTGTGTGTGTGAGTGTGTGGGTAATTTTATGCCACGAAATTGCTAGCGGCCTGCAAAAGCTGCGTGGGTAAAATTAATTACAGTTAAAAGCTTTGTCACTGTCATTACTGACGCCAGCCAGCATTGTTGTCATTAAGAAGTCATATCGAGCATTCGAGCTGTCAGCACACTGGCAGAAGAACGCAAAAATGTTAATTAAATTGATTGCATAGTATGTCACAGGACTATTCGAATTCGAAATGAATTATTTTGCAAACGATGCAACACGCCTCTCGCTAGATGTGCATTCTATTCGATTTCAAATAATAATATTTCTAAGATTGTGTTTTTTTTTAATGTATAATTAATTCGTTTTTATTTTATTTATTTCTTGGTTCGTTACTTTCAAAACTCTTGGTTTCACTTAAATACAAGACAAAATGCAAGGAACGACATATTCGTATTTTTAACCGACTACAAAAATGGAGAAGTTATCAATTAATCTGTATTTATTTATTATTTTTTAACCTCAGCATATTTGACTGGGTGAACGGGGCTTAATGATTCTTTTTCCATTTGAAAGCTGGTGCTTCCCAAATGGTCAATTTGGTCCAGTGCTGACAATGGCATCCATAAGAAAACTGCCTTAAACATACCTCATTTAGTCCAAATAGCTTAAAATTCTATTCCTTAACAGACTGTTGTTACTTCAAAATCATCCTCGAAACACATTTACACATTGCTACTAGCTCGTAAGTCATGTTTACTCCGCTGTACTTCACAAACCAACTCAAACAGTTACGACGTTTACCCTTCCGTAGGGTTCTCTATCCGGTCTTGGAGTATATATACAAAACTTATTAACATATCAAGATTCATGACGTACTCGCAGTTTGTTGGTTGTTATAAAAGTTTTCATTGAATATACTACATATAAACACGTATATTAATTCGAAATAAATGATATGTGTACATTTTTTAAGAAACGTTGCTCAGAAAAGTAGGGCTGTAAAATTCAATTAAATCTTTTTTCATTATACAGTCGAAATCCCTTGATTATCGGCGAAATGAAGTCGTTATAATTAATAGTGGCTGTAAGCAATATTGATATAAACATAAATACTTATATTAGTTCAAAGTAAATGATATGTGTAAATTTTTTGAAGAATTTTTGTTTGGAGAAATATCGTTACAAAATTGAATTGAAACTCATTAAGCGATTTTCAAACATAAGTTTTACCAAAAAATTGCGCATTATAACTTTAATTATTTATAAGAGATTCGTACCTAAGTATTGAAACCAAACTTCTTTTATGTACAATGAATAAATATTTAAAATAGATTGTGTTTTTTTGATTGGCATGGCTTTGATTGTATAAATCGGTTATTGATAGTAGTTTTTACAGAGCTAAGTCTACTAAATACATATACTCCTTATTGACCATATCAGTCGAAAAGATTCGTTTTTTCATTATAAAATGTAATCTTAAAAATGGCAAAGAATGTCTAAAAAATAGTGCTGAAAGACTGAATGTTTATATTTTCCTATCTTTTGGGATAAGTACACCACAACTTCGAAGAGTATGCTCTATTTTTGTTGGAAGTTGCATTCAAATTTACAATTTATTATCTCAAAAACTGTGGGGAGCAGATGTTTTTTCTAAAATTTTAAATCGTAGATTTTCTGATGGTGTGGAAGGGTCTTCGGCTTTATATTGCCACTGTTTGGTCAAGCAATGCTCGTAATCAATCGCAGAAGGCATTCTGTGATAAACAAGCTTCGCTTCAAATGAATTGCTATAAATTCTAAAAAATACTTGAGTCGAAGCCACGTAGGTATGCTATGCCCAGGCTATTAGGTATAATATTTTTCCAGCGACGACTATTCAAATCGTATCCTTGAAGGAGATAGCAAGCGTTTGCACGAACAGACGGCAAGCAGCTGCCGGTGACTGGAATCTGGACACATGCCAGGACATTTAACAATTTTCAGGCTACATCGATCTCTTGCTCCCACTCCCTGTCTCTCCATCGGCTCGACGGTGTGCCCTTGCATGAGAAATGTGAATAATTTGCGTATAAAAAATCACATCAACACGTTGATAAGCAAAGGGGGGTGGAACGCACTGGAGGGGATTGAGTTAAGGGGACTGCTGTACTTAACCATTTATCAGCGCCAAATACCCGAATGCCATAGGCCCCATAAATAAAACAAATAATAAAAATATGCAAAATAAAAAATATAAAGAGCAAAGAAAAATATACATGTATGCACAGAAAACAGAAAGGGCCAATGCCAGCACATACTGAGCCCATTAGGTGCCTAAAAGGAAATGGAGGACCAGAACTGTACATATCAGAGAGACTACAAATGGGTGGGTGTATGTATATATGTATATGTGTGTGTTTGAGTGGGAGGAGTGGGGGCGGCGTTGCTTGGTTGCGTCAAACAAATGGCTGATGACCCATAATAAAAATTATTATGAATGAACAAGAACAAGGAAAACCCATTGCCCTTGTGCCAATGAATGGGCTAGGGCTCGGGCTCGGGCTCGGGCTCCGCAACAGCCGAAGGCAGGCAGGCAGGCTAGCTGGCTGGCTGGCAACACCCTTTGGGACCTGGATAAACGCAATGCCGCACGTGCATCAAGATTCAATTGAGCGAGTGGGAGAGACTTCTAAGCAGCAGTAGCAGCACCAAATGGGGCAACAATGTTGAGTTGAGCAATCGGAGTGGTGGAACATTATACTCGAGTGTTCAACATGGGCGGGAGAACTACCTAAGTAATTGATAGATGAGCATGTTAAGAGAAATTATGATATAATAGGAATAGGCAGTTCTGTCGTTGAAAATTCACATTTGTTATTTTATTCACAGTATTTGATGATTTTCTTATTTTTATTATATTATTAAAAAGTTAAACTCAATAAAAGTGCATCGATCACGTTATTGTTATACGAGTATGTATTTGGGGAGATAAAAACTAAATTCAATCATTGTTACTCTTTTTTTTTATATATATAATAGCATTTTATCAAAACTTTACTCAATTCATTTTGGAATTTGTATATGAGTTGTTGTATTGCAAATCAATTGCAGCTGAATAGTATGATGTAGCCATCATCGTTGATGGTTCTTGGCAAAGCCTTTGGTATGTGTTCGATATTAATCTGGTCCAGCTGAGCTGCATGATTGGTATCATGATCAACAGCCTCAAAAACATAAAATATGAAACGTCTGCGACTCATGCTTGTCAATAATAAGGCTAATTATTTGTCTGTCTGTATGAACGCCTGTATGTCGGATACGGTTGGACCCACATCGACCAAACTTGGTATATACATTTAGCTAAGCTAAAGACAGCATGTGAGTTTATTTAATGCCCCTATCAATATTTCAACAAAGCTTTACTCAATCTATTTAAAAGCAATCTATTAAAAACCAACTACAAACACTTTTTTGTACCGTCAGCTAGGGCTTTTGTCTTCGGAGCTTTCATAAAAAAAATGAATTCCATGATGAGATTTTGACGTATTGAAACGTGATTTGTAACATATATCGCGTTTGCTAAGAATTTTGAGATTAAGTTCCTTAGTTATCAGCTGCAAAGTATACTATAAAATAGTCGGAGAATTTTGATCAGAAGAGGGTGAAGCGTTTTAAAGACTGAAAAAAGTCAATGATCTTCCAGATCGTATGAAAACAAAGAAGGCTTTAAAAAAAGCTCATTAGTTTCTTCGAGATCATTCGTGAATAAGTGAAAAGAAAATAAAACATTCGCATTCAAGATAGTGCTCACATATCGAGGTGTGCTGTTCGAGTGGATCTATTATAGTTTGAATGTGTAAATAATAAGTACAATATCCCCTTACTATTAATTTAGTTATCAGTGTTTTCGAGCTCCAATCAAACTGAATATGTGCCTGTTTGTTGCGGACTTTGATTAAATCAGCATAAGAGCAGATGCAAGAGTTGGGAACAAGACTTGAGTATATTTAAGGATAGAGAATGTAGTATGTGCTTTTCAAATGTTTGTGTGTTTATTGAATTCTCAATACTTTTATCGTTTCATTTCATAATGGTGCCACCACCATGATGCCCCTTTGAAAGGACAAATGCCCATGCCCATGAGCATAAAGTGTGAAAAATATTTCGAGAAAAAAGTGAAAACATATTCAAGCACATTCCGCATGCTTCATTGAGCCACATAGTAGCAGTGTGCAAGTATAAGTAAATAAATAATAGAAATACTTTGCACAGCTATTTTGCATATTTCCATGGAGCCAAGGTGGAGAGCTGGGGCAACTCGACTGAATGCTTTGATATGTTCAATGCTTGTATATTGTTTGAAGAGGCAGCCAGCCAGGCAGGGAGGCTGGCATTATTTGCAGAGGCAATATTTTAAAGCTGCTTGAGCAGCTAAGTAAGAATAAATACAAACAGGAGAACAGAAGATACGCCGTAAAATGCGCGTGGTCCGAAAGAGAAGGGGAATCCATTAGCTTTTTTTTTTGTTTTGTGGGCCTTGATCTCGAGCGACAGCTTTGCCCGAGTGTGTTCCGTGTCTCAAGAGCATTGATAGTAACGCACAGCTAATAGCCGACACTTGGACGTGTTGTCCTTTTCAATTATGGCTAGTGGAAGTGCGGTTTGGCTTCAGCATTTTTCAATTTTACACGTAAGCAGCGGTGCCAACAACCAGAGTGACGACAAAGTCGGGGACGCGGGCAGGGACGAGGACCGAACATCGCGACGTCTATGGTAGGGCTCATTGTTATGTATTTTGTTATCCTTGGTGTCCCACTCGTGGGCACGCGCCTCATCTGCTGTCCTCCCTGTTCTGCTCTGTTCTGTTCTGTCCTGCTGCCTGCAGCAACCGCAACCGGGCAGCCAATGCTCATCTATTTTTCGCGTGAAATTTATTGGTAACAAAATAATGCCAGGCACGTTCATTTGATTACATTAAAACGAAAGTGGCTAAAAGGTTGCCGCGGCAACAATGGCCTCGCACAAAAGAGCCAGCATTCTCCAACTGTTTGCTGGCCAGAAGGAAGATGGCAGTGGAGATTTTAAATAAATAAATAATGCACGTACCAGCTACCAATGGGCATTGGTTCTTGCTCCCTGCTTCCTCTGTGCGCTATCCAGCTTATTATGATAATATTTGTGTGTGTTTGGTATGTGGTGTGTGGTGGTTTGGCGGTGTGTACCTAACTGAGTGGTATTGTTCTTTTTTACTCATTCAGTTTATGCCACAATCGGCCGCAGCCACCTAAATGAAAAACAATAGAAACGGATAGCACACGCTCTATTCTATTATTCACTTTGTTTCTGGCTGGGGCAGCTGGGCGTGCGCAGGGGCGAGTTTTTAGGGCGTGTCCTTGCGACGATTCCTGTGCCTGTTAGTCCAGCGCAAAAAACAATTGCAGAGGCTTGGATATGCTTAGACTTTTGAATTACTTTTCGAAAATAGTTCCATTAAATAATTTCGAAAATGCTGCAGAGTGCTACCGTTTTTGTTTTTTTTTTGCTGTCGTTGAAAAATAATATTATTGAAATATAACACCAGTTTATTGAAACGAACAAAACAGTATATTTGTTTGCGTTGATACCGCCCTACTGTTCCATATGCGCTCGCCTTTCATTTGAAAAATTGTTTACCTTTCGCGACCCACTTGTAAGGTAAACCCATCAGTTCTCAATTTGCAATTTGGTTCCCATATTTTTAGAAATAATTAAATGTATGGGTAGATAAAAGATATCGTGATTTGAAATTGTCTGGACATAGTATCCGCCAAAAAGTAGCACGGTTTCAAAAATGTATCAAAGATTGAACGTACATCGTGATTTGGATATATCTCATCATGATGATCATATAATCTTTCTTCCTTATTCCAAATATGGTAAAGTAGGCCTAGTTAGCATGAATTTCAAAATTAAATAGAAACCTAAACCCAAAAACAACATACTGGGAGAAGAGGTGTTCATGTTTCTATTCGTAATATTTCGGATGGGAAATCTTTTGTATTCAATTTATAAGCAGGATAGTCAATCAAGTCCTGTTTGTTTTTCACTCCAAATCTATGTCCATCTATATATTTTAATCACTAGCTCTTTCATAGTTTTAGATAACTCTTTTTTATGGCGAAACCGATCTTCCGATCACTATACAATGTAACTGTCATGGAACCGATATAATTTGATTACCAAACGCAAATCTAACGTTTTGGCTCGTCTATTCTAGTTTCTCATAAAGGAAAACTTTTATTAAAATTGTTGCTTTACTTCAGTGAATGGAAAATTTTTTGACAGCTTTGCGTCGAATTTTGACGAATGTGCAAACACAATTTCAATTACAATTTGGTGATGGTTACATGGTGATGGATAGATAGAAACCTGGTTTTGGTTTTGGATTACGAGAAGTGTGCATGGAATGCAGTTGGTAAATGAAATATGAAGTCCAGTGCTTGTTATAAACAAAATCTATTTAGAAATTAGAGTGAAAGTAAGATAAATATTATTAACTTTGAAAATTATGATCAGAAATGTACCAAGTGAGTGCCAATAAAAATATATGAACGAAAATCAGTTGTTCGGTAGCTGTATTCCCTGCACACAATTCATAACAACAATTATTACAAATGCTTTTCTTAATTAATAATTTTGATGAATAATTTTGACGGATGTACCTAAATACATATGTTTATGTACATTTTAAGTAGTGTAGACCTGTAGAGAATTTAACTATTTGCTTGACAACAATAATATATCTTCCATTGGAAATAAACCTTCACAATGAATCTTCAGTACACATAGACACTAATCGAATGTAATAGCCAAATCAATAAATACACATATAAGGGGAGAAGTGCAACGAACCTGGATACTGAGTTTTGTTTTTAATATAGCATGTCTATATTGATTTGTGTTGTAATGCTGATTAAGAATCGGAGATGCTTCCTGCTGCCTGTTTTATATTTTGCGCAAATCTAATATACCCTTTTAATCTTTCGGGTATGGGGTAAAATAAATAAGAAGAGCTCCTAATTAATACTGCAAAATACATGACAGTTTATCAACAATAGAGATACTATGTCGCAACTAAAAATATTTCGATAAGCCTTTACAAAATAGAGACCAAGGACGACCATGGACTGAAATTGCTGAAATATTGGTTTAACTAAAATGCCAGTCGAAAAGCTGAGCTCGTTGGTTCATGACCATGTTTGTGTTGGAAAGGAAACAATTCAAACAAATTGCACTTAAATATATAATTACATATAGTATGTGTGTGCATTTAACACAACTATTGGCCACATTTTGCGTGCCAAATGTTACAAATGTTTCAACTCATTTAACTAATTAAATCAACATTTCAATTACGACGCTGGCGCATTAAATGCATTTGAACGCATGTCCAAAATGTATAATTACGGTGTAACTTTTGGGTTTCAAATCAAAAATATATTTTAAGCTACAAAAAATCACAGCAAATACGCATTTAAAACAAATCAAGCACTCGAGTTAATTGTATTTGAATTAAATTAGCAATAAATATTTACAAAATTTTGTGGCATATTTTGAAAAGTGGAAAGAGAGCAACATAAAGAGATTTATAGTCGTGGTGTGTGCATACAATTGCTTTACCATTTCCATTTATAATTTAACTAATTTGTGTATATTTTAATTTTGGTTTTATTTCAATATATATATTTTTTTAATTGCGGTTTGTTGACACACACACACACACACTCACACACATATACATATGTACATACTTATGTTCACATGTGACATGGTCGCCTGTTTGTAAATGCTGATATATTATCACAGCGAAATGTTATTTATTTGTATTTTTCGCAGCCACAAATGCACAGCAACAAGGATAAAAATAACTGCAATAAATGTGCAGACAGCATTAAAGTTATTAAACAAAGTGCATAAATTAAGAATAAAAAAGAGCGAGTGCAGATCAATTTGCATGGCATTCTGCACACGCATAAATAATAAATAATGCAGACCAGGCCGACGCATGCCGCTTATTAATATACACAAACAGTTAATTT
This sequence comes from Scaptodrosophila lebanonensis, assembly GCF_003285725.1. Classification (NCBI taxonomy): domain Eukaryota; kingdom Metazoa; phylum Arthropoda; class Insecta; order Diptera; family Drosophilidae; genus Scaptodrosophila; species Scaptodrosophila lebanonensis. The sequence continues at coordinate 4,727,333 of NW_022060738.1, forward strand.
ATCTATGTATTTATGCACATATACTTGTATAAATTTATATATACTTATACTTGTACAAGCATGCATGCTGGAAAGTAAATGCATTTAAATGCAATGCCAGTGCAAAAAATGCAGCGAGTAGTAAATTTAATAAATTCATTACCAGCTCATTAACGGAGGCAATAAGTGTACTAGGCGTAAGAGTAATATTTTGTATAACGGTTAAATGCAATTAAAGTGCTGGCAAAATGCTGACATGACAGCAAACAGGACATAAATAAAAACAAAAGAGAGAAAAGGCCAGAAAATCTGAAAAATTGCAAACCTTAAATAATGGAGCTGGCAGGATACCGGGCAGTCGCCTTCTTTTTTTTGTGCATGTGTGTGTGTGTCGTCCTTAAAAGGCTTAAAGCCAATATATTTTCATGAGTAGGGCAGCAGGCAGTCTAATTGCAAAATAATACACATTGGCGTCAGGTCTTTCATCACTGCCATTAACACACAAACCACCCACAAGCCCATAAACATAGACATAGTACACGTACTAAGTATATGCACGGGTATATAATTACAGAAGAGAACTAGTTTGCAGCCAGAGTTGATAAGTACTGACTGATCCAAGTGACTGCGAAAGTAATTTTGAGAAAAACATGTTTTAGTAGAAGCAGTTTTTCAATAAACATATCAAATTTATTTTATTTTTAAACATAACATAAGTATTTCCTAATTGAAGTGAAAGTAATGTAGTTCCGACTAGTTCCTCAAACTAGACTAGTTTAGTCACCAGTGAGAAAGTTCCACATCCGCGCTGCTGGGCATAAGCTCGTATACTCGTACATACATAGAAGCAGCGCATGTTTCGGTTAATTAGTAAACACAGCAAGAAAGAAAGAAAGAAAATACAAAATACTGGAAAAGCAACTCGAAAAGAAAGGCAAAAGTATAATCACAAAAATGGCTAAGAGGAAAGGTTGCTAAATTACAAAAGCGTTTCGAGGAGAAAGGAGAATGGCGAAGGAAAGTAAGGAGAGCGTTGTTCGCTCAATACTTAAAGTGCTATTGTAAGTAGTGGTATATGCCCCGACGAAGAACGTAATTCTGGCCACTGTAGTCAACATTTAATTTGTTGCTGTAGCTGTTGCCTGCCGCCTCCTTGTGGCCACACCCACCAGCTGTTGCCGCTGCTGCTGCTTTTGCTGCTGTTGCTGTTGTTGCTCCCCATTCGTCCTTTCGGCTCAGCAGCCTAACGGCAATTAAATAACATGTGCTACTGGGCGTTTTATTAAAGCATTAAGCATTGTATTTTATGAGCTACGTATGCGCTTGTCCTGTACCTATTTCTGATGTGAGTGCATGTTTATGTTAGTACGAGTAGTCAGCTGATGGGAAGCAAGTTCCCATTTATTGACCGATTGATGGCTATGTACCTCTGCAAAATGTGCTGTAATCAACAGTTCAGAAAACAGATATTACCGCATAGAACGAAAATGCTATGCTGCTAGCTTATTGTGTGAGAAAATACACAAAAAATCAATCAACAAACAAACTTTTCGTGAAAAACTGCAGTAGATTTAAATCGTAAGTTAAAAAATATTGTACTATACTTATGGCGCAAAAAATCAGTAACATTTTGAAAACTATATAATATTATTAGATAAAGTAATGTGAAAACATCGTAATTCATAAAGAAGAAATTTTATTTAAATTCAACTAGACAATGGTAAATCAAAAGTGCAATACAGATGAAGGACTGATGACAGCACTGTAGACAAACTATATGTGTTCATCAATGGATATATATGTTTTAAGTTTATTAATTTAACGGGTGCTAGAACGATATTAATAACTAGACTAGTAGACGCTACTTTAGAATTTCAAATTATGTACGCAAACTCAATATGTATAAGGAAATTTTATGTATTCCTTTAAGTCAGTAGTATGTATTATTGTATTTCATTCTTGTTTGAATTAGTGCTGGGGTACAAACAATTTCCTAATCAGAACTCTGGAAGGTTCCAGCATGAGAGACTGTATGGAATCGAAAAAAGTTATTAACAAAATAATCCATCGATGAATTGTTTTGGTTTTTAGGCTTTTGACAAATAAGTTATATTAAAAGCATTAAAAGCTCATAGAGCCGGATGCGTTTGAATTAGTGCTAGAGTATAACAAATTTCTTGTACAGAACTCTGGACGTTTTCAGCACGAAAGCCTATATTGAATTAAAATAACATTTTTCCAAAAGTGATCTACTTGTATAAAAATAGTGCATCAAATGTGTCATCCATCGATGAATAGGTTTTTGTTTAAAGACTTTTGACAAAAAAGTTCTATTGAGAGCATCAAACGCTCATAGAGCAGGATGTGCAGGAAGGTCTACTCTGAATGAATGAATAATGCATTTTTGTGCTTAAATCTAAGCCCTTTCTCATGCTGAATAAGTTCAATTTGTTTTATTAAGACGAGCAAGCATCTAAGAGAGCATGAATGTGACCATCATACTAACCTATATGACCAGAGGCAAGAAGGGCAATCAGTCTGCGCGACTTACGACCAATGCAACTACATGCACACACACACGTACACACACATGCATATGTATGTATAGTATGTGAATGAACGAAGAGACTAACAAACTTTTTTGCTCATATTAGGCAAAGAAAAAATATGTAACAAATAACATAAAGGAATGCAATTCAAGGAACGCGCTGCACGCACACTTACATACTTACACACATAAATTGCAGTGGCCAACGTGGCGTGTACACACATACTACATACATATGTACATATGTATGTTGATATGTAAGAGCGAGTATGTACACCGCAACATGCATTCGCGCATATTTTTCGCCTTATGAATTCGTATTTTATATGAATTTCTGTTAGCGTGTGCATGCTCGGTAATTTGGCGACTGCCTGGGCTTGCCTTGTGAGGCAAAATGCAACACACCAATGCATAAAAATGCCATATTTCAAAATGCAAATATATTCTTTTAGCTTTTTTGATAAATGACACCGCGGAGGGCTGATGAAAATGGCGCTCGGAGCTGCAGCTCGAGCTCGGAGCTGCAGCTCGAGCTCGAGCTGGAGCAGGAGCTGGAGCAGGAGCAGGAGCGAGAGCGCAAAGCGCGTGAGCAATATGAAGCGTGCCAGCCAACGTGCTGAGGAAGTTGAGGCGAACCAAGTATAATAACAACATGTGTGTAACACACAGACATACACAAACACACACACCAACAGACAGAAATGCTCATGCATACACATACGTACTAGTGTTGTGCCAGAAATCACGAATTGCGAATCAATCACAAAATTGGAGCCATTCAAGCTTTATTTCTAGAAACTTCATCAAATGTTATGATCGCATCGTGTAGTCAAAGCTCTTGTTGTTGTTGTTTTTTAAATTTTGTTTTTGCTTTTATTATTATTATTATATTCAATTGATAATTAGACTATACTTTTTGGCCATAAAGCAACAGTTTACCTTTAGACGTCTCATCACACTTAAAAGTTTCAGCTTCTTTGGCAGAGTAGAGTGAAGTATTAATCTGCACATATGATTATGCTTATTTGAAAAGTAGTTTAGTTTAGATCTATCGGCTGTCTTCTTTTGACCCGAGCAATTGGTCAAGCGTCAGGAAGGAGCCTAAAATGGAGTTCAACGGTCTCCTGAGATCTAACTCATGTTAATGCTCTTGTGACACAAAGTTCAACCTCGGGTTTAAAGCGCAACCATCGTTATCTTTACAGTTCGCATTTTCGAAATCCATAAAAATATCAAAGCATTTGGAGAGCATCCCGAGAACTAATTACTGCAAGCCTGAATGCAAAACCATTCAAAATAATTGATAAATTATAATTATTTTTCTGTAGAATCGTTTGGCAAAAGCAAAAGGCAATTTCCTCTAGCATTTTATTGAAATATCACTTCTAATTTGTTACTCCTTTCAAGCCACACCAGTCCTTTATACAAATAGCTAGAGCATAATTCAATTTTCATTTAGCCAAGCGAATATTCTTGATGTCACGAAAATCGCATACTTCCATGTTTTGGACTATTAGCCCAAGCATTACCAAATACCCTAAATAAGATTGATGCAGGACAAATAATTTTCTATTTTTCACCATAATCGGTAGTCCATGAAGTGGCGAAACGACCAGCTCATAAATTTTAAAAAGAACTGAATATTTGTCATGAAATTTCTTGTTGAAAGGTTATATAAGGATTGAATATATTCGTTTCTTCTTAAGAAATTTGTATATTGATTTTGAGAGGATTATTAATATTTCCTTTTTTTAAATAAATGAAAACTTGAAGATAATATTTCAGATCACTCATTTTCCAAATTAAATTAATGGTTAAAGTGTTGCAATGAATTATAGTGATTTATAAGACGATGTTAGAATTATAACTGTGATTGAAAAATCGCGATTCCTTCAACACTTGGGAGCACATGGAAACAGTTCTATTGAATGGAAACATTTGTGGAGTGCATCGTTTTGGCTGTTTGCACTTTAATTCAATTTGCGCAACTGGACCGAGGCAATTTCAACGGCAAAACAAATTGATAAGATAGCATGGCAGAAGGCAATTCGTTTTCTGATTATCTTGTAACATTTTAATTTGTAAAACAATCGCACAGTCCAACAGCCACACCAACAGTCAAGCTTTCCCTCTCTCTCTCTCTCTCTCTCTCTCGCCTTTATGAACATTTTGTGGCATTGTCTGTTTGCATGTTATGTGCCAAATGTCAAGTGCATGGCAAAAATATGAAAAACTGTTGAAAAACATAAGAGAAAAGGCCAACCAGCTACAACGAAATGCAATTTTCTTTTTGTTTTCTGTTTGGGTTTTCGTTTCTATATATGTACATATATATTTTTTTCTTTTAATAAAAAGCTTAACACAACACGGGGTGCAAAAACAAAATGTGGCGCCATGTTTTATGTTGCATGAAAGTATTTAAATACCTGTTATTTTTTCATCTTTATGCCCTCATGTGTGTGCGTGTGTGTGTGTGTGTGTGTGTGTGGGCATGTGTGTTGTTTTTATTAAATTTCAACATTTACTGTTGACATTTGGCGACAACACTGCCACCATTTGACTTCGCGGCACCATCGTCAGACGCTTGTTAACGCAATGAGGAAAGGCCACCCACGGTGTGTGCGCAGCATTTATTAAAACATTAAAAATGGCTTACGTGACGTATGCGCAATTTTTTAATTACCAACCGCGGCGTTAATAATTTTCGTGCCACTACCGCATTCTTTCTTGTCTGCGTGCTCATTTCAACAATATCCCCAGCTCCCCTGCCAAATGGGCTCATAAATGCGCGATGTCTCGGCTTCCGCTAAACTGAACAATTTCCCTCAAGCATGCGTGTAAATTGCGAGACTGGCGACCCTTTAAGTGCTTGGTAGAATGTGCCATTTAATTATATTGAGCCATTTCCCACATGCCAGATAGTCAGATAGTCCACAAGTCGCGCTGACATCTCGAATCTTTGTGCAATTGCAACACGTAGCCGGCTGGGAAATTGCTTGGCTTAGCCAAAAACCCAAAAATATATGGAAATCCTTTAGCTTTAAAGCTTGTCAGCATACAAATACAAAACATTGGATGGCCATCAGTTGCGGACTGCCAACGAGTCTAAATGGCGTGTCTAGTGTCATATTTTTGTAGTCAAATAAACTGCGCTCTGCCCTTCCAGCTTCCGCTTCCGGTCCTTCCCCCCTCCCCCACCAGAATTGTGTGGATGATGCATGGGCAACAATTATTTACGGTGGAAGCGTTACAAAACCAAAGCGGGGACTGTGAGAATAGAAGCACAAATACAAATTTCTGCGAAATGACATAAGTCACCGCAAAAGTAATTTTTCACTAATGAGCTGGCTGGCAAGCAACGGCTGCCAACCAAACGATGCACACTGGTACGAAACTGGTGAATAAAAGTAATTCATTCTTACGCCAATAATGAATATTATTATCATTTTTTTACACGAAAAAATCATTCACTTATGGTAACATTGAGAAAGCGAAAAAATTACCTCTTTTTTTAAAGGGTTATCTCTGCATTTTCCCCATGATTTAAAAATTTTAATTTTTATTCATTTTCTCAAAATTTAATGATTAATTTTGAGTTTTACTTTACAACTAAAAATAAAACTCATAAATGAATGATTATTGTTTCAGTATTATTTTTTTGATAATAATTAAAATTTTATAATATCATTTATAATGATTACAGTCCCTGGATCATTTCCTTTATGCCCATTATTTTTCATTTGCATATCATCAATTGCATGAAAAAGAACGAATTAAATTATTTTCGTGAATACTTGCTTAATGATATGCAAATGAAAATGAATTTATTTTTGAAATTTACAAATGTTATTTAAAATGTATTTTACAGTAAATACGTAACAAATAAATATATTGTCAATACCTTCAAAAGAAATGTAACATATTATTTAAGTATAATTATTATTCTGATTTTGTGTCTGCTTAGAATTTATATACTTAGATGTCATGGAAACGATATGACTTAGAAGGAGTGTTACATCATCAGTGGGCTGCGAAAATTGTCCAAATGCGGAAAAATGGGCAACAGATGGGCAACATGATATAGAGAGTCAGATCCGTGACAAGACCGTGGAAAAGAAAAAATTGTCTATATTTTAAGTTTAATTTCCATTCCACATTGCCTTTTTGCCACTGTGCGGTGTTTTTTGAGTCGCAAGTCCCTCCCCGCAATGCCTTCTCTGATCATGCTCGCCTGTGCTTGTATCTTTGTATTTAATCTAATGATGTATCTCAGGTGTTTGTTTGTGAAATTTATCGTGAAAATTTTATGCGTATTTTTTGGCTTAAGGCGTTTAGCTTGTGTTTTCCTTTTTTCTTTCTTATGCTGAATTTATTTGCAGCTATTAGTTTGGATAAGAAGTCAAATTGCCGTGTTGTGGTGTGACTGCTCGAAGAGCTACGATATCATTCGGTTATTTCGATAGCCGCGTCTGTGGTATCCGTTTGGCCATAATTTGCTTTAAGCTGCGGACGCCAGCCCGTGCAATTAACTATGACCAACATGTGCACCTAATTAGTCCAGTGGCGACTGGCAGCACTGCAGTAACAATAACAAATGCAGTTGATACAGAAATCACAGAATGAATATTCATATTTGCGCAAAGCAGAAACATCAACAACAACAACAGCAGCAACAACAACAACAACAACATCACCATCAAAACGCATCATCTAAAATAGCCGCTGCCACAGTCGTCGCTTATTGCAAATGAAAATCGGTAGTTTCTCATTATTTTGCATTGCTGCCGGTTGCCGGTGTTGGCTTAAATACAAATATACATCTGTTTTTTTTTAAGGTTTTACGGATTTGCGTGTACGTCTGTAGTTTTAGTTGTAGTAGTAGTAGTAGTTGTTGTTGTTGTTGCTGCTGTTGGTTGGCCGGGCCACTGTCTGCCTTCCTGACCGTCTGACTGGCTGACTGGCTGACTGTTTGCATAACTTTGCTCGGCGCTTAACAATGAAATTTGCGCATAACCACATGCAAATTGCCAAACCACACAGACACATAACCACACCTATATATACACACACACACACACAGACAGACACATACACACCCATACTCATGCATTGAAATGTGCAAATAATAATCTACGCGCGAGAGAGATGTCAAAATGAAAATTGCTGCTGCAAACCAGCAGACAACTACAGCATTTGGGGAAAAAACCAACGATAAAATGCTACATTCGAACACGCCCGACCAACAGAAACCCTACAGTGACCCTCTCTCTGTAACATAATTATTCTTGTTTAATAAAATTAGATATGTCTATGATTAAAAAGACATTTAAGATAATCAAACGTATTGGCAATCTATTTTTCATGCTGCGGATTTCAAAAAGATGAATTGAATTGGATTTTTTCCTTGGATTAGATCATAAGTATTTCTGCAGAAGACGTTGAATTTGTATTTGAAAAATCTTCATAAATGAATATAATGTTTTTGTTCTACAAGTGCCTCATACACATTAGAAGCTTTTGTTTAGATCTAGATCTAGTTAACTTTTAAACATTAATGTGTTTTATTAAAATCTAATATTTATCATTCAAACTGGTACCTATAGCTGCTGGCAATGATTGATGATGATCAGAAACATTTAGAAGTATATTTCTGTCGTTCATGATGATAAAACCATATTAACGATGGGTGCCATTATTTGAAAATTTTCAAAATCTAAAACTTTGTACTTATAATGGTAATATGCGTTCTCTAAAGCGACGATTACAGCGTGTCAGCCTCACTTGTTTCTTCTGCTCACAAATAAAAAATGTAAGCAGCTCGCTCGAAAATTCATTCTTATTGCTGGCAAATAAAAGAAAATATAGTATTATAAACATAAGCAATGTAACGTTAAGCGTGTCCTTATTATGAGGGGATATTTTATGTTTTATATTGGTGGCGGTATTACTTCTTGATGTCATGCTAAGATATTTATAAAGGCGAGATATGATCACCATGCATTTCATTGGTGTGAGAAAATTAATGCAATCTATTTAATATTATATAATATTTCATCTAATTATAAGGTTGTATATTACAGCTTATTTTAATATGGTCAACAAGCCAATAGAAACGTCATGAATTACACTTCCAGATTTAATATTTGTATTTCAACTACATATGTTGGAAATTGATTCTTTGATCCAGTACCTCTGTAGTCGATATTTGTGCGCAAAGTCCCCAAAATTTCATTAAGTGACGCACAAATTGTTAAAGTGAAAAACATTGCTAGCTTTGAAATCAAATTCTTAGAATTTAGTCATAGAATTATAAGTAAATTGATAAAAATGTTGTGGGTTTCATTGTTACTTTAATTTAGTGTTTGGCTTCGTCAATAGTTTCTTTATATTGATAGCATTACACAGAGCCAATATGTTCATTTATAAATGTGTTAAGAATTTATGCGGGGAATATTTTCCCACTTCCGCTGAAATTTGTAAACTTGTGCAGAAACGACTAGTCGGACATTTGGCTGCAGGGTACAAAAAAATATAAGAAACTTGACCAAAACATAAATTGCCATGAAATATGCGAATGTGAGTGGAAAGCTGCGTCGCTTCGGGCATTTAGCACGAACAAATGTACATACGAGCTCGGAACATATTGAAGCATACCTATTACTATACAAACGCCTCCATGCCTTCATCCTTATACTATCCATTCCAAATCCTCACTTGGTTGTGTGTTTTAGGGAGGCGTTCTGGTATTAATCGATAAACTTTATTATAATTTGTTTTGCAGCCGCGTCGGTTGCGTTTTTGCGCATGTTTTACAAATATTACACATACGCCATGTTGTCTGGCCTGACTTTTTTTGTGTTTTGCTTGTTGCTGGTAGCATGTCTGCAATTCGGTTTTTGTAATTTAAACAATGTCAATGCACAAATTTTTGCTCGCTGCTTGCATAATATATCATATTAAATGGTATATAAGTGTGTGTGGGGGATAGGGAGGCTGCTTTGTTTAACTTTTGTTTATCAGTTAATTAGAATTTTTGGCCGCCTTTGCCGAGCTGCACTTGTCAGATGCATATACACTCACACTCACACGGACGCAGACGTCGGAAATGACGAAAATTATTGAAAATTTTTTGCATCCGTTGTAATTTAAGTTGCTGTCAATGCAGGCATAAATGGGCGACATGCAAACGGCAGCAACAACAGTTGTAAAAGCAATGCTTGTTACTTTTATATACACATACTTACAGCAACAATAGTAGCAACAAGAAACAAAAAAAAATACAAAAAAAAACTTGCAACACATGCCCATAAATTTAAAAAATGTAATATCCCTCTTACGGAAATGACAATTTATTGGTGGTTTTTACTATTCGCAATTTATTTTAACTCCGCAAGGAAATGCATTGCGGATGTAACACCCAGTTGCAGTGGCTACACCAGCAGCAACAACAACAACAACAGCAACAGCAGCAGAAGCAACAACAACAACAACACCACGTTAACGGAACGAGCAAAAGTTGTCGGAACAAACAAACAAACCAACGAACCAGCCAACAAACAAACAAGGCGACACAGACCTCGCAGACGCGCAGACAAACAAGCAAACAAACGGACAAACAACATGCAACTGTGCACTGTAAATATAAAAATAAAATAAATATAAATATCGGCTGCAAAGTGGCCTCAGCTCCTCTCGCTGTGACCCTATCCGGATTTGACCAGCTGTGCTTCTTTTCCCGCTCCGCCCAGTCGGAGCATTCCCAGCGAACGCCGTGCAGAGACTGAGATTGAAAATCCGTTAAGTCATCGCCACTGCTAGCCGCTGTGGACGTCATTCTCCTACATAGGCCCCCTCGCCCCACCCACTGTCCTCTATCCATTGCTCACTAGCCAGTGTTGTCAATGTGCTCTCTGTTTGCATTGTTACTTTGTCCATTGTGGGACGATGTTAGCTGTTAGCCGTTAGCCGTTAGCTGTTGACTGTGGCCACTGTTTTGGCTGCCAGCAAAATCCCATCACAAATAAACGTTTCATGTGCAATTTTCTGCCAGCCCCTCCACCCCCTTCTGTGAATTCCGACTTTGCTTTTAATTTAAAACAGCTACACACAACCGTTGAGGCATTGAGAATTGACAAAGGAAAGCTTTGTGAATGGCTATCTCGATGGGAAGTCAATTAAAGGTGTTTCTTCTCTACACAAAATTGAGCACAAATATTTCCGTATTTTAGCATTACACAAAAAATATTCTATTCGCACTCTTAAATCGACCACACATTCATTATTATGGCGCACTATTTCGCCTTAAAATGTAACTGATTTGGATTTGTTGAATGTTTTCTGCATTGTGTAAGCAGTATTTTGATTGTTGGCCCCCCTTTTGAGTTAAGCTGCTTACGCCCTTGACAATATGTATGGCTTCTTCTGGGTGTTGTCAAAACTTAATGCTCTTAAAATACTGTTTTTATAGCCTGTACCCAAAGGGTGAAAGGCTATACTAGTTTTGTGCGCATGTATGTAACACACAGAAGGAGGCGTGGCAGACCCCACAAAGTATATATATTCTTGATCAGGATGAGAAGCCGAGTCGATATAGCCTTGTCCGTCCGTCCGTCTGTCCGTCTGTCTGTCCGTCTGTCTGTCCGTCTGTCCGTATGAACGCAAGGATCTCAGAAAGTATAAGAGCTAGAATAACCAAACTTGGTTTCCATATTCTCCTAAGACCGAGAAAGTACGAGTTTGAGTTTTTTTTCGATGCACCCCCCCACTCCCCCGCAATTCGTGTTTTTTCTTATAACTTCCGTAATTCTCGGAATTTTGAAATCAATTTTGGTAGGTACATCCAGTTAGTACTAATGTGTCCGTGTGCCAAATTTCATCATGATAGGTCAATTCTGAAGAAAGTTATAGCCATAAGTAAAATCGCTGCTCATGCGCTGCCTCTGTCGGCAGCGCTGCCCGCAGCTGTTGTTGTTGTTGCTGCTTTGGTTCAACTTTGTGCTGCATACATACACGCATATAAACACGCGAAGGTACGTGATGTAAATGTATGCTGTTAAAACTAAACATAAACATATATTCTAATTTAATTTAATTAATTAATTCATTAATTTTTTTTAATAATTTAATTTTTTTTTAAATTTTTTTTTTTAATTTTTCTTTTTTTGTGGAGAGTACAGGCTATTTTACTGTCGGGCTTGCTCGACTGTAGCGTTCTATCTTGTTTATACTCTGTACATGAAATGTAAAAGAGTATATTAGGTTTGCGCGAGCTGAAAAATGTAACAGGCAGAAGGAGGCGTGGTAGACCCCACAAAGTATATATATTCTTGATCAGCATGACAAGACGAGTCGATTTAGCCCTGTCTGTCTGTCTGTCCGTCTGTCCGACTGTCCGTCTGTCCGTCCGTATGATCACCTAGATCTCAGAGACTATAAGAGCTAGAGACACCAAATTTTGCACAAAGATGCCTTATATGTGTACGCTATACGAGTTTGTTTTAATTTTTTGATTTTCCCCCCCACTTCCCCCCTATGGGGGTTTTCCCGATTTTCCATTCGTATAATCGTCTATATCTCGGAGACCATAAGACCTAGGAACACCAAATTTTAGTCCAAGATGCCTTGTGTGAATACGCAGAAAATGTATATTTTGGAATTTCCCTCCCTCCCCCCTCTCTCCAGCAAATCGTAACTCCCGTAATTCTTGGAATTTCGAACTAAAATTTTGGAAATACCCCCAGTTGGTTATTGTGTTAAGTTTCACTATGATAGACCAATTTAACAAGAAGTTATAGCCATAAATATATTTGCTGCTCAAGCGCTGCCCACGGCTGTTGTTGATGTTGCTGTTGCGAAAATGCTTACACAGACACAAATAGACGAACATAAACATACATACACTCACATAGACGCAATTGCTTTGTATATGTGCAATTATATACCCTTTACTTGAGTTCGAATACCGAGAAAGGTAAAATCGATCAAATTTTTTTAAATTTTCTTATTTTTTTTCTATAAACATATGTACAGAGTATTTCAAAGTCGGGACACCCGACTTTAGCTTTTTTACTTGTTTACTTTCAGGTCAGGGTATTAAAAATTAATGTATTAAAATAATTGAAAATAAATATTAAATGTGTAGGCAAAGGTAAACATGGTTTTATTGGGATATTTACTATAATGTAACCACATATTTCCGATCCAATAAACCAAAATAAGTGACTATTTTTAATGAAAATCTTTTTTAATTTTTTGCCTGCTGAACATCTTTACTAGTGGGTCAAGGGATCTGGTATGGTCCAAAGCGCAAAATATAGTAGAGGCTGGTTGGCTTCCTAACTGTAGACCGGCTTATGTACAAATCATCTCGGATTGTTTTTTAGAAAGTCTGTGACGATCATTTTTGTTCTGTTAACCATTTGGTAGGACACTTGAACTTAAGAAACTTTCCAAATTTGAACAGTGTGAATTATCTGTAGTGTATGAATTATAAGTAGTGCGTTAGATTGGATTACTATCCAGTTTATTATTAAATGTTCGTATGAGTATTTATAAAATTCGCCAAATTCAGAGCTCTGGAAGCTAATTAAAAAATTGTAAGCAACTTGGTAACCAACTAGACTAGCAAGTGAAGCTATATAAGTCAATTATTATTTATTTTATCACAAAATTGATGAATTTCTGGCCTAAAATGCTAAATAAAAATGTATTATAGATACGAAAGAAAGTTTGCTTGAACAATCTAGCACAAAGTCTTAAAGAAGCTGCAGCACATAAGCATAAGCTCGTATACTCATATATAAATTTAAATAGTTCAAGCCATAGTATTTTAAACATATGGTGAATACAATTTGCTTTTGTCTTTCTTTTGTGGCAAGAAAACAACATATATACATGTATATACTCCATCCCTGCCTAGCTGCTATGCCTGCAGGAATTTCAACTGTGCCCTTCATGCTACACACTTAAGTGCACCGCCAGGATACTGCACTTGTTTGTGCATTAGCCTCCAGCCACAGACACCTTGAAGAATGTGGCGTGGTAATTATTGCAGGCAGGTGAGCTGGGGTGGTCAGCGGTCAGCTCTTTCTGCAGTTGCCTGCGTACATAGTCGAGGACCCCTTTCCCCCACATTTTTTTAGCACTTAAGTGGCCTTTAACACCTGCTGTTGCTTTTGCACTTGCAACTCTTTGTTGTTGCTGCTGCTGTGGTTATTTTGTTTGCTACGGCCATTAAGAAAAATCTAAAGCAAAATATAAACACTATAGTACGTGACCATAAATAAAATTGACAAATGTGGTTGAGTCCAGTCTCATATTTTTTTTATCAATTTTTTCACAGTCTTTTTGCTTGTCGTTGGACGGAGACAAACACGAAATACGAAATACCATCGCAAATTGAGTTTGCGGATTAGCGTAGAACAGAAAATAAAATATAAAAAAATGCTTGTATTAAGCGGAAAAAGTGTTTGTATTTAGTTATAGCTCGCACACTAACACACACATACACATACACACACACACACACACACGCGCAGGCAAAATCAGATTTTCATGACTGATATGGCGGCGCCCAAAGCATGGCAGTAAACTCAATTAGTTGCTGCTAAAAATGCAAATCGCATAAAAGGCGTTGAGTGGAATTGCGTGGCATAAGATGTGCCATAATGATTGCATAATCATTTCCCGGCCCACACCAATAGCATGGAAAAAAAGGAAAAGCCCGCCAGATAGAAATTTCGATTTCATTGAGCGCACTTGATTGCCACAATTTAGCGCATTGTCAATGATTGGCCGAACTAAATGGGCAGAGGTGGAGTAAAGCGTGTGGGGAGTGGTGTGTGGCATGTGGCATGTAGCGCTGCGGGCGGCACAGCCTGGAGTTTAGCATGCGGAGGTACTTGCCTTTGTTTTTAAAGCATACTTGGATTCATTGCAATAACAAAACATAGCATTTAATGTGATATCTCCACACACACACACACACTTATCAATAGACATTTGTATGGTCATGAAAACATATTGAGCAGAGCACAATAAAGGCAGGTTTATTAACTTCAATATGTATACGCACAAATACTCATACGGGTACTCGAACTCGTACACGCAGGAACAAAGTGGCCGCCTATGAGCATCAGAGCAAACAAAGACAAATGCGCAACGGACCAGGCGACGAAAATCAATAAAAAGATCTGCATAAGTTGACGGGAAATAATTATTACAATTATATAGTATTGCTCATTGGATTGGGAGAGGAAATCAATGCGGGCTTGTAAAGAATCGCATATATACCGAAATGCGAAATCATTTATGTGCTACCCAGAGATAAGCAGCAGTTTTTTTTCACTAACAAATATTGCTGATTTAAGTTAAATTGTCCATCAGTTAATCGGCAGCTCGTGAAAGGTAAGCATTAAGAAATTTAATTCAATATAAAACGGGTAGTTCTTTCCAATAAAATCGCTATTTTGCCATGTTTTTGGGAGATGAACTATATTTCGTGTCGTGTCTGGCCTATTTAATTTATCATTAAAAAACATTTTTAATTGCTATTTCCTTGTCATCCAAGAGTGTTGAAACACCATTAGGAGTTTCACAAAATACTAAAACAAATTTAAATAAAGTAGACTCGAGTTGTCTAGGGACTATGATATAAAGTTTGTTCACTCTTGGCTCAACCTTTTTCGAAATTCAGGCAATTATCTCGTCGAATTTAACTTATACTTTGCACAAACCCAAGTTGTCCTTTTAATAGGATATATTACATAATGTGATCATTGCTTTAAAATCAGTGTAAATCAAAAAGACAAAAGTGTAAATCCCAATTGGTAGGGAATTGATATACGTATAGTCAAATGAGCGACGGTTTTTAAAAATGATATAATACTGGAATGTTTGTCAAATTAATGCCTAATCAAGTCCTTGTCGGGTGGCTCACATACCGACAAAAGAACACATACCAGCACAGCCAAAGGTACACACACAATTCAATTTCCTCAAATGTTGTATTTATTATTTCCTCACTGCAGCGGCGCCGACCTGATGACGACGAAGACAGCGACGCCAACGACGCCGGAGTTAGTCAGTAAATCGCAACAGTTAAGCTGGCGAGCGCTCATCCTTACATCTCCACATCCCTACAGCCACACACGCACATACATAAATATATACTAAGATGGCGAGGCGCGCTCAAACATCCGTGTGCATGTATATGAAATTTGACAATATTGTTGGCATACAGAAGACAGTGTCTGCGTCAGGTAGGAAGGTAGTTAGGCAGCGGCGTGCCTGCCTGCTATCCTGGTAGCCTGGTAGTCTGGTGGGAAGAGAGGCAGACAATCCTCTTTGTATCTGGCTCGCAATGCAATGCCGCTTACACCAGCAACAGCAACAGTAACGCTTTGTGATTTAAACAATGCGATAAAATGGTATTAGTCACGTTAAATTGAATTTATTTAAGCGCGCTGTTAGGCGTGCGCATGCCTGCGCCACCAGCAGGCAGTAGCAGAGCCAGGACTCAATGTAAGTCGGCGGCCGTTCTCGTTTCCACCGCCTGCTAGACGCTTGCCCCTCATTTAAGGAAGCGCCACCAACAATATCAGTAACATGGTCGCTTAATACATGCATGTGTATACACTGAGAAAAACTATCGCTGTTATAATGGCAAGCATGTAAAAGCCAATAAGCTAGAAATTGGGAGATATAATCTAACAAAAAGACAATAGTGGGGGTTTTGTATAATACTTGCATATATCTTCTACCGAGAATGCGTTGATTAAGATTTATTATTTCGGGAAGTACAAAAACAAATGCATTGTTTAAATAATTACAAACCACTATCGCTAGAGACGTTTACCTTACACTTAAAATAAATGCCATAAATATGTTTGCAAGGTAGAGCGTGCGAAAGAGAGAAGGAGAGAGATGGAGAAGAGTATAGAAATTAAATAAAGTATTCCGAAAACGTAAACAATACATATATCTTAGCTTGTATTCATTCAAAAGATGTTAAAGGTCTTAATTTATAAATTAAAAGTGAAGACTGGATATCTGCCCTTTTGTTAGCATGTCAAAATAATAATGGATACGAGAAACAGACATTGAGTTACATAACTAAGAAAAGCGTTATCCGCATATCCAGGAATCGTTCATTACTTTTTACACAAATTAATAAGATGATAGCTTCTCATGCTTCTACAATGCAGGGAAGCGCTTTTTGTTCAAAGAAATGCTTTTCTAATTTGGAGTCATGATAGTCAAGAATCATTTTGAAATAATGGAGACACAATATTTCTCCATTGGCTACTTACTTACTTTATGCGTGCATTGGATACCAAATCAGTCTGATTTTAAGCTGAGTTTCTTTGAGTGTACTTACATAAATATATATGCAGTATGTGTGCGCTTGTGTGAGTTAAGCCTCATTGTCAGCATATCCTTTGAGTGTTTTATGTTGGCAACTGAAAACAACAACAACAACAACATCAACAGCAACAACGACAGAGCCGGCGGAACGAACAAACAAAGGGGCGCAACATGAGGGATCGGCCGACGATTACCTGGTACAGCCCCCTGCTACACCCTTGCCACTTCCCACGCCCCTCAGCTATTCCGCTACCATGTGCTTGCGGCGCTTTCAGGCTTCAATTGCCGCGCTGCCTGCCAACTGTTTCTCTATTAAATACGAAAATTATGCAAATGATGCGGTGTTATTAGATTTATTTGAAGCGCTATGCGGCTCCAAGTGCCTGAATATGTAGAGCCGCGGCACAAGTTAAACGTGTGTCGAGTTGTTGGGGGCGTGGATGCTGTTTGTTTTAAGTAACTGTAACTCCCCGAAAGCAGAGAGCCGGGCATGATTTACGTGCCAGTATTCTGAGACTGTAAATTATGGCTGCAGTGACATTCGGTACGAATTCAAAGTCAAAAGCAGCCCCAAGCCCAGGGGAGTGTGCGAATTAGAAAAGAAAAAGAATTATTAAATGAAAAATGAAATTAATGTGGCAGCCAGCGAATTAAATGAAATTTCGCTACACCATGTAGATAGCAGGAATTACTTAGAGTACAAAAAAGGCATTCAGCTAAGCATGTGTTATACTCGTAGATAGATGGATATGTTGAGCTGTTAACTAAGATTGTTTAACTAACGATTGATTGACATTGAGAAAAATAAGTAATCAACTAAAAAAATGCTTAGAATGAGCATCATAAAAATTAAATAAAAGATGAAAGATGGACCAAGGGAATTAAAGGATTTGAAAGCTTACATGAACAAGTGAAATATTTTTGTACGTTTCTCAAGAAAATTCCAGCCTGACCGAGACACAGTTTGTTTTGAAAAGAAGTCGATTTTCAAATAACCTATAAATCTATCCATTAATACACATTATTTCGGCTTTTATAAGCGACTACTCAATCAATTTATTTCGATTAATCTTGAACATTTCTTAATAGCAATACCACAATTATTATTGTGATGATCACAATACATTTTTTTGATAAATGTAGTTTGCTTAAGGTTGACGGTCGTTTGCACTTTCTGCTGAATGTCCTAAAAAACAAACTCTTCATATGAGAGAAAAGTGTTGGACTTCAATGTGGCACAGCAGCTCCGAATAGGTTTTATAGGAGTGAGAAGCAAGTAGCGGTGCTACAAATGCATGGTTATAAAATGTTTGTAGAGTGGCATTGCTGTTGCAAAATAAATATTTAAAATTTAATTGAAATTGCTTTCCCCCCTGCGCGGCGAACAATGCACAATGGATAAGAGGTGGAGATCATGAGACAAGCGTTTGGCAGTTGTGTGGAAATAAACGCCTGAAAGCATACTTTGCGCATATCCCGCCCCAACGTGCTGCAGACAATACAAAAGCGTCGTCCGGGCACACTAAGGCTTAACGTTGATGACAAAAGCAAAAGTTGCCCATTCAACACAGATACACAATACACACACACACGTCCTGCTAGGGCGGCTACTATGGCCAACATTCGACTGTTCTCTATTGCTTGCTCTCGTTGCGTGCTTGCTTACTGCTGGCCGGGCTTTGTGGAACGATTGCGTTACTTTCACGAACACTAGGACCAGCTAGAGATGTAACTGATCAGCAGATATAAGTTAGGTATATTTCATTGATTTACAATACAATGAAATAGTGGAATGGGGCTACAAAACAAGTTTTATTAAAAGGCTCCACCTGCTTGACCTTCTACAGCTTTCAAATAAAAAAACTTAAATAAATGAGAAAAGTTAGTCGTCTGGTATTTTATAACATACCACTATTCAAGGCACAAGAATTGATTTAAAAATTGTCCTTTTAGCACAGCTTTTAAATAATTGATCAATTAAAAATTTAAAATTAAAGGTAGATAGGTAGATACGGCAGTCATGGTTATGAACCCGGGCTCACTTACGCCCCTAGAAGTTGGCCCATTGTGGTTAGCTGCGGGTCTTCGTCCATACAGATGCATGAATGATTTTTTTAAAAATGTCCTTCGGCTTCCTTTCCGGATAGTGCCGATAGATCTGGGAATAGGCTAGACCCTAGATAGCGCTGTCTGTGGTTTCCTCCACTTCTACGTCTCTACAACTTCTACAGAAGTCGTTATGGTAGAATTAATTCAATTAAAAAACCTATTATAATATTTATCAATGGTCCGTTAAAGTTATATACATTTTTATCGTGAGGTAAAAATATAAATAGCAATCAAAGCTTGTGAAGCAATGAAGGATATAGAGGCTCTGCGTGAACGAATTCGTTTAAAAGCATACAGATGAGTAAATGAGCTTAGGCGTGGATAAGTTACTTTACAGTGGCATAAGTTTTGTATTGAAAAGATATTGACCAGGTGTGTCTCCCATTGAAGAAACCTCATCTTTGATGCAAAATAATCAATCACCGAACTAAGCATAAAGAGTCTTCAAGTCATTGTAACGAGCCTATCATGCATTTCAGGAAAAGAATAGCTTTGAAATATTCACGTACCTATAAAATACTTAAAATAACAAGCCATTGTCGAGCATTGGGGGGAATTATTTGTCGAAAATTGATGGTGTAGGAGTAGTGCTCGTGAGCGTAATGTCACGTCATCCTCGCTAT
This sequence comes from Scaptodrosophila lebanonensis, assembly GCF_003285725.1. Classification (NCBI taxonomy): domain Eukaryota; kingdom Metazoa; phylum Arthropoda; class Insecta; order Diptera; family Drosophilidae; genus Scaptodrosophila; species Scaptodrosophila lebanonensis. The sequence goes on from NW_022060738.1 coordinate 4,746,956, forward strand.
TGGATGAACACCCACATTCCTTGGACAGGCAGCGCTCGCTTGCATATCAGCCCTACACTGGCACAACCCACACACAGCGAGGCATAGCGGCATACAGTGCGTATGGGTTATACGACTTGCTATTTATCTTTGGCTCATTGCTCTCGGCAGGACAGTGCCATTGCATGTCATGCCAATAAACTGTCTGACCCTTTGCCTGGCCGCTGCCACTTGCCGGGCATCAAAGGGCGCCATTTCGGTGCATTCAAGGGCGTTTAATTGAATGCGCCTGAGTCAAGACAGGGCCAGTGTGTGCTCTCCGTTAGAGTAGCCGGGTCAGCAGGTAGATATAGACGCATTAACACTGTGTCTGCTCACATTTGGCACCTTGACATAATTCAAATGTTTCCTCATCTGGGCCACATTGCAATTGTACTTGCTACGACCATAAATCAAAGTAAATTACGTTGCATGTGTATGACTGCACTTCGGTTTGTGCTGCCATTGTTGCTCGCCTGCGGTGGCATCATTTAAAGCTTAACACACTCTCCCCCAATGGCTGTGGCAATTTTTTAACCGGTACGTAAATATGTACATACATACGAGCATGAGTGTAGATACGATTATGTCAGACGTTTCCATTTGTCATGCACGCGTTTTAATCACTCACTCAAAGAATGCTTACAACGATAATCTTTGGTCTTTATGCTGCCACCATGGAGCAGATACCGCTGCTTGAAATTTCATAAAAATAAAGTCTAAGAACAAGCATATCAATATGCAATATCGTTCTACAATTTTTGCAAACAATAAAATGCGTCATCAAAAGAACAAATTTTTTGAAATCATAACATACTTGTATATGAAATAGTTATTCGAAAAGGTCTTCGGTGCAAAGTTTCAAAGCGATGGCTCTCAAAATTATTAAGACTTGATATACGGAAGTCAGGCCTTTGATTCGTATCGTCATGCTAATAATATATGTGTCCATAACGTGTGGTCTATATTTGTTGGGTGTTCCTACATTTTCAAGGAATAAAATACAATTGTTATTTTATTTTATGAGTAAACTCAAATGAAACATGTATAAACCAATTCATATCAGATAATTGAAAGAAATTGTTGTTTGCTGTTGTGAAAACAAGACAAGTTTTAAGTTCAATACGTGGAAAATCCATCGCTAGTGATAACAGCCAGAAGCAAAGCCAATGAAAAACAAATTCCATGGCAAACCGAATGAGCTGTATTTTTGGTTACAAGTATATAAATCTTGAAAATATTTTAAAAGAAATCTAAGTTCCAATGGCTTTTTGATGAACTGACGTAAGTGTCAGTATCAGTTTTATCTTTTTACGCCGCCGTTTACCCTCTACATTATGTACATATACATACTTGTATGTATACTCGCACAATAATTATCGCATTTACATTTTCATTTTAGTAAAATGATAAATTATCCTTTTGCGGAAGTGGCTTAACAGCATCTTCTGCCCATTCATACAAAATAAGGGATAGAGGTGTATAAAAAAATAACATCATGTAAAAAATAAAAGAATATTTAAAACAAAATACACTAAATTTCACATTGGCAGATTAAACATTTAACAACTGCTGAAATGTTTTTCTATTAATACATCTAATTTAAGTATACAAGTATGTAACAATACATTTCTTCAATAGAGTCCTAAGAACCTTGAGTAAGCATTGCATCCCATCGTGTCTGTGCTTGAACTCTGCCAATGCCATTTTTTCCAAATATGTACATATGAGCTCACATATAAATATGTATATGAATTGAATATATGTATGTGTAGTGTAGTTTTTATAAATGCAACGTGTGGCTATGCAAATACATATACTATTTCTGCTGCTGTTTCAGCCCTTGCCCATACATACATACATACATATGTATGTATGTGTGCATGTATATATAATTCCCATGCATGTTCTACATGATTAATTTCTGTAATAACTCGATTGGAATCACGCGCCACCAGCAACTTTTCCATCACGCATTACATGCACAGTCGCACACACACACACACTCACACACACACACTCACACACACACATATATGCATATGTGAGTAAAAACGGGACCGTTATGTGCATACATATATGTATCTGCTGGCAGTCCCTGCTGACTGCTGGCTATGTCCCAGGACCCGCGCCTGTTGCCCGCTGCTGCCGACTGCACGTTTCGCCGCATTACGTGCTAGTGGAGCGCGCAACTAACTGCTTAATGTCTGCGAGTGTGTGTCTGTGTGTGTGAGAGAGAGCAGAGCCGGTTTAAGACAACTATGTAACATAGTTTTGATGAGCCAGCAAATACTTTGAAGTAATTATAAACAATCAATTCCAGTCTTATTTACTTGTTAGACAAATTGATTCTAGTCGGAATTCGGAAAACGAAAAGGGAAAGTTCATTAGGTTAATAAATTTGACAACTAAATAAAGAAAAAAGTTCAAAATATGTCACATTTATTGTTCTTACATAATACAATTTTGAAAGATCTATCTTACTCTAGCACTTACTCGCCCCAGAGATGCCGCTGTTGTCACTTCCTAGGAACTGAGAGCTGGTGTCACCTACTTATACACATATTCTAAATTCACAAATAAATATAATACTTGTATATATAAATAAAATTCTACAAAATTTGTAAGCCAATTTTAATTATTTTACAAATTTTAACTTAGAATGTAGGTTATTAGAAAATGATACCCAAACAATTACATAAATTTATGGTGTGCCGGCTCTGCTTGCTTAAAATGTCATTGATGATGTCACTGCTGTTCAACCATGTCTAAAAAAAGACTTAAGTGGTTCATTTTTAACCAGAAAATGTTTAAAAGTATCGTAATATTTACGTCGTAAATTCTGTTATATGCTGGTAGTTTGTTTGCATTTGCTTGCGTTCTTTCATATCTGGATTCAATCTTATTGTTTTTTCGAACTTTCTGGCCGACTTAGTTTTAGTTTTAATAATTCGAAGCCGTTCAATCTTGTAAATTGATTAATTCGATGAGCTCCTCGGAAATATTATTAAAAGAAACTGTAAGTTAGTAATTTATAAAAACATTTTGTATATATATATCTTTATATCCTGAGACCTAAACCAGTTCACCGGGGGGTGAGCAGATTGGAAGGCACACAAGCAGATATAGTGACAGGTTACTGAAGCATCGCAGTTTGCTTGCAAGAGGATTATTTCATGTCCGACCTTTGCGAAGGTTAAAACGATTAGGGGTCCAATACGGAAGTGCTGGCGTTGGGTTCTTTTGTATTTGTTAGCATGTATTGCTAAAGTGCTAAATAGGAATGTCCGGATTCAATGCTTATTTATTTATATCTATTTATTTCTTCGTTAACAAACATTGACTGTCGACATAGGAGAACATATATAACAATTATAAAAGAAATCGTATATGCTAGGAAAACCTAAGTAGGAGAAAACTAATAAAATTACAATAATATCTAATAAACGCCTCCGACCCGGTGGGGGAATATTATTTTCCTAGCTAGCTTTGCGCCGTCTTACAGCCAAGTGTGGCCAGAGGCATCAAAAGATCTACAGAAAGAAAACCCGAACAGAGAGAATAAGCTGAGAACTAATTAAAAGGTAATTTAAAAACAAAAATTTTTATGGAATCTCGGACTTGGTGGGGGAGGATATCTTAGGCAGTCCGGCAGTCCCCGTTCCTTATGCTAAATATATAAACAATATAACTCCTAGCTTAAGGTCTTTAAGTTAAATGATTTTAAATTAATTTAGATATTGTTTCAATTTCTACAAATTTAAAACTGTCAGTTACATGCTTTCACATTAGGTCTCTTGAAGTGTAGCTGAGGCTTCGATTTCGGTGCCCCAAGTTATGGCGCCCAAAAACGCCTCTTAGCCTCTGTTAAAAATGGCGGACTCTGGGTGGGTGGTTGTGCTTCTGTTGCGGCATTTAACATTTGACTGCAGCCAACCAGCCAGCGATTCGAGTTCAAAATGGTCTGTCGAGCTAAGGCTGTCAGGCAGCCCCAATGCGCTGGTTAAATAATTTGCGTACAACTTGCAAGAGCTTCGGTGGAACGGCCACCATACACAAACAAACACCACACTCTGCATCTTCATTCAGTTCAATAAGTTTTTCATGCACTTAATTAATTTGAGCTGCGCGACGCTTGCTCCTGGAGGTCTGGCAAGAAAGCCGCATTTGCCATTTCAAATTGAGTTCAACAAATGCATGTGTGTATTTTTTGCCTCCATTCGAATTTGTCAATAATAATATTAGCGTTGCTCTTCCTCTTTCGTTGCCTATGTATGTGTGTGTGGGTGTGGGTGTGTGTGCAGTGTGTTGCCTTTGGCTTGCCACATGCATGCGCATTTGCCCTGCTTCCCTGCCTGCCGGCCTGCCAGCCACTCAGACTATCTGTTTACTTAATTTCAGTTATTCTAATTCAATTAGTTCATTTCATCTTCTAATTAATCGTGTTTGCTGCGCCGCTTGTTTGACTGGCTGTCGTGCTTTTTTTGCATACGCAATTCCAAGTCAATTACAAAGAATTCAATTTAGTTAAGTCAACACGAAACCGGGTTGTCCAACTATCTACAGTAGGGATGTGGGAGTCTGTTAGTTAACGACAACGAAGCTTGGCTTGAGAAAATATTTGGCATTACTGTAAACAAATTTCTACTATGCTGGAAAGTCGACACTAAAAACATTCATGTTTTCTTTTATAAGTATATTAGATATTGAAACTAGAGTTCCCCCTTTCTGGTGTAATTATAAAATTTGTAAATAAAAACTATTTTGTTTTTAAAGTTCTTAAACATCAATTAAAGTAGAAGTCTTTGTGGTAATTGCCAACTATGTGGTACTTCAGAGATGTGGTACTTTTTAAAGGGGCAGTCCGATCACAATATAATTTTAGAGCTGCGGCACTTTCTTAAAGTAGAATTAAACCCACTTCCAACTCATCGAAATAAATCTTTTGCAAGAGAAAATGATTAAGGAACATAATAGTTAAATTGCTGTGAATAATTTAAACTTATTGCGTTTATTTTGAAAGCGGTTTGTGTTGATTCAGACCCATTACTTGCCCTGACACGGTCGACGTAGTCTTTGTTAAAGGATCCTGAACCATTGCCATCGTTTTTACAGCGACGTCTATAAGCAATCAATTGTTTGACTAGGGTCTTTTAGTTTAAATAATCCAATGTAATTGTTTGACTAAATAATTCAATTCCAATTGTTTGGAAATACATTTAATTTAATATCTGCTCATCAGCTACAATTATAAAATTACTATTTCGATCATTTTTATAAATACTATTATATTTTTACATTGTTATGCGAATATTGACTTACAATATGTTTCCATGGGTAAAATTACGAGAGAAGAGAAAAATATTAGACGTTTATATACTTATCTGAGTGATGAAATTTTTTATATGTTTCTCATTCCAAAATAGTGGGCACATAAATCGGTTGTAATATAACGTATTCGATTCAGGATAGTAATATAATGGAACACACTCTTCTTAAATACAACCTACACTTACTGCTTTTGCTTTGTTAAACTTTAAACTTTATGTTACAGTATCGCAAATGATTCTTAAAGCTGCAGCCATACCTTGTTGTCGCCCCCATGTTTATCTCCAAGTACTATATGAGTGGGTGTTTGTGTGTATGTATGTTGGTGTGTCACATTACGCCTTGTTATAAATGCCCAAAGGTTGAAATAGGCCAAGACTGTATACTGGCTGGTGAGTGTGGGCTTGGGCCACCCCGGCAACTACAAAAATGGCACCACAGCATCCAAACCAAAGACTCATCATCATGTTAACAAAAGAGCATACTCAAGTTTCATACGAAATGCAATTCCACTTTTGCGCACTTTATGTCAACATTTTGTACGTAAATCTTTGTGTAAGACTATGCCGAACGCAGGAGGTTGAGCCTGGGGTTGGACATCGGCTCTGGATACTTTTCAGTTTGCCCGACTGTCCCACATTTGTCCCACTCTAGGCCCACACTTGGCCGCCATGCCTGGCCTGCTGCCTTGCTGCCGTGGTGTATATTTAACATGACTCTGTCGCTACATGAGTGTGTTCGAGTGTTGGGTGCTGGGTGTTCGGTGTTCGGTGTTGTGTCGCTGTATGCGTGTAAAAGTGTCAAAAGTGCTTGAAATTTCAGCAGGCTTTGCACGTTGCGCACAAACAAAAAGCACGCACAAGTAGATAGAAGGGCGCAACTGGACATTCGCACTCTTTTCCTCTCGCTGTTCATCATCTGGCTCACATGATCCCCTCACGCTCCGAATCTGCACCACTTCCATTCGTAATCGTGCTGGGTGAAAACTCAAATGCAGAAATCACGCTCATATGCTCACTTGCTGGCAAAGTCAAAAGTCTCTTTGAGTGTGCTACACACATACATAAACACACACACACACAGACACACACAAACACATACAAATACATACAGATGATATGAATGTTTGTTTACTACTGCATGACATTTTTTCTTTCTTTCCTTCTTTATTTCTTTCTGCTCTCTGCACTTTTATTTCGTTGCCTGCTCTTAGAAAATTTGATATGCGTATTTGTGTTGTGCTTTTCTTTGGCGCTTGCCCAAAAATCTTTCCTATCCTCGCGAGCTGTTTAGGCGATGCAAATAAACAAACAGCCCTCAGCTATACTCACTAACATATGCGTATGCACACACACACACACACACACACACACACACACACACACATACACACACACACACTGTGCTCACACACACACTGTGCTCACACTCAACTCACACTTTCAAAAATGGCAGATTGTGAGTGTGTGCAGCTGGCATGAAATATTTGGCGCTTGTAGCGTTTTTCGCTTTGCGAATGGGCGCGTTAGCTCGCTATGAAACCGGAAGTGCAGCAAAGTTTTTGCGGAAACCAACAGCTGGATATTTGAGAGCAACAATTTCTATGCCTTTTGGGAGGATGGGTATCATAGGTACGGGATGCTGCTCTACGCTGCTCAACAATATGTGGTGTGCTCTTGTATGTCTTACTCTAAAAAAATATATACTCATATGTTTGGGAAAGCTCTATTTTGAAGCTTGTTGTGTTCTAACCTTATGTTAGGAAATAGAACACAGAAATGAGAGCAGAGAACTTAAAGTTGAGCGCATTTGCATGCATGTTTAAAAAACATTCGATATCAACAAAACAATTATTTTGAAAGTTGGCAGCAATTATTATTATTTCTGCATTTTTATTAAAAGCTGGTTTTTTTTAATACCCTGTACCCAAAGAGTGAAAGGGTGTATGTATTAGTTTTGTGCGAATGTATGTAACAGACAGACCCCACAAAGCTTATATATTATTGATCAGTATGAGAAGACGAGTAAATTTTCTAAAATAGTTTTTTGTTTTAATTTTCCTTTTTTTGTGGAGCGTACAGGGTATTTTACTGTCGGGCTTGCTCGACTGTAGCGTTCTATCTTGTTTTATATTTAATAACCAGAAGAAAAATGTTCGGTTCAACAAACGATTTTTTGCAGAAAAATATATTTAGAGCATATTTCGGTCTTTAAGAAATTGGTTAACAATTAATTATAAATAAGAAAAAATATAAATATAAAAAAATAATGGCACTTTTTATATGTTTTTTATATTTTATCCTTTCCATACAATTATAGCTTTATTTGAATCAGTTTTATTTGAAAGGCATCGGCTTATCATTTACAAGGAATATCGAAAAACTTTACTGGATTTATTATTCGTTTCGGAGCATTTTCGCTCATTGACTATTGAGCCAGAACTCATCGCAAAATACATTCACGAATTCTGTGATATGTAAGTTAAATACTACTCGTATGAATTTTGTAAACAATTTAAACAAGTGCCACTGCGTCACTTTAATCTTGTCAAACGAATTCGAAATCGATTTTGTTCGGCGCGGTATTAAAAGGAACAATTTCTTCGATTCGCCAATTGCAGTGCATTGCTGTTGGCGCATTCACATGACAGTCCATCGATCAGACCCGACCCGCACCATTTAAAGCCTGTCATATGTTATGGTTATGGGTATGTGTACTGTGCGGCTCTTGTGTTTGGGATACCAACATGCCCGTAAATGTTATTGACATGGCATCATATTGAAAATATATACTACATACTATATTTGCGCTTTTTGCGCATTCTGCCGTTTGCGTGTCAAGTGTAGCGGGAAAGAGGACGAAAGGTAGTTGGGTTATAAAAAATAAATAAAAAAAATACGCCAACTTGGCGCATATATCAAAGTGCAGTGTATTGCCGTTGAATATTTCATTTCCCCAACATCATTTATGAGTTTTACAAACACAGTCGCAGTCACACCCACGCACTCGCCTCAAGCCCACAAAAAGAGGCATCACATTACAACTGATAAACGCCTTGGGCGGTTAACTGTCACATGCAGATTTGATGTGTTTGGAGGTGTGTGTGTGTGTGTGTATTTGCGTGTGAGAGCGTCTGTTGACAGCGTTTGATTTTGTAATTAAATGCGCTTCTAAACAAACATAATGGGTGGCTGGATCCACCCAAAATTTACGAATTCTGCATCTCCAAGAATTCCGAATTGCTGATTATTCTGCTTTATTACGTGGCAATCAATCAATTTGAAGGCTGCAGTGAGTGTCTGCCAGCTATTGCAGTATGTGCTTCTGTGCAGTTCTTAATTAATATCCATTAATCTTCAAAATAGGCAAATAATTATGCAGCATATTTCGCACAAGTGTACAGTATATTACATTTTAATGAAATACCATAGACGAAGGCAGAGTCAAGTAATTGTTTCTTAGGTTTCGCCAAACCCCCAACGTGTTCTTAAAATTGAGAGAATGATCAAAAAGCTATTTAATTTATAGCTTAAGTTCGTAGATATATGTATTTATGTTTCCATACTCCATTATTGTTTATGGCAGATCTAATCTATTAATATAGTTTTAAAATTGTATTTAGTTGTCACGAATTTATAAAAAGGGAAACATTTTGTTTTTAAGCATTAATTTATGTTATTGAGAAAGTTTGGATTTTATTTTTGAGCTTATCATTTATTAGTAATATAAGTATTTAAATTTGCAGCTTAGCGGGAGATACGTAAGAAATTTCATGAAATTAAATTATTCTCGAGTATTGTGTAGATGCTTTTACAGCAGGACATACAACATATGTTCAGAATTAACATTCAAATTCATAAAATGTTTAATTTAAACATTCGAACAACCCTGATATTTTACTGTAAAAGATGTGCAGCAACGTTGTGTAAAAGGCTCATCAATTTCTTAACTTGGATCATTGTTATTCCGATATACTAACTGTTTGAATCTATTTTCTCAACTACAAGAAATTTTTAAAATTTATTTTAAATTAGAAACTGAAAGTTACTAAAATGACAGATCCAGGTAATCCACGATATACTTGTATGAATTAAAAATGCAGTATTTTTTGGAAAGTTAAGATATTTGTTTTATTTTGTTAAATTTTGAAGAGTTTTTCGAAGAGTTTTTCAATTTCCAGAGTAATAATAAAAATAAGAATAATTACTTAAGTAGCAGTCTCCAAAATGAAATGAGACTTTAGTTTGTTTTACTCTTTACATTGGAATTATTTTTATTAATGATGAGATATATATGCTTGACAATTTTGATACTTAATTTTATTTGATAATATTCGCTATATTGGCTATTTTTTAATAAGTAGACATCTAAAGATTTCAAGTAGCTTGAACTGATACAAAATTAGCTGCACATAAGCAATATTTACTGTAGATTGTGTAAATAGCATTTGTAAAGCTGACCAACATTGTTTCCCACTACATGGAAATATGTGTAGATACATATTGTGTTTTAATGATTGCGATGCGTGTGTGTGTGTGTGTGTGTGTCTGACACTTATCTAGCGATACTTCCGGCCGCACTGTCAAACTTACTTCAATATTGCATTGATTAGGTGTAAATTTATGCGCCTTGTGACTTGTGTGCGGACTTTGTCTGTCCATTTATGCATAATTAGTGCTGCAGACGTGCATGGCTGCCTGTAGTTAATTGAGGTTTTGAGTTGATTAGTGATAATTATTTTTTTCTACTCGTATAACATTGCCAGAATTTGTGAAGAGATCAGCAACGCCTGCAAGCATGCAACAGTTTCGTATTTATTTTTTTGAACGCTTCCAGCCGCATGACCTCATTACCGAAACATAACGATATCTCAGTAACCAGCCAGCCATAAATCTCCCAGATGACCCACAATATTAACCCATTCTGTTCCACGGGACGTGACTGCATAATTTGTGCTGTCCGTTTTTTCGCATTTTCGTTTCGTTTCGCCTCGTTTTAATTTTCATGTTTTGCTTGGCAGTCAAATAAATTATTATGCTGTCGTGTAAAAGCCGCAGAGATTAAGCAATTATGTGGCACTTAAATGTGGTCGGCCACACCGATGATGATGTCGACCGGAGTCGGAGTGGCCAACTTAAATATTGCCGGGCTTGTAATTTAAAGCTTGCCGCCATGTTGCTTTGCGTAAATTTTTGATTAAGAATACTTGCGTAACACACACAACGCTTAATTTGATTGGCTGCCTGCACTCGCATCCGCACCGTTGTCTCAAAATTTCAGTTGTGCACCCACAAAACCGCAAAGCAAAGTTTGTGCAGCTAAATGCAAACATAAGAAACCGTAACGCACCTGCCAGGGAAACTTTTCGCTGTGGTTCTCCGATCGAGTCACGAAGCAGGGAACGATGGAGCGCAGGTAAAATGAAAATGCAGAATTTTCGGCGCTATGCGAATAAGCTGGGAACGGAAGGTTGTAGATGTGGCCATGATGTGGGCAGCCGTAGAAAAGCACCAAGAAAGGAGCTTACTGCACTTCCGAATAGCGCTCTTGCTGTTGTTGCTGCTGTTATTGTTATTGCAGCTACTATATTTGTTGTTGTTGTTGTTGTTGTACTGCTGGCGGTTGTTTGTAGAAAGTTTGGTGCGTGCGCGAAGCCATAAAAATCAACGATGTGGCAAAAGGCTTTTGACGTTGCTCAGCAGAAAAAAATTATGCTTTTATTGAAATTTTAAACACTTTTCATCATAAAACTTTGATTGGAACATTATGTAGGTGAACAATTCTATGTCTAATCGTCTTTAATATCTTTACATTAGCAATATATTTCAAAAATGAAATATTATTACGTTTTGTTTCATCCCAGATCTACAAGTAAGGAACTCAGCGAGCTGTTTCGAATCTTAAATAAATGTCTCATTTGTTAATAATTATTGGAAGATTTTACAATCTTCTTGAACCGGTAACTGTCGAGCATCGTTGCCCTGGTTTCTGGTGGATGAGGGATGCACAGCATCGATATCGATAATAATCGACATTCGTCTCGATCGTGACTCGATAAGTATAGGAGTTCGAAGTGTTAGAACGAAGCGAGTGGACGTATTATGTGTGGGCCGGAACTATTTAAAATAAAATCGGTGTATAACATTGTAGGCCTAGTTTTTAATTATTAATAAAAAGATAAAAACGTTGCACCCTTGAGCAGTAAAACTAGTTGCTCATCGTTTCCGTTACAAACGAAGTAGCTACACAACAGTGATTTTTTCTATTTTCATTGTTTCTAGTCTAAATAAATAATTTAGTATTAGGTAAATTCAAATGTTAATGTTTATTTTTACTTTTATTAAGAACTGATTTTAAAAATTCTTTGTTTAAATTGTTTACATATACTTGATAAATAAATTTTAACTAATATATGTAAAGCTCTACTTGTTGCACTAGGAACTAATTACCATTTCATAAATAAATAATATTTCATGCATTTTTTGTGTGAAAATACTTTCAAAACCGTATTGGATAGTTTTTGTTATCAGCACTGGAATTGATATAAGTCAGTTGAAATGTTTACAATATGACTTTGCTATTAATGCCTAGTAACAGACTTTTTGGCAACTTCTTCGGTTAAAATATGATGCGTTTTAAGTTATTAAAGCGGTTGTGTTTTAAAAGCTTAGGCACAGAAGTAAAAGATATAAAGAAGTATTATATATAAATAACACTGAAATGCCGAAATCAAACCAACTAAACTCCAGATAGTTTATGGCTTTTCATTTCCCAAAAACGGATATGAATGTAATTCATACTCAAGGATACTTGTACATGAACAAAATTCTTTAATAAAATTTAATAATCTGTTAGTAGTTTTTGTTCTCATTTACATAATTTAAGTCCACGCTATATTTCAAAATTTTTTAGACAAATCGCATAGACTCTACAAACTATGTGGATAAGAGAAGTTTTATATACTTACATATATATTTGGTTCCTATTTCTTCCGGCAACTGTTATATTGGATAGAGGCAAGCGAGTTTTAACTGTGTATAGACATTCCCTAAATGTCAGAAGACAAAGCCTTTTATGGAAAATTTAACGCATATAAATAATTGTTCCTAAATAGAATTTTTCGTAATATTTTTAATTAATACATTTGAAAGATATGTGAAAATATTTGCTTAACAATGCGATACTTGCTGGCACATTCTTTGTTTTGAAATATCCAGAATGAAATATTTTTATGGCCATATATTTTAATTTAAATTTTCTAATTTTATTTCAGTGCTCACATGAGGAAAAAGTGTAGTGCGCTTTTGGCCACTGGCAACTGTCGCATGCAAATCAATCTTAGCTGTCTGGAAACAGCAGCACAACAACAAGAAGCATGCAAAATATAATTGCAACAACAAGTAGAACAACGATACAGCAAACTAGACAATTTATGCATGCTGCCAGTTCTTGGTTGCAAAATGTACGAATACAATATGCTTGCCCCTCATCCATGATATTGCCGCTCTGTCTGGCCGGTTGACCTGCTCCCGGCTGGCACTTAGATCTGTTTTACATATGTTAAAGAGGATTTACACATACCAGCGCACACAAATGGGCGTGTTGGTGTATGTGTGTGTGTGTGTGTGTGTGTTTGTGTGATTGTGTGTATGCTGACATTTCGCTCGGTTGCATTGCAGGCATCTTCTTGCAACGTATTTGACAACTAGTTTTGTCACTTATGTTTCATTTCATATCGTAAGAATTTTCGAGCATTTTCGGTCATTCGGTCATGCATTCACTTATTCATTCATTCATTCATTCATCTATTCATGTCGGCAGCAGCAGCAACAATGTCAAGCAGACGTGCGTTGGTTGGCCCATGTCATTTGTCATTAAACACTTTGCTGCAGCGTCGGCCCAAAGAAATCGCTGTTGGCGGCCCCAACAGCAAACAAGCAGGCAGGGGCAGAAATAACAATAGCAACAACAGCAACAGCAACAACAACCACAAATAATAACAACAGTCTTTGGGCCAACCTTATGGTTAACATGGCGTATGCGCAATATGTTTGCTTATGCAAAACTGTCTTGCTCGTACATTGTAAGCTTTTTTGTTGCTGCTGTTGCTGTTGCTGGCTGTCTTCATTTGTTTATTTTGCGCTGAGATTCAGTTTTTCTCTATTCCTTTATATGTTTGTTGTTGTTGTTGCTTCTGCTGCTGCTGCTGCTGTTCGGGTGGGTGTTATGCGCTTTGCTTGGCGTATGTTTCCCGTCTATTTGCCAAGGCAAACCATAAGTAAAGATTTTAAGCGCATTTCGTTGAAAATTCTAAATCAACAAGCAGCTAACAACGACTACAAAAGCAGACAGAGATGGATACAAAGATCCAAGAGAGAAACATTCAAAGATAACATCATAAATTTTCAACAATTCCTTTTTTTCTCTCTATTTTTTCCAGGCGAACTTTTTAGCATGAATTTACCACCAAACTCCTTTCGTGTGTTTGTGCTTGTAGCATGACAATTCATGTGCATTTTTCAGAATTTAGATGCAATTGCAGCAGTGCAGCTGCTTGATTAATAGCCAGCAAGTGAAATCTTCAATTAAAGCTAAATACGTTCTTGTGGCTCAGCCTGAAAATTCTCAGTGCCAACATCTAACTGGCCAGCCTAGCTCTTTTAATTCACGTCACCGCAAAAATTAGTATTTACTTTAAGCCAATACCTTTGTGTTGCCCTCAAAATATACCGAACCTAACCGGTTTGTTTATAAAAGGGCACATTTTTCAAGCAATTTTTCAAATGAAAAGTGCCGAGAGTGGACTAGGAAAAATGTTCCATAAAGGTTAAGTGAAAAGTACAAAAAGTGCTACAAATTGTGGCAGGAAAAACGATTCTCAACTTAATAAACGTAGAGTGCATGAGGTGCTGTTTTTGAAAGTGCGAGAGAAAAGCCAACCTACAACCACGTACATAGTGTTGATACATTAGTCGGCCTCGAGCTAGGCAGTTTTTTTGTTTTGTAAGTCTTCCGAAAGAGCACTTTCATCTTCTGATATTCTGTTACCTATTTTCTAGGTGCGTAGGCAGGGGCATAATTTCTAATGGCTTTTGATGCCACACATAGTCTGTTTGAAATCCCTGTTTTAAGGTTGTTAAAAAAAAGTACAAATATACCTTTATTTTGAGAAAGAATAAAGAATAAGCTTTTATATTTGTATTTGAGAGTTTTATATTGAAACTTCGTTAAATATATCATTATTGATTGAAGTTATTAAAAGAAATAAAATATATATAATAATATTATTATATTAATTAATGTACTCTCAAAAATTGGATAAAGTTTCATAAAAATCAAATTCCGAATTGGAAATATTAATTCACTCTCTGAAAAAGATCCAAAAGAACATCGCGCTGGCGATACTAAGCTCATATCGAGCGGTATCTGGAGTATCAGCTCATGCCATAGCAGCAGTGATACAGATCGACCTATTGGCTGGAAAAAGCAAGAGAGATGAATAAAAGAGGACACAGGAAGATGGCCGTCTATACTGACTCCAGATATTATAACTTGTATACGAAGGAAACACGGAGATGTCGCTTATTAGCTTATCTATATAAAAAGGTGTATACACAAGGATGCCGACATAGACAACATGGATTATACAATATTCCACTACGAACAGAGTACAAGACAACGCAGGCGCCTAACACAAGCCCGTAACATTGGAGGATATTATAGCAAGAAAATGCCACAACGAGGAAAGCTAGAGGTAGCAGCATTTGCTATAGATATTCTACGCTCGAAGGAAAAAGATTTGGATAAAGGGACTTAAAAACGTATGCAGAGAATGTATGGGAGCGTAATGCGCATATGGGGCCCTGCTTCGAAGCAATGGAAAAGCACTTCCCAAGTGGAGATAGGTCCTTGACGAGTGGGCCTTTATTTACATTATTTATTTATTTAAAAATTTATCCTAGCGTTACAAGTACCAGATTACTTTTAAATTATTACGGTACTCAGTAAATATTTATTTAAATTTAATTCAGTTAATTATTAATTAATATTTATATAATTATAATTAATAATTTAATTACAAATTTAATGTAGTTTTATTTTACGTTATTTCTATTTCTTATTTGATATTATTAATTTACTAGTTAAGTTGGTGGGAGTTCCATATTTCTTTCTGCGACTGCTGATTGAAAGATGCATTTCCTCAATCCGAAAAAATATATGGTCAATAACTTATACATTTATAACTTTAACTTTTGTATACATGTATATTATTAGTTGCATTTAACATATTCTTTATTTTATCGAATTTTCAATTTCAAAAATTCAAAATTTGCAGATATTTTGATTGAACAACTTTTGCGAGCTCATATTCTCTGTGGGAATGTTTCGCAAAAATGCAACAGGCAATTACACATTTTTCAAGCGAGGCAGCTTCAATTTGGCTTGGGAGCAAGGACGGACGGCTCATTGTTAAGCAAATTGTAATAACCTGCTGTTACATTTTTAACAAGCAGCAACAATCACTTCAATTTCGGGACAGAAGCTGAAGCCTGAAATTCAAATGCAATTTTTCCTAATACACTTTGGCTTATTGAATTTGTGATTAGGCAAATAAACTCAATAGAATTACAAGTGACATACAAGTTAAGAGTTTATTGTGATCAAGTGGTCGACACCTGCAAAGTTGACGATTCCTGCTCTACTTCATCGCCCCCAGCAAACACACACATACACACACGCAAAGCATAGGCGTGTGTGTAAAGTAAATATTCATAAGCATTATTTAAGGTTGAAAGCATTAGCAGCGTTGAAAGAAAAAGTTCAGTTGCCAATTTGAGGCAACTGTTGGCCAAAGTGTCAAGTACAACAAAACGCGATGAAGAAGAAAAATTCCAAAATAAAATCAACTACATGCATACATATATGGTGTATAGTACATACATATATGTGTACATATATGACAATATAATAAATTTTCAGAGCAGAAATTGATGCTGCCAGGCGCAAAGATTGTTGTTCTTGTTCTTGTTGTTGGTGCTTGTGCGTTACTGCTGTTGCTGTTGTAGTTATTGCCGCTGCTCTTGTCGCCATTGTCGCCATTGTTGGCGTTTATGTTCTCATAACAAATTCATAAATTCGATTTATTTTTCAATCAAAATGAATGTGTCGCACTCTGTATTGTTGTTGCCTATTTTGCTGCTGTTCTTCTCATCCAGGCAATGTTTGAAATAAAACTCAAGTATGCAGCTATATTTATAATAAATAAATTAAATAAGTGCACATGACTGAAGGAAAAGTTACAAAATCGCTGGCTCAAGCCAGGTAAAACTAATTAAAATTTAGAAATTAGAAAAAATGTTGGCAACTCCGAAGCTGAAATACTCTTTACAAACAATACTTTTGATTAGTCTCCGCTCGTAATATTTTATCGATTGTTTCTAATTTGAGCCAAGTTTTTCAGTGCTGTTTCGATGACAAATTCTCTTGAATTAAATTTGTAGTTTTATTATTTAAATGTGACACATAGAAGTGCTTTAAAAATAATACTTTTACAATTCATGTAACATGTATTTATGTCGTATGTCTTTGCATAAATTTGTTAAAAGACCAAAGAATAAGTTGATGATTAAATTCAAAACTGATAGAGGGAATAATCGCTGTTCTAATTCTATTCCGATTATTCATTAGTATCTTTTAGGTGAACGGGTCATACCCAATTGTGGAGAGTATAAAATCAAGCGACCGCGGCAGCTCAAAGGTGAACACAGCCCGAAAATATGCACACCATGGGCAACGGCAACGGCAGCAGCAGCAGCATAAAAATCTACATAGCCTCACATAAATTATGCGTTAAAACAACAGCGCGCAGTGTTTTATCTTGTCTATCAAGAGTGTTTAGCAAGTTTTGAAGCTGTGGAGCCATTATGCAAATATGCATACGGCCAGGCCAGCAGACAAGCCGGTGAGGAGTTCCTGTGTAGACCGTGGTCGCAGCACTCGATCCGCAAGCTCAACGGGTGGCAGTCAGAGTTAGGGGAACGGAATTGGCAGTGGGAATTGTAGTGGGAGCGGAGAGACTCAGAAAATGCCAAGGTGCTTCTGGTTGTGGAAATATATACGTGCTTATGGAAATACATATTTTACGAGTATATTTTCTTTTATTTCCGAGCTCTCACATAATTCTAAAATGCATTTCCGCCACAAGCTACACAACAGAAATTGCTTTATGAAACCCAATTTTCTATCAAACATATCAGGTCGCTATGTGAAGCTGAGACTCACCGAAAATGTTCTGACCGAGTAAGGCCAACATTCAGGATAAACAGTTGCCGAGCGACACCCGAAAAAGCAGGAGGCATAACAGCGCCAGCGAGAGCTCTGTTAATGTCTGTTAATGTTGTTGCAGCACATTCTGCTGTTCGTAACAGTCAGACAACAGCAAGTTTCCAGAAATGAACGCCATAAGGGACAATATTCAACCCCCCCTTCCAATAACAGTTCCAGCAACTGGTCACGATAACAGCTGCTAGTCACTGTTAGCTGGCGGCTAAGAGCTCTGTACCTTGCCTGTAGAGATATAGAATATATACTATATATAAAATATATACAGTTGCACTAAACTCAATATATACACGTCGATTCAAAAAAGGAAGCGCTGGATAGGAACTTAAATTTGTAGAATCAACGTAGATGATTTATAAAATAAATATGAAAAGAATAAATAATATCAATCTATCTATGCAAGGGCGTAGGTCATATGCATAAATTATTTTTTATTTAATCAAAATTTTAAGTTTTTGGCCCCCCTTTGGTAAAAGCTGCCTACGCCCATGTATATACTTAAATAAAATAAAAACTGGTTAGCTAAAATATTTGTAATGATTTGTTGGTTTTGTCTTCATTTGATGATATGTCGAGCATGGATTGACTGATTTCAACAAATAGTTATTTTTGTTCGTCTCGGAAGAAAGAAATTATATCTCGGGAAGACAACAACATCTCTGATACAGAACAGACAGATTCCACAAATTCTTAATAAGTTAATAAGTTAGCACATTATTTATGGATTCAGAGGCGATACGAAGCTGCTGACAATACTGATACTAGTATTTACACTACAATTATTTCGATATACTCGTAGGTACCACCCTGGATGCTTATCGCTGTGGTTATCTGTGTTTCCTTTAAAATTCAAGTTGAAAAATACATTTGTTTTCTGGCAAATTGTGTTTAAATTAAAGCTAGGTTGCTCAAAAACTTTAATATAAAAGTCTTGTAAAACTTGTATAGTTGCTCGTCATTTAAAAGGTTTGACTTGTAAGATTTATTAGGTGAATAAAAATAGTTTAAAAAAAGCAGGCTTTGGCATCTGCACTTCCGATTAATTATTCAGATTTAATCTGTTTTACGAATTTAATTAAAGAGAGAATTAAATTAAAGAGAATTACTTAATTTCAAATATCGGTGTGGAGCTCTAGTTAATTGTTCGGACAGTACTTATTTCACTGATCGCCAGTGTGCTTGAGCCTTCATTGCAGCTGGTCAGTAACAGAAGACGACGCGTCGGCGACGCTGCATAATACAAAATAAAATCAACAATTTTTCTTCACTTTGCGCACGGTAATTATGCAAAATGTCAACAAGCGTTGGTGGTGGCATTGTTTCTATAATTGTTGTTGCTGTTGCTATTCTTGGCGCTGCCGCTGCTGCTGCTGGTGCTGGTGCTGGTTTTACTGTTTTTGTTATTGCTGGTTAAGCAGCGTGCTACCTTGGCTAGGGTTGACTTGGCTAGATGGCTACTGTTGGTTTTTAATTTCCAACGCCAAGGCAAAGCTCAAAAGGATATACGAGTGCGTACTCATAGTTGCATTTTGCAGCATTTGTTGCATTTGTGGCGTTTTTACAGTTTAGCATTTTGCTTTTTGCATTTTCGCCGCCCACGTTGACATCAGTAATTAACACAAGACAAAAGGCAGAGCCGTCCTCCAGCTGAAGTGTTGCGCTCTTTGCCGGCCTTTTGCACTTTGCAGTGATTAAAGTAAATTCACTTCAACGGCTTGAGTGTGTTTGCCAGACCTCAGACGCAGGTAAAGCAAACAAAATAGCGTTGCGGTTGCATCATTGTTGGGCAGCGGGAAGTGGAGGCCACAGAAAGGCAGTGGCCATGCTGTTCACACTAAATTACATCTGCACAGTGAGCTGTCCTTGTTGTTTACCTCTACACAGATATTGTACAAGTAGTATGTTCTAGTGTGTGTACTTGTATATGCATTTTCAAGGTGCTTCCATAGTTGCCCTTGTTGCGGTTCTTCTTGATGTTGTTGTAGTTGTCGTTGGCGTTGTCGTTGTTGGTTTTCATACTGTGCTTGTCATTTCCGCTCGGTGCTCTGACTGAAGCAAATTCATATGCGCAGCCCAAAAGTGTGCAACAAACAGCTAAGCATAAACGCGAAGCACGTTGCACTCGACTTCGGTCATGCATCAGCATCAGCATCAGTGTCAATATTGGCAGACAGTTGCTTATGTCACTTGCCAGCTTGAGGGCGATATGAGCGTTCAATGGTTGCCAAACATGTGCACTAATATGGCCATTTAGTGAAGAAGCAATAGGAACGGTTATTGATGTTTACGACCAGTCCAAAGAGGTAGAATGCTGAGTGGGAAAGTGATTGAAATGAGAACTTCTACATGTAAAATGTTTTAGAAATTCTATGTGTATTCTATATGTATACATAGATGGTTATTGCGTGGCCGAAATTCAAACAGGTATATACAAGTACTAGAGGGAGCCTGGCTCGTTTGGTTTTACAAAATTTCATTCAAGTGGCAGTTTATTTCTTAACAACACATAAATCATCAAATAAAATTGTAACTTAAATCTTTGCCGCCGATGCTACATACACATATATAACCTCGAATTCTAATCATGATCCAGGAATAATTGCTTTCCTTTAAAGTGCCACTGCGATTAAAATTCGTCTCATTATGCTAATCATTTAGCTACCTTCTGCTCTACCCTCATATATTTACTTTTTATGTACATCCATTGAGCTAATTTCTAGAAACGCTATATAGCAACTATTTGTTACAAAATTAGCAAACCTTTTAACTCTTCAAGTATGACAGTTCAATGTGCTTCTAGCTTCCTTTTACAAATAAAATACATCGATCAATATCATATTTTACCCCAACAGACATTTTATTTCAAATCATGCTTGATACTATTAAGTGATTAAAAAAGCAGCCAAATACACAACAATAGGCAAATGGAAGCCAGTCTTGAATGTCAAGCTCCTAGTTGCTTGTACAATATCGGCACGTAATCATCGTATTCGGCTTGGAAGAAATTGCCAGCAATGGGGTCGCACAAATTGTATTTCTTGGCGAACTCGGCGATCTTGAAGCCGCCGCGACCATCGCCGCTGTTGTTGGGCAATCGTTTCTCGTCGAAGTTGACCTTGCACTTCTGCTCGTACACCAGGAAGATGTAGCGGTGCAGGCCGGTGTCCTTTGGCGGACCAGAACCAATATACGCCGATAGCTCGTCACCCTTCACGATGGCATTGCCCGGAATGTTGCCAACGAGCCAATGATGCCATTCACGAAATTTGGGATCCTTGCGGCTGGGTGCGTCCGGATCCGTCATGCACAGCGTATAGAAAAGTTTGGCGTCTGCTTTCCATTTGACACACGGCGGGTCCTTCACCTGAGTGGGGGTCAAAACCATACCCGGTCTTACCGAGATTCCGCAAGCATATTCCACGCACGCGCTTTCCTTGGGCGCTTTGGGGATGACATCTGGCACAACGCAGTGTTCTTCCATGTCGCCTGCAATAGTGCTGGATGAATAATGGCGTAGTGTTGCTCTTGACTGTAGGGGTGGACTGCAAGCTCCACAGCATATCTTTGTTGATTTTATCGCTATCGCATTATATTTGGCAGCTGTCAATGGAACTACCGGCTTGATTATGATATTAAATGTGGGAATCAAGAACGGCAATCTTAGCACGTTGTGTCCGAATCTCATGCGCAATAGACTCATGTTCTGGCAAGCTCTTGCGATCTGAAAGAAATGGATATAATTTTGAACGGCTTCTGTTGTGGGAACTCTATCATTCGCAGTACTCAGTTATTTGGCGCTATCGTACTTTTTTGTTTGGAAACAATTTTAGATGGCACGAGAATAATTTGAATTTAAAGTTATTCTAAAATATTTGAACCGTTTATGAAAAAAATAAAATGAACACCTACTATGTGCACAACAAAAAATATGTTATTATTGAAGCTGAAGTCATAATAAATCACAATAAGTTTCATTCTACATTTTCCCTGTTTTTTATGTGTTTTATAATTTGTCTTTAATTAATTTTCCTTTTTTTTTTAAATATTATTCAATTTAATTTGAATGGTAAAATAAATGTAGAATATTATGTAAAAATGTAAGAACTAGAGTAACCAATCTTGATAACTGTGTTCCCCTAAGTCAAAGAAAGGACAAGTCTGCATGTTTTTCTTGATGCCCCATCCTTCCCTGCTTTTCATATTTTTTATAATTCGTTGACAAGTTGACCCAATTACAAAATCCACGCATACTTTTCGCTACTTATTAAAAAATGCAATCAAACTATATTTACTTTCTTTTGCGAGTGGGAACAGGGTTTTTATTCCAATCTTGTTGTTTATTTATTGTATTGCTAACAATAGACTGCCATTTGTTTGGAAATATATAGTAACATTTTTCTGTATTGTACCTACTTTTGCAGTTGGAAGAGGTTGATTACATTTAAGAAACATTGTGTTTTAAAACTTACTTCACAATCAAACTTCTATGAAATTCCGCTTTATTTTTCCAAATGGTTGCTTCATAAACTTATTCAAATTTGCTTCTACTTGCAACAAATGAATGGCTAGATGGCATGGTTACATTATTTTATTTCAAAACACCTAATTCGTATAAATGCGCGTTCACAAATCCAAAAATGTAGGTTAAACTATCAAGCATCAACTTTTCACCCGACTTCATTCACAGTTTCCAAGTCACATAAATTCAAGTTTATGATTTCCTTCTACATACGTTTAAGGGTATATAATTCATATACACATACATACATACTAACAAATAAGTGGGCGCTTTTGTGTTTGTATTTCTCTGTCGTCACTTTACAGATTATGTGTGTGTTGAAATGAAAGTAGGAAGGAATTATTTCATATATCAAAGGACAAACAAATGCATTTGACATTTTTACGTCTTAAAACTTTTATTGGTTTTATGTGTTTGTAAATTTTTGGGGCTGTCAGTTTGTATGTCAACAGCATTTCAGCCACCCCAGTGGTTGCCAAAAATGGTTGCCAAATCATGCGGGGTTGTATACTACTTGTGTACATACATACATATATATTGTGGGTCCCTTACAGTAGAACGTTTCTTAATAGCAAGCGAATGGGATACTTTTTGCTTTATTTTTCTTTTAGGTTATTTAATATCTTCAAAGCTCAAGCGATTTGTTTTATTTTTAATTACACCTGTGTGCGTGGGTTAGTGTGTGGGTGAGTGTGTGTGTGAGTCTGTGGGTGAGTGTGTGGGTGCGAAATTCTATACCGCTTCAAGCAAACTCTACCAAATCCAAATTGTGCGTCAAAAATTGCAGGTCTACATATATGTACATATATTTTATTACCGTCAAATTTTTATGATATGCAGGACACGGAAAGTTAGCTCTACGCAGGGTGGCTGGATAGAAAAGAAAGAGTCCAGGTAGAGAGAGAGAGAGAGAGAGAGAAATTTTGCGCAATGTGCGTGAATTTGTATGTAAATTTTAGATTTTGTTCTCTGTGCTTTAAAGTTGAAGCGCTCTTGGCGACAACAAATTTAAATAGAACAAAGCATGGTAAGACAATGAAATTGAAATAGAGAGAGGTACGCACGGCAAGCAGCATAATGCATATTTGATGGCCGCTTTTGGTTTGGCAAATTGCCTGCGTCAGAGTGCCAGAGTTTTTAAGTTGAGCGGCTTAGGTGACTGGCGACTAAGTCATGCGTAAGCACATTACGCATACGTCTCGTTACCTATGCGACAATAACCAGTAACAGTAACTAACAACAACAAGGGTGGCATTTTAAGAGCCCTGCAATGCTCGCACATGTGCTCGTTCTTAGAGCACACTTGCTCGCTCGTCTAGCAACAATGTATGGAACTTTTTAATGGATTTTCATTAAGTTGAAAGAATGGAAAGCTCTTAAGAAGTTCATTACTGCGATAGCATTGGCAATGGCAGCCAAAATACGAGTTCGTAACTGAACCGGCCAAAAGTTTATTCGGCCATTTAGTGGTGCTGCCAAAACGCAAAGCTCATGGCCACCCCTTCCACAGCAGACACTAGCCAAATAGTCGGTAAGATGCTAAAGTTAAGAAATGACAGAGTTCCCAGACAAATACATGAAATGGGGCTGGTAAATGATAGAGATGAGCGTATGAAAACATTTACTGGAACGTCTGCTTTCCTTACTTGAAACCATAATTAATTACCAGCTTTAAGTTCAAAAATAAAATCAATTGATTACAACAATTCAAATTATCCTGAATTTTAAAAGACTTAGTATTCTCTTTCGGGAAATAAATTTTGTTTGTTATCCCAACCGTTCCATAAAATCAATAGCAATTTGTTTTTAGTCAGTCCATTGCAATATTGTAAATTGTAAATATTTTTATACAGCATCCATGGTGTTTATAATTTCTTAATAAATGACGATACATAATGATAGAAAGCAGTCATTCTTCAATAGTCTTGCGTTAGAGCGCAGCATTTTCCTGTCTGTTTCCTGGATTACAATGCCTTTAGAAATGCCATTCAATAGATGAAATAATGAAAGGATTAAGTTCAGAGTTCAGTTTTGAAAATAACTTTTTACTTGTCTGTTTAGACATATTTTTGACATTTTATACATATTTAATATTTATTTTAGTATGGAATTCTGTGCTTTGCAGCAAAATTATTCGCAATTTTATCCTATGCCGATGCTGTTGTCGTCAACCTCAAATGATAACAATTAATTCAAATATGTCAAGAGTTTTTGATGCAAGTTAAAATTGAAATCAAATACGCCTCTTATGTTTTGAATTTTGATTGTTTTTTGTAAAATTAGTTGATTTTTTCGGCAGATTCGATGTTCATTTCAGGCGTTCTAAAAATGTTGTATCAGCAAACGGCCGCACAGCTCTAATTGACACACACACACACAACTTGTATACGTATGTGTGAGTGCGAGTGTGTATATCTGTGGCGTTAGCTTGTGGCCAGCAGCATTTATCTATCATGTTTGTAATCACTTTTCATTGGATTTGTGGGTGCTGCGAATGCCATTCGCATAAAAGATTTTCGCACATGCTCGAAAATTTTCAAGTGTAGAAACTTTTTTAATTGGAAAACACATTTAAGTGGATTTCATGTTGTTGAAACACACGCACATATTGCACAAAGCCAGCAACCAACTTTTAATGCTGTTTATTTGGTTTAAGTATATGTGCGTCTCTGCGTATGTGAATGTGTAGGTGTGTAGGTGTGTGTATCTCTGAGCCACTATAAGTCTGCAGCAGTCGCTGTATATTTAAAGTTAGAGAGTAATGTGTGTTGGTGGTGGTGCTCTATAATAATATACATACGAAAAAGTTTCGTGTTGCCATTTGCTGCTTTGACTTTGAGCACGGCGCATAATGCAATAGCAATTATGAGCAGGCCAAAGGCAGCACGGCACATTTCCCAGTGCATTACTAACTCATAGTTTATGCGGCACATGCAGCGCCTCATTTCATTGGCCGTTGCAACAGCAGTTACTCATATTGCAGCTGCAACATGTTATATAAATGCCCGTCTCCACTCTGGAGATTGCTGCCAAAGTTGTAAACAACATTTTAATGTTTTTAATATTTCATAAGTTTGGAACTAGTTTATTTAGGTGCATGAGCTTCCCCGAGCATATTGTGGCATATAGCCAAGTCATGCAACATCATGCCAATGCCCGACTTTCACTTTGTATAGTTGCATGCTCGTAGGTCACTGCGTACCCGCTCCTTATGTACCTGAAAATGAACTTTCAACCGACTTTAACTTCAAGCAACATGTGCACATTTTTCACTTTTCTCGTTGCGGAGTCATTCCTTCAGTTTATGAACCAATTGATGCTAGAAACATTACATTGAGCGACCCATCTAATAATGCAAAGACACAAGGTAGAACTTAGTATTTCATGCAGGAACAGACAGCCTGACATTTTTTAATCTTATCATAACATTGCATACATATTTTAATTTTTTATTTGTGTGCGTTTTTTACTCATTTATAAATAATTTATAAATAATTTCTGAAAACTAACTTTTCAGCTGTACTTTTATTATTTTTAGTAACTTGTAACTTCAGAAATGGGTTGTCAACTCAGTCAAAATTTAACCTAAGTAATGTACTCCCATTAATAGAATTTCAGTCATCCTCTAAAATAGATTATCTTTCCGACTATATTACAGAATTAACCACAGATTGTTTTGTCCTAAAGCAAACCAGACTCAGTAATTATTAAGGTATTGTCGAGAGCGAAGTTCTTTATTTCATTGAAGTTAAATAAATATAAATTAATAATGTTGATTGTAAACACAAATTTTGGTTTTGATATAACATTTAGCATCAGTCCTTACTAGTATAGTGTGGTGGTTTCATTGATGCCTAAATATTTATGTTAAAATATATATTTTTATATTTGCTTTACTTATTCTAATGCCAATGAACATCTCTGATATTTTTGTTTTCTTATTTGCTCTTAGCTGATAATTATTTGAAGCCACTCGCCTTTTCTATGCTTCACATATAATTTACGATTTTAGAGCTTTTTCCATTTACTTAGAGTATATTTCTGAAGCACTTAACCGATTTACATACACCATTTTATGTTCACATATCTATACACATATTTTTTTTATATCTTTGGAAAAGTGCAAGTGTCTGTGCGAATTTAGATATATGTTGAACATGGGCATGTGCAGACATTTAACCACAAGCTTTATATGTGTGAGTATGTGCAGGTTACATATTCATTTTTTAGTTACGTCCAACGCTGGTGTGTAAAATATTTTTTATAAGCATATGCATGCGATGTGCATGTAAAGTGAGGCCAACTAGCCAGCTGCTTACACACACACACACACACAGACACCACATTTTATGGCAATGGTTTTACGTCACGTTGGATGCCTGGCGATTTAATGTGAATAGCCCTTGTTGTTGTTGTTGTTGCTGCTGAAAGAGTGTGTAACGATGGTCGGGGTGAGTTGAAGGCATGCATTTAGTATAGTCGCCATTTCGAAACATTATAGCAGTTTTAAAATAGCGCATATCGGGGGCAGTCGGTCTTTATGACGGACAACAAGCAGCTGACACCAACAGCAAGTCTAGTTAAGTTGACCATCCATGTAAAAATATACGAAATACACATTTATTTAAATAAATTTTATTCAGCTTTTAGTTTATATGCTAGAATTCGCGCTATGCGCTTCTATGTTCATCATTTCGTATCAGAGTGCGCACACATAGTTAATAGTAGTACAACAATATACTCATATCTACATAAAAGGTGAAGAATAATGCCAGCACACAGCTGCAAACATATGCGAATATTACGGTTGTAAAAAGCCAAAGCAGGGGAGAGTGAGAAAACTCAAGAAAAAATTATCGCACAGAGTCATGACTAAGATGTAACGAGGCGAGCAGACAACGGCAGCGGACAAAGAACCGCCGCAGACAAAAGCAGACAGGCAGCAACATCAACAACATACACAACAACGTGAAGGCTCGTTACTGCTTCAGGTGTGGAAAAGTTTGTGTGCATATGTGTGCGTGAGTTTGTGTGTAACTAAAGTTTTCTAATACGCCACGCATTCAACTTTCAGAAGGATGTGCGTGATACGTACATCACGATCAAGTGTCTCGACTTTTCGCCATTGTCACTTACACCTCTCAGCTATCAAAATATTTAATTTCAATACAAACATTGCGGTATTATTAGCGCTTGTCCCGGTAGTTGAAATTGATTATTATTTGAAGCTTGAAGCTATTCTGTTTTCCTCTTTCATAAATTTTATCCTACTTTTTAAGCTATTCTGGAACTAATTCAAGGTTTTTTTTTTGACCTTCTGAAATACCATTTAATCTTGAGGAGTTAATATCCTGCCACTCTGGTCGTTTTTTAAATTTATTCAAATACCATGTATACTATGTGAACTCACGAAAAACTATCATCCCAATGGCAGATACAATAAAGTCTGCCGCATTGAAGTCATTTGTCTGGAGCCTAGGAGTGTGGGGCCGGCTGCTGTCTCATCAGCGCTCATTTTCAGTTCAGCGCAAAAGTATGCTACACTTTTTTCTTGGCCAAGCAAAGCAAAAAAGGGTAAGCGCATATAGTTATTTATCATGTTATAAGTTATGATGTCAGCATGCCGGCATTATGTGACTGATAAGCGCAAGAAAATGAGCGGCTTGCATACACGCTCATAAACAAACTAACAAACAAACAGCACACAATGTCATATATCTTTGACAGCGGCAAAGTAAACACAACGCACAAAATGAAATGAAAAATCGAGGTGAGAAAACTTTGACATCGCCGTCATTTGTTGTGCCATTTCTTAAGCGCGGACACTGCAAAAGTTTTTTGTGTGCTAATGCTAAAACATTGGCACACATGAGCACACATCTGCATAATAAATTAAATGAAAAAAGAAAGAAGCTTGAAATTTGAAAATTTGCAGAAAAGAAAAACTGAAATAGTGTACGCTATTTTACTCTAAGGACCGTCGTTTCAGTCACCATACTCCAAGCGAGTAGTTGCTCTGCAGCTTTAAAACTAGTAGCTGCATTGAAGCCGTTTATCACAATCAAGAAGTTACATCAGAACAGATACAAATTTAGAGTGGTATTGGCTATGTTTTTATATTTGAACAGATACAGATGTAGACTGGTATTGGCTATCTGGTATTGTAAAGGTAAAATTGCGTTAAAGGGAGATTTTCTTTATATATTTGGCTCAAACATTATTTTTAAATTGCAGCCACATTGATTCAATCTGGTCGAATATAAGTTACTTGTAATGTAATCCATAGTTTTAATAGTGGGACTGGAATTCACAACACGACTAAATTCTTAACTGAAATATATTATTACTACTTTAATAAATATAAGGAAGTTCTTGAATAATTAGATTAATACTAAATACACGGAAACTCAATGTGTATATGCCCTCTACTTTTTGTCTATAATATACTTCTTGTTTTGTTTTTATAAATTCGTAGTATGTAAATAACCTTTAACTAGTTCCAAAGAAATCTAGACAATTTCGTATGATTCAGTAACCTGACTTAACCTGTACAGATCATTCACTTTGGTGTGTGCATGTTTATGTACTAAAGCGTGTGCTTGCGGAAAGCCTTTCAAAGGACATGATTGTGATACTGACACAGACATACTAGGCGCTAAGTTTGCGCTCGGAGCGTTCAGCCAAGCTAAGTCATACCAAGAATAAAACAACAACATTCTAGGAGAAGTTAGAGCTAGCTCATATTTTTCCTGTAGTGCGATGCTTCCGTTTACCTTTAAAGTATTTCATCAAATCAACCAAAAGTCGGCCAAGTAAGTTGTTTTATAATTGCTATCCGTCTAAAGCTCATGCCTTATCCAATGCCAATGCCAGAAAAACGTGGATTTAAAAACACAATTTTATGACTGAAAGACGCTGGCAATTAGGAGAAACTCTTTTGGCACTACCATGCATTATTCATGACTCGGTTCGCTACAAATTAAAAGCACCCTCAATGGGGTAGAGCTCGCGCAAATAAATAAATATTTAAACAACATTTTTGCGCCCACTGCTGAGCTCCGTGCCCTCTAATCTGCCACATTTTGGCCACTAATTTTGCTTTGGGCCAACGCCCCGAGACCGAGGCGCAACAGCGTGTACTTAGATTATTGCGTAATTGAAGTTATGCATTAAATGGGTGGCTCCTAATTGAAATATTGGTGGCTGGCTTTTAAATTATGTAAAAACCTTTTGCGAAAAACTGTAAAATCTTAAACGTGCTGTTCAAAAATGCACTTTAATTTATTATTTATATGGCTGTACTGCTAAAGTTGAAGTACAAAAAATAAAAATAAGTAAATAAATGCCTGTAATTTTCGTTCACTCAAGCTTTTGAGCTTTGAAGTTGGGCCTTCGGGACATGCTTGTACAACTTTGATTTTCTCTAATTAGCGAATGGCTGCGCCTTTGGGGTATGCAATAGTTTTTTCTTCTGCCAAGCAAAAATTTACATAATGCGCTTTTCGCAAGGAAACTCGGTAATTGGTTACGCAAATTGACATTTCTTATGCGCACTATATACTATATAGTATAAATGTACAAATTCGTATATGGAATCGAAAATGTCCTTTATTAAATTGTGCTACCTACGAAGGCACCATCCTGGGTAGATTTGCATAAAACTGCGCCATCTACAAATTCTTTGCTGCTACTGTTGTTGAAGTTGGTGTTCGTATTGGTGTTAATATTGTTGTTGTTGTTGTCAACAACAATTTGTTGCCGTAAAATGTCCATGAAAAGGGTAACCAATTTTTCGCCGACAGTAGGGACAAAATACATTTTCATATATAAACGCATAGCCACACAATGAAATTGCCTATGAAGCAATAGTTTTTCGTTGAAGCGGCAGTCGAACGAGCATCTGGACGGCAACGAGGAGAATGGTCACACATTTTGCTTTTATTATTGTTACTTTGCCTATTTGGTTGTGGCAGTTTCATGTATTTTTTGCCTCTCTTTATTTTTTACAGGTAAAACCTAAGCTAAGCAAACATTTTGGCCACACACGCATACACACGCATAAACATATACAGACGCACGCATGCATAAAAAAGTGTTAGTATGCTCGACGCGGCTGTGAGGCATAAAAATTGTCCTTTTACCGCACACATAGCCTATGCATGCATGTTTGGGGTTTGTGGATGTAAAAATTCAGACGTGATGTAAATTTCTATTGAATGCTGAATGGGCAGAAAAAATATTTTTAATGGTCTTTGGACAGCAGCACCAGCACCGGCAACGTTGTCGACAGTTAGATTCATTTATGTTGCATGTGTGCTGCGGCTTTTGGATTGAAAGAGCATGGAAAATGGGTTTGAGTGACGGGGTAGACTCGTAGAGTAGAGATGATAATGGCTAGCTGAAGCAACGTCGAATGTCATCATGTTTTGTGTCCGGTTTGCCGTTTTCGCTTAATACTTACACATGCCCATATAATTGTTCCAAGTGCAGCTAAGGAAAAATGCAACATGTTTTGCAAATAGAATTTAGAGAATGCATCAATATTGTTATCGATAAATTGAAATATCACAAAAAGGAATTTCAACTTACCATTTTGTAAATGTCATTTTTGTAAATCACAAAAAATTCCTAGAATCACTCATTTGGTTAAACTAACAATGAAAAACAATGCGCAGAGTGATGGCAACATTTTTTATATTTTTATACATTTAGGTCTATAAAAATGCCACGAGAAATTTGTTGACAAAATGTTGCAAAGTATGCCATGAGTCGTTACGTTTAATATAAGGTACTGCAGTTATACTTATTAGGCAGTTATACTTATAACTTGAATTTTAGAGTATTTTTTATCAATCCATCCAACTCGTTCGTTAGTTAGCGAATTTTCCTTTAAATAAATAAAATGCTTTTATAATGGGGAAAAATTCGCATCGTACTTTAAGCTAAAATAAAATATTTTAATTCCACTAAAAGGGCTTTGAAGAAATACTATTTGAGAGCATATAAAGTCGATATAGCAATCACATTCAATAAGAAATATATACTAACTAAAAAGCCTGATTAGAGTCCAATCCAACGAGATATGTATACCACAAAAGGAGCCGCAAGTACGGCTGCAAAGATTGAATTTTTTTTTTTACTTGCGGGCTTTACCAGACTATTACATTACAAAACCGTAAAAATTTCACGAATAAAATAAAAGCTTTGAGAATTCTCAAAGTATTTTTTCGAATTATAGCACGACAAAAACAAAATTAAATGGTTGTAAATTGAAAGGATGGTTCGTTTTAAAAGTGTTCTGTGTCGTTGGATTCATATTGGTTGTCAAATAGTTTATTTAAAACGTTATTTAAAATCTATAGATTCTAAAAGTGTGATTCAATACCCTTCGATGGTATTGAAACTATATAGGCTGGAGCAGCCAATGCACTTTAACAAAGATTATATTAAATTTATTTATTTACAGTTTTCGGAAGCTGTTGTGAATCGGTTTCATGCTCTGACCATCGATCAATTAATGTAGAGCACCCCCCTTCTTGTCAAAATATTGATATATGGAAATGCACAGCATTTTGGCGAACGACGGTTTTTGTGCCCAGCTCTGCTCTACTAGCTGCAGTTGTTGTTGTTTTGATTCAGGTATATAAAGCAAACAGGCAGGTACACAAACGCGCTTTGAATGTAACATGATTGAGAAATGGCTTTGTTTGATTTAAAAAATAATAATCTTAAAATGCATATGTATATATAAAGAGAAGTTTCATTTGCAAATATCGTTTTGTTTTATGGAATCTTTTCAAATGTAGCCAAATACATTTTGTTATTGCTACAATAAATATAGTTTTTATATCTGAATTTTCTGAATTTTTAAACTTTTTTCGAATAAAATCTAACTTGCCGCACTAGAGAAAAAGTAAAGTTTAATTCCAAAAAATTTGTTTCTAAGCAATCCAATACAAATCCCATTTAATTTGTCTGGGTTTTAAAATTTTGGCAAAAGACAAGAAAGGAGTGTAAACTATTTGTTTTTGTTTCATGAAGTACTTATCTCACTACAAAATCTGCGCTATAATAAATAACGGTGCCAACGTTCAATTGCAACAACAAAGAAACTTTTGCTGCATATATAAATTATGGGTGACATTTTTTATCAACTACTTGTATTACACCAAACTCAAAGATGCCAAAAGAACTTTGCGGCATTGTTTTCGATAGCTAAGTATAAATAAATATGACAACGAAATACCCACGAAAATAAAATGCAGTCCTATGGCAAAGAAAAAAGAAAAACAAAATCAAACACAAACCCAAAGCTTGCTTATTTGCATAAAAAATGCGAGGCGACCATAAGCAAATAACATTGAGCGGCACATAGTGAGACAGACAGAGCGAGGAGGGGATGGAGGGAGGTGGTGGAGTAGAGAAACGTGTAGGTGGAAAAAGCCAAAAATATTGTTGTCAACGACAAAAGCTGCTGGAGCGGGTGCTGTAAACAATGGCATTGAGGCTGTGATGCATAGAGTAATGCAATACGTATTTTATTTTACATGCATATAATTACAATGGGACCACAGCAAGGGCAACCGCAGCATCTGTGATAAAGGGGGCGGCATGCGGGTGCACACTTTTTGTGCATGCAACACGATCCTGCTCCTATTTCTAAGCACGTCTACTGTTTTTTTTTGTTGCCGTTCCTGGTGCTGGTTGCTGGTTGCCAACGTGCATAAACCTCAGTAAGCAATCAAAATGAAAAGCCGCACAACTTTGCGAGCATCAACTGCAATATTTACATGATGCAGGGAATGTGTTGTTTGTGAAGGTGTTGCTATTTGTGTTGCTGTTGATGCTGATGTTGTTGCTTCTACTGCTGCTGCTGCTGCTGTTAGGTGGTCTCTGTCCATTGTTATAAATGTTTTACATGCCAAATTATGCAAAAATGCAATGCACAATACATATTCAAATATTTACGCAAAATTCCATAAACAGCAACACAACAATACACACCCCTTCTCTCTCACAGACTCACACACACACACTCACACACACACACACACACGCACACACTCTTGAAAATATAAAACAAAGCCGCATCATGTAAATTGTTACACGCAGATATTCCGCACATACTACATACTAGTGTAGTACTATAAATGCCAAAGTTTGTTTATACATGTGGTTCGGCAATCGATTTTGCATTTGGAATTTGCTGTCAAAACAACTTAATGACATGTTACGCGCCTTTGGCGCTTTATTCACGAGTTTCTCTGTAAAATTGAATGTAGCATTCTTTTTTATTTCATTTTCAGCCGCGTTATCCTATTACTGAGTTTTTGCAGCAAGGTCGTGTTTACCGCATTTGGGATGAAGCTGAGCGCATGTTTTATTGATGAGGTCACCATGTTTTGCTTTGTCAAGCTGACATTTGAATATTTTAATTATGAATTTGCATTTTATGACAAATGAAACAGTTTTTTGCATTCTATATTTTATAGAGCATGGCATTATTTAACTTGTGTGGAGTATTTCTTACTCGGGTGTGCATGTGGTATCATGAATTTCTGAAATATTTATAAAGACCACAAGTGATGGAATTTTTTAAAATATGACTAGTTTCCAAACTCATAAATAGTCTTAAAATTCAAAATTCGGTTGGAGGGAAAAGAGCAGTTGCATTTATTTACTCATTCATAATCTGAATTGATTCTGACGTCAAAACTGAGTGTTCTAGAACCGCTGCATTATCAGAAATACGGAAAAACGCTTGAGTTGAATCCGTATAATGTTAGCCGAGATTAGACAGATGTACGAAAGAATGCTCCGTTTTTTACAGCGTTTTTAATGCATGACATTTAAAATGATCCTATTACTGTTTTAGCTTGCATTAAAATGTGTGTAAAATAATATAAGGATAAAGAGGCTCTGACTCCATATATTCTTAATTACGATGACACGAGAGTTGATCCGTCCTGGTGTATAGCCTCTCCTAGTCTCTAGGGAACATCATTAAGATATCTTAGGTTTAATGTTTTGCATTTTTCCGGCTTCGTCGATGTTTATATTTCAAGCTAATATGTGAAAAAATCCATTTGAGTTTAAGATAGTCGTAGTAGTTTCTGTATAAGTTGTTATTGTCGTAGTTACTAGTTAGTAGTACTAGTTAGTAGTTACTGGTAGTAGTTACTATGGTTACTAGACACTTAAAAAGTTGAACAAATATTTTGTCATTATTTAGTTGAAATAAACAAGTAAAATTTTAACAAAAGGAAAACCGACTTCAGATCTAATACAATGAATGCTGCACAAAAGGCAGCCACTATCCCAGTGCTTTGCTTACCTCGAGATAAATAAAATCGTAAATCACCTTAATTAAATGAGTAATATTGCCTTGTTGTCATTTAAAATGACATAATGTTTCGAAGATGGTTCTAGAGTAACAGCATTCTGTTCAGGAATGCAAGTTTAAAGTAGTTTTCTCATGGATTCCACAGAACTACACCAAATTTCACACGGAAAGCTTTCAAATAAAAAAATCACTATAAAGTTCAAAGTAACAAAAATAAAAAAAATACAATCGAATTGAAAAGCTCCTTCTTTTTTGAAGTCGGTTAAAAAATAAATCTATATTAGAACTGAGTCGATTCGCCTTAAGCTGTCTGTCGATCACAAACATGTAGCTTGACACTGGTTACTGCAACTGTCCTCCCCAGATCGTTGGGCGGGAATTTCGATTAGACCTACTTATAGATGCTCTCGTTATTATTGTACTAAGGGATTGCATTTAAAGCTTCGGCCAAGTAGTAAATACATGGCTTATATGTTAAAGCACAACTCATGCAAATGCTTTTGATAATTTCAATAAAAAAACAATTTATAAATATAAGTCTACCTGTCGAGCCACACAATGGCACACACCCAGTCTATCCGACTGTTCTCCTATTCGACTGGCAGCAGATACGACAAATGCCACATACATACACATATAAACACACACACACACACACAGGGGTTATGTAAATATGTGTTACTCTGCAGTATCCGTCCATCCCCCCTGAAGCATGAACGGGTATATATGCTGGCCATAAAAACACTTTTATTGCTCATTTGACAATATGGCGAAATCATGCGTCGCTTTCAACCGACCCCCATGGCTGGCTGCTGCTGTTGTTGTCATTGATGCTGCTGCTGCCGGTAAATCTAAATAATTTCGCAATTTTGTGCTGATTTTATTACAGAAGCACGTAGCACATTAAAAAGGCAGCACAATAGGCCCGTCAGCCGACAAGTATGTTGATAAGGTAGGGAATAAAAATTTTGGCGAACGTGGCGTATACGCAATCACTGCAGTCTCCTTTAAGGCGAATAAACTTCCTGGCTGAAACTTTAAGCATAGCAGGAAAAAAATGTAATTGCTAATTAAGCTGCGACACAAGTTGCTCGAGTCTTTGCCATAACTGCAGGTAACCAGCAAAAATCTGAAGCACCTGTATAAATTAGTGTGTGTGTGTGTGTTTGAGTTTTTTTTCCTTGCTTCGGCTATGCTGCAAATGAAAGTTATGCATTTTAATGCCAAGCGCCTGATTAAACTTTGCGGCTGCACTTTTGGGCTGAGAAGCTGCAGCAGCAACAGCAGCATAAACGAGCAGAAAAGTGTGCGCTTAACTTCTTACAAATTGCTGCGGGCTCTTGCTGCTGCCGCTCCTTGAATTTGTTGTCTTGCTTCGTTTTTGGGCATGGGACATGTCAGCCTGCTGCCACAGGACTGCTTATCAACATTACACCGGGGACGCTCCCCACCTTCACATTTTTGGCTTACACGACAGTTAAGGAAAGCGTTGACAAGGTGAGTTAGTGTGGGTGTCTTATTGTTGTTGGAACTTAAGCCATGCTTGGCATTCTATTCTCCTAAGTGACAATGTGAACTGTTTGAAATGATTGCGTAACTTTAGTTGTGCGCGTTAAAGGGAATTTAAGAGAATCTATATATATCCTTTTATACCTTTTATGTCCAAATCTTCTCAGCACTCCATAAAGCAAGGCCAGGCTTACTTGTCGGTCTAGTCCTGATATCAGAATCTTTAATCGAAAAATTGTTCATCTATTTAAAGTGTTAGTATCGCAAATCTTTTTCCTTTAAATAATTTCTAGACAGTATTAATAATTACTTAATGATTAACAAATGGAAATGAAAGATTGAGATTAAAGAAGTTACTATGGATATCGACTGATAACAAAGTTAAAGTAAAGTATTATCTAAAAATGCAGATAACATCTTTAAATTGTGAACTCAATTGTCCATTATTGGAATTAAAAATATCATTTAATTTTTAGTTGAAGAGTTTGTGGCAGTGCTTGAATACTGCTCTTGCGTTTTGAGTCCGCAGTTTGGAAAACTTCATGAACGTATTGAGTCACCTCAGAAGTATCTCATAACTTTTGCTTTCCTGGACTTAAGCTTTCATCATTGGTTCTTTGTTGAGCTACAAGGAATTATATACCATTGTCTTGTCTAGATGTACATCAACTACGCTGTACATAATCGTATTCCAGCTATGTGTTCTAAAAATAATGATGATGAATAATGATTTTTTCACTTATTTTCAACAGCACTCTCTCTTTTCTCTATGAGTATATCGGAGAAAATACGTTTACTTCGTCGCTTTATTTTTTTAGGAGGCTTTTCTTTTAACTTTACTTTCTAATCCTTTATCCGAGATCTTTAACAAGTATTTAAGACGTGAAGATAGCAAGGTCAATTTAAATTATTCTTTCTTAAATTATTCTAAAGAGATGCTTATCCGCCTGTTCATATATGCAAAGCTATGCAAAATTAGTTAATGTGGTCCTATGGTTTGATTTAATTTGATTATACTATACGGTACAAAAAGTTTCATTATCTCATTTTCAAAATTTCTAGTATATTCTTTTACTTGAACGTCGACTCTCAGCCTTACTAAGTTCATTTTTCTTGGTCACATTATTTCTACCATTATACTTGGATATTCCGGCTTTTGAGTCGGCTTTAGCAGCTGCTGTCAACAACAAAAATAGGCCCTTCATTGTGCCTTGGGTCAACAAATTTTAATTATAAAATAACTTTTTTCATGTCTATTTACAGCTAAAGGCACACACATGTGCTCGCAGGGGGGCAGTTGCAGCCGAGGCGGGCACAATTGATGGCAATGCCGTGTAATTAGCCACAAATTGTTTAGGCCTAGCTGCACACGCCAACAGACAGAGCTGGCTGGTCAAAATGGTCAGGCAGTCGACTCTAAACCAAAACCAAAATGTGAGCACAGGCGAAACCAAAGATGACACAATTTTGGGTGCCAACATGTAGCTGTAGCCCGAAATGCGTATATCTGTGTGTTGCGTGACAATGTGTGCGTGTGTAGCTGTGTTTGTGTGTGTGGGTTTGTTTAACTGCTTTGCACCAATTAAGTAGGCCGCACACACACTCGCACACGCACATGCGACAGGACCTACACATTTTGTTAGAAAATTAAAATAAAATTTTTCGTGTGGCACTGCAACATTGTTCAGCATTTGTGGACGCGCTTAAATGTTGTGGTCACAAATGAATCGAAACTTTCTATAGGATATACACACGTGTCGTATACGCAATTAAATGGAGCAGCTGCAATGTAAACTGCAGGATGTAAAGGAGAAACCGTAGATT
Organism: Scaptodrosophila lebanonensis; assembly: GCF_003285725.1. Classification (NCBI taxonomy): domain Eukaryota; kingdom Metazoa; phylum Arthropoda; class Insecta; order Diptera; family Drosophilidae; genus Scaptodrosophila; species Scaptodrosophila lebanonensis. The sequence continues at coordinate 4,784,839 of NW_022060738.1, forward strand.
CTCAAATGCATGTACATGCAGAGTGAATATTTCGAGTTAAGAGAACTCCGTTAAGTTGTGGCCATATTCAAGCGACCAGTGCAAGTGTACAAATAATGGTGTCCCATAATTATACTTCTCAATATAATATGCAAAAGATGTAAATTCAATTTGTTCCCGAACAGTCGTTATTTAATTTAAATTGAGATTAGGAAGTTAAAAATGTAGCACCTAATTGTTAAATTAAATATGCATTTATTTTAAAATTTAAATCATATTGTGACTATATGGGCTATATTGGGAGTTAAGACTCAAGAATAACTTTATTAATAATGCGTTAATAATGTATTTTAAATAATATAAATTATATAAAATTCCTACCTTTCGATGCTAAATCGTTTAAAAAGAAGCTTCAATTTATTTGAAGCATAATATTTAACACTTGTTTATGAGGAATTCTTATATTTTACCCAACAATAATACAAAAAATAATTCAACGACTGGTCTTTAGTCTGAGGTCAGAAGATATTTACTCTTACAGGAATGATCTATAAGCATATTACATACAAATTTTATTCTGTCCCAAGAGATAATACAGTCCTTCGTGTAGTGGAATTATATTGAAAAAAATGATAAGATATTCCAATAATGTGCTGATATATAAATTTTGTAGTTGCCTTGGTCTAACGAAAATGGCAAATCAATTGCACAAAAATGTTGCGCATACGCAGCGTGTGGCTTGTTCCATGTTTCTATGCATCTTAAGTGGTTATTTTGTGTTGACTATTTGCTCTTGCTGCCCAACAGATGTAACAGGTGCAGTGGCGTTCTATAATTTTTGTCGTTGTTGTTGTTTTTGTTGTTATAGGTGCTGCTTGTAGAGCTTCTGCTGCTGCTGTTTTTGCTGTTGCCGTTGCCGTTGCCTTGGCTGCCACAACTCAATTTATTTCAACATGTACTTTTGAAACAATGAATTTCACTTTAGTTGCTAATGGATTTTGTACACAAACACATGCACATACAGATGCAATGAAGGGGCAGCAACAAAAACAGCAAGACGAAGAGCAACAGCAACAGTTCTGCAGAGAACATTGTTTGTCTGTCTGGCATGGTAGCTGCCTGACTGCTCTCAATTTTTTTTTTTTTTTCTAAATTTTTCCTCTCTTTTGTCGTTAGTCGGGTCAGCTGCTAAGAAACTGTTTGAGTGCCAGGAGCTCGCCTTAAAGCACTCCAGCGTTGGCTGTTCGTGTGTGCTGACAACCCTGGTAGCTCTAATGCATTTTTGTGCTTGCCTCTGCGACATTTCGCTTTTGCTGCAACTTGTCAGCAGCACGCACACATCCACACTCACACACTCGCACACACACACACACACAGAAGCACTCATATGTCCAATGACAAATGAAAGTTGATGCTTATTCTGCGCTTGTGTTGACATTTGCGTGGCGCTGCTCTTATTAAGACAAACGGCAAATGCATGGCAGGCATAATAGAAATTGTTGCTGCTTGGCTGCGCGTCCGCTATAATCATTTCTAGACTCGCATGTAATCATGCAAATGACCCAACAGGACTCTCTGGTATGCTGGCAATTAAAAATGCCGCAAAATGGCTGCAGGACATTCGGCAGGGAGTGAGCGCCTGTGCGTATGCAATGGCATTTAATTAATTTTCTTTTAAATTGCATTTGCGTGCACTTGTATCAACACATTTCTCCCCAACTACCCCAGCATTTCCGCCATTGCAACGGCTCATTTACTTGGCCCTCAGCACCAGACAAACTCAATTCATTGTTGACTCTAAAAAGTAAATTTTCAGTTGCTGTGCGTTTTCCCACACACACACACACACAGAAAACTTTTTGATGGCTAAGGGCACCAACAACTCCCACAATGACAAATACTTTAAGCCATTTTGTGACTGTAGTTGATGCTTGTTAAGCCTGCCAAGCAAACGCTGAAGCTGGCGATCCGGCTGATGCTCGACTTTAGACCCAAGCAAATGCCTGAATGCCCAACAAGACTTGCTGTTGTTGCGACTGTTGCTGTGCGGCACTCCTCTTCCCGTGTAAGCTTGTGCTGTGTCCGTACAGATGTTATTTGTGCCTACGACAAGCCATGAGCCATAATAAAAATTGCTTTGTTTTGTATTGCTGTTGGGCATGTTCTTAGAGTCCTAGCTGTCTCTCTTGTCTGGTCTGTATAGTGCGAGTATGTCTGTGTCTGTTGCTGCGCATCTTCGGCATCGGCATTACCATTAACAAGTGTCTCTGATTTAGTTAACAATTGGTATTACATGCTGTGAACTTGTTAGGGCGATTCTCTTTGGACATAAATAAATATTTAAATCAAGCTTATATATTTATTGATTTTATTTGCAAATTCTGTTTCTCAATTGATAGAAGGATTCATTTTATGGGTGTTTTAATGAAAAAATCAAAATGAATTAATATAAATGTAGGGTTGGCAGCTCTTTAACCAGCAGATAATCATCGAACTATCGGGGTGGACAGTCCAGGGTAGTCTAAGAAGGTATATCGTTTTAGTAGTAAGAGTTTGACTTCGGAAGCGAGGAGACGTAGTGAACAAGTTATGAATAAACTTTATTTTATTTGCTCATGAATAAATATTGTACTCCATTGATTAAAACGACGACGTGTGGTGTACTTATTATTAACGTTTCTGGAGTTTCTGCAGCAGATTTTTATTCACTCGTAGGGAACTCACTAAAGATCCCTTCATTTAAATAAATTTGTTCATCATTACGCGGAGAGTTTAAGAAAGAAATCTAAAAATCCATTAGTTCAATACACATTTTAATTTAAATATTTTAATTTCAAGCAAAAAGCTGAAATGGCTTGGCTTGATTATTTTTAATATTCTCGTATATAATATTTGTTTTATATTAATTTCCCAATAGGCAACAGGATTACCTATCTTTGTTTTTAAACAATGTGAGTTGATTTGTGTTGTTTGCTCAAATGATGAATTTATGATTAAATGACTAATATAGTCAGTATTGATATTGGTTTCATTTTGAAAACTATGACAACCATTTATCTTCATTGCAGTAATTTTTGAAATTAAGCATCCACTGCTCAGGGCTAAATGTGTGGTTACATGTCAATGTCAGTGGCGCCACGAGTTCGCCTTCTTCATTAGAGCAATTATGACAAACTCGTCTGCCGCAATGTCACATATCCAGTCGGTCGTATACGTAATCTTATGCAAAAGCACACATTGCGCATACGTCAAGCCACACAAGTTAGTTGACTTTTTGCTGGCAAGTCTCCCCAACGGCAATGGCAACGGCAATGGCAATAACAATAACATTGCTAACTGAAAGTTATTTACTGCAAATTTAACACAATTATGTTTTTGAAGCCCGACATGTTTCCTAAGCATTTCACTTGCTGCCTTTCCGTGAGGATCCGACCACCATCCATACTCCTGGCGGCAGCTGCAAAAGTGTTGCAAGTTGAGCTGAGCTGAGCTAAGCAACTTGCACATTAATTAAGCGTTGCTACACTTGCTTCAGTTGCTGTTATTGTTGCTGTTGCTGTTGCTGCTGCTATTGCTATTGTTGTTATTTTTGTTGATGTTGCTACAACTGTTGATGTTGCTGTTGCTGCTTCTAATGTTGTTGTTATGTAATGTTATATGCAATTTCCTGGCGGTAATGAGCTTTATGACTCGCAACTTAAGCAATAAAATCACATAACAAAAATGGCATACACTCAACTAAACGCCAAGCGCAGCAGTCGTTGTGTGTATGCACGTATGTGTGTGGCATTTGGTTGCATCTTGTGGTCGTCGGTGTTGTACAAAAAATCTCATTTACACTTCATTCGCCTGCACGGACGACAAGAACAGATGAAACTGTGGCTTTTGTGGCTGAGACTCTTGCTGTTGTGGTTTCAAGTGCAAATTACTTTTGTGCAACCTGCCAAAAACTCTTCACTGTCTACATTTTCAGCTTGTGGTGCTGGCATATAATTTTATATTTAGTTATGTGCAAATGTATAAGTGCAGGAGATCATATGTAAAAAGTTTTCGAACTATTGAAAAAGCAATTGCAGCATTTTGAAATGCGAACTAGCTGTTGAAGTCGATACATCGTAATAGCAAATATAACGTTTAATTAAATTAAATTCGAAATTATGTTTTTTTTTACCACTATTCTTCATAACTTGGAAATGTTATGTGCTTTGCAGTTTGACAGACGGCTATGAGATAAATTGGAGCTCTCACATCAAAATAAAATTAGCAACATGACGAACTCTTATTTGATTGTTGACGATATCCATGTTTTCAAATGGTTCAACTATAGTTATATCCATCGAGTATGCCATTAGCGGATGCCGTCGATGACGCATGTTTATGTTTATTGAGACAATGAATTATATTGAGTAAATAAAATTATTTTCATTGTAAACTTAATAAATTGTTGAGTGCGAAAAAACTTGCCTAAAGTACAAATCCATTTATTGAAGTACATACTTCGTTTAAGTTTTTAAGTTCTTAAAACCAGATTAAAAGAAAGCAATTTCAAACAATTCTTTCTTATTCTTAAAACAGACTAATATAGATGTTACTCGTATCAAGGATGAATTACTGATTTAATGGACTTACTTTATATATGCATTTAAAAAGTCGAGCCCACCTTCAGCTTAAATCAAGCATTCAATCAAATATTAATAACTTTTTATAGCATGCATTAATAATTTATTGTTTTTATTTTACATTGAACATTAACATTCATTCTAAATTGAAAAAAAACTCAATTAAAACTAATTAAAAGTTTTAATTAAAAAGTATCCTGAAAACAAACTGAATAGCATTTTTTGTCGTTTTTCTTATTAAGTGAATTGTTAATTTGTATAAGTAATACTTACTTTATAAAAAAAAAAACAATATTTAAAGAAGAATGCTCTCCAGTGTAATGCAACTGGAATGAGATTTATAGCTTTAACTGATATGTTCAACTCATTTCTTTTCAAAGCATTAATAACGTTTATCACAGAAAATGGTCTGATGTTCTGATTTTTGTTCATAACCGATTTCTCTAATTTTCCGACTAGACTGATGCGCGACATCACATTCCAGCGTTTGCTTAATTTTTGCTTTTGTTTTCGTTACTCGTACAAGTACATATTCAAGCATCAACCTTGGCTTTAAATTACACCCTCATTAAATTTGGTCGCTCTTTCGGTTTGGCGTTTATTTTCTTGCCTTAGCCACAAAATCCATTAAATTAAACGTGTTTCCCACCCCCAGGCATAACAAAACCACACACAATCGCAGGAATATACACATACAAGTATAGTATGTACATGTATGTACGAGTCAGAGTACTTAGAAGGGCCTGCGGTTTCGAATTTCAATTAAAAATATTTAGAAGGAGCGCAAGTACGTATAATGCTCAAAAGTCTGTCGCTATTACGACAAATTGTACTCGTATGTGCAACATGTGACGCCGCCGACAATTTCTGGCAGCATTCGCAACTTTTGCGACTTTTCAATGTCTTTGGCCTTGTCGTTGTTATTGTGGCTGTTGTCGAGAAAGTGTTGCCAATTTGTAGACAATTAAAAAACTTTACATGTTTTGGCAGTAAACGACAAAACTGTTTTGAAATTACTTGTGGATGTGAGCGTGGCGACAAATTCAATTCGCTTTGGAGTTGCCAAAACCGATTTCAATCGCAAGCGCACATGTGGCACCTTATCCCCACCTCCCGAAACGCTCACAGTTTCCACACTTGCACGCGTTTGGGTTAAGGAAACTTTTGTGTAAATAAATTCAATTAGTAAGCAATGCCACGCAAGTAAAAGCATAACCACGCACTCAGACAGAGAATCTTGGCAGAACTTGCCAGCCTATATTTCTCGTATACTCGTATGTGCCAGAGCACGTGGCCATCGCTAGTCGCTGCGACAACAACCACGACCTGGAATGTGTGCAGAAGCATCTAGGCTTTGAAAGCGTATTTGATTGCAGCTGACACATGCCACTACAAGACCATCGAGTTCCTGGTATGTTGAATATCTGTGGAGCCATTGATTGTTTTTAAAGTTTTATTTCGTTAACTCGTGAGGGGTGTGGCGAAAAAGTATCCTTTCAAACCTATCAAAATACATAAATGCCTTCGTATATATCTGCAGTTGGACAACAAAATTGACAATAATGGCAATGTCATTCAATGTCACGGATTAGCGCTTCTCCAAGTTAAAAATGTTAACTTTCAATGTAAATTTTAAGGTCGCAGCCATTCGAACATGTCGTTTTAGACACTATGTTCTTCTCCAAAGATGTAGGAAAAGTTAGTAAAATAAAACAAATTCTTGCCAGGCTCAAGACCAAAGGAATATTTGAATGCGTATCGCATACAAAGATCGATCTTTCTAAACTGTTTAAAATCTTTTGTGCTTTTCCAGCCTTAACTGTAAAATCACAACAAATTAATTTTGTTGATGTTTTTATTTATTCCAACTAATTATTAAAGTATTATTAGTGAAATTATAATGCAATCGACTTTCTACTGTTTTGCTATTTGGGTTTTCCATCACCATTAATATTTCCTTGCCATATAACTTCTCAAATAAAGTGCGTTTTATATCCCAGCAACATAGTCAATGATTAGCATAACAACAATAGGCTAGCTTAATTACTAACTGGTATTGAATTTCCGAATTGTGAATACATTACGCACACTGGCATTTTTCGTCAGGTGAGATGGGAATTGTAGTCTATTTCTGATTAAATGTTATGAAGAACTTGAATTCGAAATCATGCTATAAAGATGAATCTAAAAATTGCTATGGGGCGTAATAAATGTGTTTTTATTTTAACAATTATGTGGGTTTTACTTGTAAATAGCTGTCATTATTTTGAAATTATTTGAAGTTATGCAGCTCCTTATTTTACTTCAGGCGACCACACAAAGCAAAGTGAAGTTCAAAAGGTAATCCATCTATAAAGCAGCTACGAACTAGATTTATGCGTAGTTCATATCATGTCAGGTACAAATGTGTGATCTAGTTTAACTGCCGTTTTGTTTACAAAACCTACACTTTTAAGTCCTTCAAATTTATAAAATAAATATGTATATACTATCATTGCCTGTTTGGTGGACCACGTGCAAGGTCCTTCATCACGCTCACTCAATTTCACAAACAAGGACCTTCACTTCGATTCATTATGCTTGTCAACATGTAATTTAAGCTAAATTATTATCAATGCGAGTGCTCTCTGCCTAATTCTAAATATATCAAACGGGAATTGATATCGCCCCCCTTACACCCCCGTACATCCCATAACATGCTTCCAGGCTTGTTGACGCGCTCTGTTGGCAGCCAGGCCCCAAATTTGCAATTGCACTGTGACAATAATGCAATCAAATAATCAATCAATTAATGTCTGCCTGAATTAATGTTGAATATTATGTATTATCGCCAATGCCATCATTAGCACTAAATTCAATTATGCTCCACGTAACAACAAAAACAACAGCCGTATTAAGTGCCTAAGCTGATGATTCATCATTGTTAAGTTCGGGGCCTAAAAGTGAGTGACATGCGCAGGCATTGAACAAATTCGGCAGAACGTACGTGCTACTCGGAAATACAGTCCGAACTCCGTAAAACGAACTTATTTTACATGATAAAGCAAATACATACTATTTGTTAAACAAATACCAATTAAAGTTTAAAGGCAAAGTAAAAACCGCATTCAATTAAAACTCAAAATAGGGCTTTCGGATTAATATTTGGTTGTTAATGTTGGTTCATTTAGTCAAATTATATAAAAATAAATAAATAAATATCAATAAATATAAATACTATTAAAAATAATGTGATGATAAATTGGCAACGTGCATAAAAGTTGGTCAAATACCAGAACTAATAGTTTAGGTCGTGGTAAAAATACTTCAAACAACTCTTACTTACTACAATACTACAATAATACAAATAAAAATGTAGGTATAGAACATAATATTTTTTCATTATTTAATCCAATTTTAATTTTTTGGTCCCTCCTTTGGAAACAAATACATTTATTTTTATATTTCCTATTTACTTGTAGTTGATGTTATGAACAGTGAGCGGCTATGTGGAGCTTGGCAAAATATTTAGCTTTGTATGAAGATTTTCAATATACATTAATTTATTTAATAGAAAGAATCATTCTAATGTGTATTAATAATTTAATAAGAAGTGATGCCATTCCAGATCAGGGCTGCTAGTAAGTGTGGAATCCATTGGGGAATCTCCACATCGCACTGCTTATTGTAATTATGTTGTTCTACATAGTGATCAAAATTATAAACTTGGCTTATAGATATTGCGTTTTTTAGAGCCAAAATAACTATTGAAAATTAAAATAAAATTTGTTTGAATATGATGCTGAAAAGCATAATAATAATATAATTTTTAATATGCTCGGAACTACTCCAAGTGTTTCTTTGAGGAAACTGAGGAGGGTACAGAATAGACCCCATTAAGGAGCATTTCAGGAATAAAATGCTTTTCACAATTTGGCTTGTGGGGAAAAATCTTTGTTATCGGTAGGAATTCATAATTCCATCAAGTTCTAGTCATCTAATACTACACTACATTATCGTTATTTCATAGTACTTCATAGTTTATACAAAGTATCTTTCAGAAAGCTGCTGCATTGTAGTGCGCTGGCCTCGCGTAGCAGAACAGATTTTTAAATTTTTATATAAGCCCAGAAGTAGGCAAAGAAGTTATATTGGTTCCCTTCTGATCTATGCCTGTTCCTAGTTCGGAGGATTTATCACCCTCTGGTGGTTAGAGAAAGTAGATGTAATGTCATTACTAATTTCTTTTGGCTGACACCCGCCGTCAAAGGACGGAAGAAAGGAGAAATGTCCGCGAACGGAGGTTACCTGTCTTCGTCGCCAACCAAGCTCTTTCTTTTTAGTAGTGACTCTACTTACTAGTGAAAAGTTGTGCGCGCTAAGCTCTAGTTGAAATACTTAGAAAGTAAAAGAAAGTTATACAAGTTATTGCAAAGTGTGGTTTACGTTTATATAACCCAAAATATTGGATTTGGCGCTGTCCTATATTTTTGGTGTCCAGCACACAAATTTATACAAGGTTAGTGTTGACTTTTCTTTGTATGAACAATTTCCATATATGCTGATTAGTGGAAATTCTAAATTCTAATTTAGAGCGAGCGATTGAAGCAATAGAAGCCCCCTCTCAGAACCGAGGAAATTAGTTCACATAATTTGTGGTGCTGTTCCAGTTAGGGTAGGTCATTGGCATCATATATATTTTATTTGTTTGTAACAAGGCTCTCTTATATTTAACCCGAAAAGCTCTGCACCGGCTCCGTCATACTGATGGAATAGGCGACAGTTCACCGTCGGCCTTTATATTCGACAGTCGCCGCGTGCCGCTCAATTTTTAATTTTTGTCAAAGTGCGCCGAGTCAGCTGTTTGGTTTTTTTTTACCCAGAGGAGTCATCGACATCGGGCTACCGAAAAGAAATTAATAACTCGCGTCGAACGGTCCAGCAAAGTGTCAACGTGAAAGATTCGGTTTGAAGCTGGATGACCGGCAAATGTCGGCTAAGTGTCCGTCCCCTAACCTCCAAAAGGGCGTGAACGTCATCAATTACCTATAACTATATCAATTTTTATATATATATACATATATGCTTTAAAATTTTTTTTTGTGAAGTCATTTTTTTTTGTTATAGTGCATATATTGCGCTGAAAATTTGTGAAATATTACATATATGCTGTAGCCAAAATATGCGCTAGCGCAAGGCAAAAGGAAAAAAAATAACACCACCAACAAAATAGTGAAAAAAAATGTACAGCAATTTGCTTTGACGCCGCTGTCTCTCTCGCGTAATATTGTTCTTGTTTTCAGCTGGCAGCCACTTTCGAAAGATCTTTTGGACGTGGATCCACCAGCTTTGTATGTAAGTACCACGCTTTACTTATTTACTCCGCCTCTCTGAGAGAGCTTTTTCTTTCGTGTATGAGTTGCGAAAGCGCGTGTGCTGCAAACCGGCAAGCAATATATATGTATGAATTATTATTACAATAAAAATATTGTTTGTATTGAAATCCGTTAGATTAAGGCAACTATTATTACTTGATATTTGGTCACACTTGTTTTGTCATTATGCTTTGTGCTATGTATCTATAACAAGTTAGTTCTCATCAATCGTTTGCTAAGGAAAGAACTCGCGCATAAGCGTATAATAAAATATGTATAACCTCTAAAACTTTAAAGCAACTGCGTCTCACTTCTTCCTCCAACTGCTCTAAAATTATAGCCACCAAAGGTTATAATTTCCAACAGGTTATGGGCCCAGAGCTATAGAGGAAGTGAGAAGTGTCTTTATGGATACTGTGTGTGATCGCGAAAGTATAAAGACAAATAGAAGTGCTTCGTGGATTACTGTGTGTGACCGCGAAGAAGTAAAACAGACAGAAGTGTTTTGTGGATTACTGTGTGTAATCGGGAAAAGGCAAACATGAGTGCGCAGGGGTTATATTCCATCGAAAAGTTGGATGGTGAAAATTATGCGGTGTGGTTGGTGCACATGAAAAGTGTGTTGGTACAGTACGACCTATGGCCAATCGTGTGTGGTAGATCGGTAAAAAATGAGTCCGATACGGCTGAGCAAAAGGCTGAGTTTGATACGCGCGACGAAAAGGCATTAGCAAACATTTTACTAGGTGTAAAAGCGTCGGAAATTAATTTCATAAAGAACTGTAATTCGGCAAAAGAAGCTTGGGATAAGCTTGCAGCTGTATATCAGCCGCGTGGGCCTGCAAGAAAAATTTCATTGTTTAAAAGATTGCTTCGGTTACGCTTGTCAGAGGGTTCAGATGTAAAAAACTATATAAGTGAGTTTTCTGATGTTGTGGACAAGCTCAAGGAAATAGGCATGGATATTTCTGAAGACATTCTAACAATTGTGTTGCTGTCGGGGCTAAGTAAGCCGTTTGAAAACTTTGTGGTAGCTGTCGAGACACGCGAGCAGTTGCCGTCATTGTCTGATCTCAAGGTTAAAGTGTTAGAAGAGGGAGACAGACAACGCGTGAACACCGAAGAGGTGGATAGCAGTGTACAGCAAGTCTTAGTGACGCGTGCCCAAAACAGAGGCAAAAGGAACTCGCAAAATGAGAACGGCGCGAAGCATAGCAGAAAATGTTACAAGTGCGGCCGTGAGGGGCATTTTATTGCTCAGTGCAAGCAAAATGTAAAAAGTGGCGAGAACAAGGACAGTGATAGAGTGCTTGCAATCGTAGCGAATGTGCAAAAGAATAACTGTTTATCAAAAGCAACTTGGTGCCTAGATAGCGGCGCCACTGAACACATGTGTTGTGACAAATCGTGGTTTGACGATTTAAGAGAGCATAAAGAGAAAATCTTACTTGCTGGAGAGAGTTTCATATATGCCGATGGCATTGGTACTGTGTGTGTGAACTATGAGAACTCTACCATTAAAATGGAAAACGTATTATTCGTCAAAGAGTTGCAAACAAACTTTATATCGGTCTCCAGAGCGGTCGAAAAGGGTTATAAAGTGATTTTTGATAAACAAAGCGCGATAATAAAGGACAAGCAAAACGAGAATATTCTACATGCAAACAAGTGTAATGATTTGTTCATTGCTGATATTCACAAAAAGAAGTGCATGTATACAAACGCTAGTAGTGATGAACTGTGGAAATGGCATTGTCGGTTGGGTCATTTGAATATGAAAAGTATTAAGAAAATGGCATGTGACGAAATGGTCTATGGGTTAAAAGCGATTAACGATAAAGTGAACTTAGAAAACGTCCTATGTGAGACATGTGCGAAAAGCAAAATTTGCGTAAAGGCATTCCCAAAGGAGGCAGAGAATCGCGCAACAGAGTTACTGAGCTTAATTCATACAGACATTTGTGGGCCGATAAGCAAGGCGTCTGCCGGTGGCGCTCGATATTTCGCAACATTTATCGATGATTACTCACGCTATACTTTTGTGTATATGTTGAAAACGCGTGATCAAGTTTTTGCGGCATTTAAAGACTTTGTGGTGTTTGCCGAAAAACAATGTGGTAAAAGGGTAAAAGCTGTTCGAAGCGATAACGGTCGTGAATACGTTAGTCGTGAATTTGGAAAATATTTGTCGGAAAACGGAATACAGAGACAGCTAAGTGTACCGTATACCCCACAGCAAAACGGGGTGGCTGAGCGAGCGAATCGCACACTTGTAGAAATGGCTAGGAGTATGTTGGTATATTCGTGCGTAAATGAAAGTTTGTGGGGCGAGGCAGTGCAGACTGCAGCCTATATACGCAATAGGTCAGTAACAAGAAGTTTAGCCAACAAAACGCCGCATGAGGCATGGACTGGTAAAAAACCAAGTGTGGCGCATTTAAAGGTATTCGGCTCGAAAGCAGTGGCACTAAATAAAGCGCATAAAAAGAAATTTGGTGCAAAAGGCAAGGAGTACTTAATGGTAGGGTACTCATGGACTTCTAAAGCATATCGACTGTTTTGTCCAAAGTCGCAGACGGTTATAGAAAGCCGTGATGTTATTTTCATGGAAAGTAATGATGGCGAACGCAAAATGGGCGTAGGGGACACAACATTGTTCGACGAATGTGTGCCATCAAGTAACATGGGTCAATCAGCGGGTGCAGAGGTGATCTGCAATGAAAGTCTTGTGTGTGAGCAAGATGCTGGTGACATTGAAGTATCCGAAGAGGGTAGCACATCCGATGGCAGCGATGAATTCGAGAGCGCAAATAGCGATGAGGCGATGTCGCCTGCAAGAAGTGAAGTCCGTGGGCCAGGGCGGCCCAAAATCGTCAGAACAGGTCAACCAGGTAGACCTCGTAAGCAATACAATATGGTAAATGTATTGAGAGTGGAAGACGTGCCGATTCCAACAACTGTAAGAGAGGCCATGAAGTCAGAAATGTGTCAGCAATGGTCAGAATCGATTCAGAAGGAGATTGATTCTCTTGAAGCCAACAAAACGTGGGAGCTGACAGATTTGCCAGTGGGCAAGAAACCGATAGGCTGCAAATGGGTCTTCGGAGTAAAGGCTGACAAGGATGGCAACGTAGAGCGCTTCAAGTCAAGATTAGTTGCAAAAGGGTGCGCGCAACTATTTGGAGTCGACTACTTCGAAACGTTCTCACCGGTGGTGAGATATTCATCCGTCAGGATGATCATAGCGCTGGCAGTGGAGAAAAAGTTGTTCCTGCACCAAATGGATGTGTCGTCTGCTTATTTACACAGCGAGTTATCTGAAGAGGTTTACATGAAGCAGCCAGATGGGTTTGTAAACGCTAAACATCCAGGCAAGGTGCTGAGGCTGAAGAAATCTCTCTACGGGCTGAAGCAAAGCGGTAGAGAGTGGAATGCCAGGCTAAATGATGTGCTGAAAAAGCTGGGCTTTGTGCCATGTGTGAGCGAGCCGTGTGTCTATATACGCAATAGGCAAGGTAATATGAATATAATTGCTGTATATGTAGACGATCTTTTAATTGCTAGCTCGACGAAAGATGACCTGGAAGACATAAAATCATCAGTTGGCGATGAGTTTGATGTAGTTGATGGCGGCCAGCTAAACCACTTCTTGGGCATAGAAGTAGAACGCGAAGGTGAAACTGGCGGCATAACTATTGGTCACAAGCAGTACGTGGAAAACCTGCTGCATGCGTGGGGCATGTCAACGTGTAAGCCTGTTGCTACACCCCTAGAAGCCGGTCATCAAGTAAAGTGTGATGACAGTGGCTGCACACCCGTTGATGTAAAGAGTTATCAGTCGTTGATAGGCTCTTTGATGTATTTGGCAATAACGACAAGGCCAGATATTTTGCATTCCGTCGTAAAGTTGGCACAACGAAATGCAAACCCCCATAAGGAACACGAAGTTGCAGCAAAGCGTGTGCTAAGGTATCTAAAAGGCACAGCTGATCTGAAACTTCATTACAACGCTACGGGAAAACCGATCCATGGGTACGTCGACGCAGACTGGGCGAATGATACCACGGATCGTAAGTCGTATAGTGGATACGTCTTCATTGGAGCAGGCGGTGCTATCTCATGGGAGTCCAAGAAGCAAAGTCTGGTGGCGTTGAGCAGCACTGAAGCGGAGTACGTCGCTTTGTCTACAGGAGCACGAGAGGCAGCGTACTTGAAAAAATTGTTAGTTGAAATGGGTTTCAACGATGTCAATTGCATAAAATTGTATTGTGACAATCAGAGTGCGCAATGTTTAACTAAAAACCCAACATTGCACAACCGTAGTAAGCATATTGACATCAAATACCACCATGTTCGAGAAATGTATACTAACAATGAAATAGATGTCGAATACATATGTACTAACGATATGATTTCAGATGTTTTAACTAAGAATTTGCAAAGAAACAAACATGTGAAATGTATCAATGAGATGAATTGTTATTAGTACTATGTAAATCAAGTAAATAATGGTTGAGAAGGAGTATTGAAATCCGTTAGATTAAGGCAACTATTATTACTTGATATTTGGTCACACTTGTTTTGTCATTATGCTTTGTGCTATGTATCTATAACAAGTTAGTTCTCATCAATCGTTTGCTAAGGAAAGAACTCGCGCATAAGCGTATAATAAAATATGTATAACCTCTAAAACTTTAAAGCAACTGCGTCTCACTTCTTCCTCCAACTGCTCTAAAATTATAGCCACCAAAGGTTATAATTTCCAACAGTTTGACATATGTTCGCTGCATACGGCCGGCCACTTTCTGTCTAAAGTAATTACAAAAAAAAAAAAAAAAAATTTAAAGAATTTAAATTTGAATATGAAAAAGTTCCTTTATATAATTAAATTTGCCAGCAATATTTTTTTACCCTGATGCTGCACATATGCCTTTAAATTTTAAAATTGTTATCCATAATTTTTATTATCATTTTATATTTATTATTATTATTATTTATATTTATATTTATATTATATACATTTTTATATGAATTTTTACGATTGATAAGCAAAGTTTAAAAATATTTTGAATAGTTACACCACGATGTTTTAACGTGCCGTAATTTACTAGAAGCCATGGCGAGAGGTGGGCTATTGACGTAGGTTCTGGTAATATTAGGGATCACCGGTTTCGACCTGCGGCCAAAGGTGATCATGGTAGGGTGGGCACAGAACCTGCTGCCGCGACACCAGCAGCGCAGCAGAGCGCAGAGGTAGAACACTTTAAAACGACAATCTACCACTTTCCTCCAGACATACCAAATACAAAATATCCGTGAAAGTAAAGAAAAGCACGCGAATTTTAATGGCATTAAATATTAGCGATCGAGCAAGTAGCACTGCGGCCTTAAAGAAGAACCACCCCCATATTGCCGACGACCGCCGTAGCCGGAATAAGCGCGTGCTCCGCTTAGCCGCTACACCCATCATCAGCTCGGCCAACAGTAGTAGCGATATACGTTGCATGCTACAGCATATACAATTTCTTAACTTTCTTAAATAACCTGCTTTTTTTTTAGGGCCCATACTTCTAGAGCTTTTAATATTTACATTGATGCGAGACTGTTCATGGCTATTTTCATAAACAATCGAAAATTGATTTTGTATAAGAGTAAAAGATTCCAACGTTTAATTTAAAATTAAATTAAAAATACATGAGCAGTTGTGTCAGTGGAGTAAATAAGCAACAAATAACGTAGTTTTTTAATTAAATTCGCCATTGTATAAATAATATTTCTTATTGTAGTTGGAATGCTTATTTTTATTTTCTTACTACTACATATCAAGCAATTACTATATATTATGTGTTGCTGAGGCTTAACTTTGCAGTAAGCTTTGCCAAAATGTTCAAAATTAAAATGTGAAATAAAATTGTTTTTAGTTTTCTTGAAATAAGTTTGCCGCCTCGGTAAGCCGAAAAATGGGATTGTTCGAGCTTCAAGTTATTGAGGTTTACACGGACAAGTTCAATACAGGCCCATTTTCGATATGCATGATATTTTTGGCTGTACTGGCATACATTATTCTGTATAGGTATCAGGAAAGCAGGCATTAGGCAATCATCAAACAGATTACACACATAAGTACATGTGCATGGATGGATGATATTTTCGATATGAAATGGAATGTGCAACGAATAAAATGTTAATAAATATAAAATGCGAAATTTATTGCATTGCATATTGACCATCAATTTCGTTGTTTCGGTTGTGGTTTTTGTTTGTGGCGCCAATGCCAGCCAGAATGACCGCAATTAGTGGCCATGCCCCCTTATTTGTGATTTATAATTGCGCATACTTGTGTGCCGCGTTGATTGCAACTTTTGCTATAGTTGTGCAATTAATGGTCATAGTATTTCAAACTACTAGCTGATATTTATTTGTTTCGCTAATTAACTGACCGAAGAGATTGAAAAATGGAAAAATGCATGTTAATATTATGTCATTGATCATGCTACGACACTAAACCGATATGACTCTGAATGCCAGTGTGTACTCGTACAGAAGAGAGTTCATGCAATCGCAGGCTCTATCTGTGCGCTTCGTTGTCAACTTCAGTGGGCGGCAAAAAGGACGAAGGCTATACTCATACGCATGATGTCTTTCTTTGTGCGTGTGACATATGCAAATATTTATGCAGTGCGTCTGTCTGCTCTGTACAGTTGTGCATAACATTATGCAAATGCGCTGTTGTGTGTGTGTGTGTGCGTGTGTGTGTATGAAAAATAAATACACTTACACTGGCGCATGTCAAAAGTCACACACACGCCCAGGCAACCAGTGGAGCGCCATAAAAGTTAAGTAAATATATAAACACGCAGCGGCTTACGTATTTCTGCCTGCCTGCCTGCCTGACTGCTTGTTTATTATTAATGGTGCTGTTGTTGTTGTTGTTGTTGTTGTTGTCATTGCTGCTGTTTGATGCTCTGCTTGTGTGAGTGTATGTGTGAATGTTGATATTGTTATTGATATATACATATGCACGTAAATCAAAATGTTTGTAAGTTGAGTAAACATTGAAAATCAGTTATGCTCCATGCTCCTTCATGTACTCGTATATACCTGGTACCTACCAAAAAGCCCTCATATGCATATGAGAACTGATTGGCAGGCGCCAGCACCACCAGCACCACCACCACCATCACAAATTTGGGCCTACACGTATGTGTGTGACTGGGCGTGATCAGAGCTCAGTTGCCAATGCGGCCTTTATGTAATTTCATCGATAAATTGCGCGTGAATGATGCATAAATCAAATAAAGTTAAAAAATTATATGCCTATATGAACTTTGGCGTACAGCGAACAAAGCGCGTAAGCGTAATATCCATATCGGTGTCGCATCGAATAGCTGAGCTGTCATTTATCAAAAAACAGTTCATTCTTTAACATGCTGGCATTAATTCTGACCGCTCTTAAAAGATACATATTTGACCAAAATAAATAAATCGAATTTCATATTGGGCGACTGAGTTAAATCATTTCACTTTTTCGTAAGCAGTATTTAGGACTGTCCCCAATTCTGAATCCATTTCCTATAGATTGCAACACTTACCGATTTACAGATTTTGGTTATTTCGGTTCAATGGACTTAACCAAAAACTGAAGGAACAAAAATCATGCAACACCTACTGAGGGATTTTTGTTATTGTCCCAAGCCGTGTGGTATGATTGATGTTTTCATACGACATTTTTATAAATATTACATTAAATTTTTTCTGTTATTAAACCAAAATATATTTATCATTTAAAGAAATTATGCATTCTGCTCAAATTTGATGATTTTTGAGCAAAGCTAATACATTGCTGCGACTAACACTTTTCATCGATTCGACGAAGAACAAAACTAATTTTCGGAAAATGCAAAAAAATGTTCATGAAATAATTTCCTTTAAGCTTAGTCGAGAAATATATGAGGAGGTCCTAAGAATTGAAATCTTAATTAATTTCATAATAAATAAAATATGAAAATGCAAAAACTGACAATGTTGACGAAGAACAACCTTAGTGTGCGCAAAACAAGAATAACCATCTAGGGTTAAGCTAAGAACAAATAAAATTAAAGCATTTAGCACGAAACGCAGATCGTTGCGCCATAACTTAACAATTTTAATTGCTTCGGGAACAAATTAACAAAATTCAAACTAGTTTGTTCATAGTTTCTTGAACATACTTTGCTTCCTCAGGTTCGGTGCAACAGAAGGTCTGGCAGCAGCAGAAATGGAGGGTCCACGATGTGTCTGAATAGAACTGAGAATGACTCAATGACCCGACAGATTGAAAAACGGTATGACGTTGCTCTTGTGCACGCTCCGCAGCTAACTCCCGAGCCTGAGCCTCAATAATAGTCTGCCTGTCGGCTTCGATTTGTGCCATCAGCTTGTGATAGCAAGGATGCGATGGATGAAATCCTGGCTCCAAAAGCTGATTTCGCTGCTCTTCGCTAGCTCCTGTAATAGCCGATAAAGTCACGGAGCCGAACGTTTGCTCGTCTTCTCCATCATCTTCGTTTGAGGGACAAATCTCAGAAATGCAACTCTCACTTGACATCTTAAGCATTTCATCTGGAACGCTTACTTCGGACGACAAATCACCGAACTCCTCGGCTATTAGATTTCTAGCCAATTGTACTGACATGAACTCCTTATAGTGTAGCTTGCGGCGGCGTTCGAATTCGAGGCGACGAACCTTCTCCTCCAGCGATTCGGGAAAATCGTCGTCATCGGAAGAATCATCAGAGTCGTGCTCAATTCCAAATGAAGGTGTTTCGGACTGCGCAGCCCTGCGCAGCTTCTCCATCAGCGTTTCTGTGTCCAAGCAACGCAACCCCTCATCCTCAACGATGAAAGGCGTCTTTGGCTCATCAATGGTCATATGACCATAGTCTTTGTCGGCCGGATGGAAAGTCTCTAATACATTCATCTCATCGAATTTGGCCCTCTTTAGTGTAATCGTCGGTAGGATATTGGCGCGGCCGAAATTTTTTAGTATACCGCGCACAATTGGCTTATCGCCCGTATTGTCCATCGTTAAGTTTTTTGGATGAGACAAAATTTGAGAATAAAATATGTAGATGGGCAAATGTTTCGTGTTCTTTTTGGAGTTGAGAATGTGAATGAATAAAAAGTTTGAATAGTAAGTCAGTGGCTGCTTAGGTTAATATTACGGCTTCCTGAGTTTTTAATTTTGTTTTGTTACTGTTCAAACAAATCTATATTTTTTATTTGAATTGGTTTCCAAATAATTCTTATACACTCTATCTAACAGTTGCTTACGTGTATTATTAATACAAGTACATAGCTTGACAAATACATAATCGCATATGTAGTTATTTGAAACAGCACATTTAAATATTTGTTGACAACTAGAAGCTTAACTTGTAATGAATACATTAATACTTGTAAATAATCAGATTAGATTCACACACAGTGTTATCTCTAGACAATGAAATGTCAGTACCATTACATTATTTAGAGCCTTATACATTTATTAGCTGTAATTTTTTCCACTCTCAATATAGTTGGTTCTCTTTACAACTCACTTTTATTTACAGTAAATGTATGTGAATATCTCAACGGCATAACTTTTATGCATTTCTATTCTTTATAGCGATGTCGGTCATTACTGCACATCAGGGCGTTTGTCATCTCGATGCGACGGTGTCAAGTTGCCGCGTTTTAAGGCTCTCATTGCCACAATTTCAGCTCGAGACAGTAAAAGCTTGGGGCTGTGCAGCCGCAGGACATCAAGTTGTTGCTGTGGCTCCTGCGGTGGCTGCCATCTGCTCTAATGAAACAAAAACAGACAAGTTAATGTACAGTTGATGTACATTTTAATGGCATAGCTTTTGGACTTATGCTCTGTGCTTTGCTTTGCTTCGCTTCGTTTCGCTTGATTTCTTGCTCTCTTCCGCTTGCTCCGACTAGCCATAACTGTCTACAGATTTGCATAAAAGCCACGGCCACAAAATGCCGCGAACGCTAATTGAGTGACTAAGCGCTGTGGCTAAAGTTTTCCCCATTCTAATGTCATTGTCAACCGCTACCGTGGACGGTTCCCAACTAGCTGTCATTTTCTCTACCCATAAACCGAAAAGCGCAGCAGCATTATTTGAGTCGTCTTGCCTTCCAGTTACCCCATTATCCGGTTACTGTGAATGGAGCTCATGAATATGCCTTTTATAAATAATTCAAGCGCATGCTATTTGAAGCGTTTCGGTCTGAGGCAATGCCATTGTGCTGATAGCCCCGTAAGCCTTTGCCTACTAACATGCATTATGTATTGCCTATTTAACGCACGCACACACAAACAAGCACACATATACATTGGAGATGTGTGGCTAATACATTTTGAGTTAATTTGGAGAGCTAGATTTGCATTAAAATTAAGTTAATGACATAAATGAGTGACTGAACTGAATATTAACCATGCACCAGAAATTATCTCTACAAGTAACGTGGAATATGTGCTCTTTCTTCTTTGATTATATTTTATTACAAAATGCATCAACTTATATTTAATATACTCCTTATGAAGACAAATAAGTGTTCACTTAGTACTAGTGTTTTTCTGTGGAAAAGATCCAGTTCAGTTATGGTACTACACTATGTATATCGCAAAGCACACTGCACGCACACAAACACACTCACAAAGGGTCCTTAAGTCGTTTTGTAGAGCACCGCAAATTAACAGAGCGCATTGAATGGACTCTATACAAAAGGGGAAAACATACACACAACGGTCGCTCCAAATGTCACAGTCAGGCACAAGCAGCAGCAACAGCGACAACAACAACAACAGCAATAACAATAATAACTGTCGGAAGTAGCCTCTTTTGAAATGCAAACTTAGAATTTTAGTTGTTGCTGTTGTTTTTGTAAAGTGAATTCGGCATTAAAATCAACTGTGCATGTTTTTCGAATTATTCGAGCATAATTTCTCGACTGGCAGCAGCTTGTATTGACTTCCTGCACATTTAACTTAATTTGCGCACAAAAGTAGGCAACACTTTTCTATGCCACCAGAGGCTCTCGGCTCACAGAATTAGCACAACTGTCCTCTGTCCCCTGACCACTGTCCACTATCCTCTAACCCTGTATCCTAGATGTGTGTTTGTGTGAGCCGTTGCCTTTGCTGGGCCTCTGGTCCATAAAACAAAACGCAAAATAACACAATTTACAGTTAATCTAAATGTTGGTTTTTATTAGTACAAGTTTTTGTGGTCTGCTTGCGGTGAGAGAAGAAAAGAGGGAGAGAGAGACAGAGAGCAAGAGGGTGAATAAAAGTGTGAGTAGTACATGATATAACAACTCGAAAAGTGACTTTATTATAATTTGAAACTTTTGATTTACAGCCCCAACTGTGTGTCGCTGTGCCTGTCTGTATGTGTATGCTTGTACGAGTACTCGTATACTATGTGTCTGTTTATGTACCGCCTTGATTTTGTCTTTTTGTTCAGCTCAAGACACCAAAGTACCAAGCAACCCACTCGACTGCCAAGTGGCCTGGTAGCGCATTTTATGGCAACAACAGCAATACAAAAGCCAACTGAAATGATGCTAATTTTTATGCAGACACAAAAACCCATAAACACAGACAAATGCACACACACACACACATATATATACATACAGCCACGCGACAACAGTAACAATAATAAGAACAGTCAGACATACAGCCATCTTCAAATTGTAGCACACACAAAATTTTCAAGTCAGATAGCAGCGATGGCAGTGGCAGTGGCAGCCAAGAGCGCCAGAAACTCAATTGCAAAACTTTTCACAAAAAGATTTATAAAATTACAACAATAAAAACAACAATAAAATTAAGCATTGTAATATTGTAACAATACAGGACAGAAGAAAGGCACAAAAAAATGCTTACTGAAATATGAAAATGATGTCGCAAGCGTGAACTTTGCCGCACATGAAAAGCTTGTTAAATTTACGCTTGAATATCAAATCACTTTTAATTTGATTATTGCACACGGTCAGTGGCGACGAAATGTACAGTGGGTCCAGATTATCACTCCATTTAGACAATGATGGAGCACAATGGATACTTAAATCTCAGCAATGTTAGCAATTAATGATTGTATCTAAGTATGATGAGTATTCCAATTGATATTTTAAAGATATTACATGTAATGCATCAACATTTGTATTTATGGTTTAATTGTTCCTCCTTTCTTATTTATCTTAAAAGTTGTAGGTATTTATTACGTTAATGTAATGTATAATTTGGAAAAGCAACTTTTTTTACTTTTGAAATAAAAGACCCCGCTGCATAATATCGTTCATTTGACAGCATTGGTATATAATGATTCAACATTGTCGGTCTGTCTTTCAACAAGAACTTAAACTTGTGGAGTAATAGTGATTTAAAAATACTGATGGATTCGTCAGTCAATCCACTTACAGACTTACAGATAGATAGAGATGTAGATAGAAAGTACGGGTCATAGCATGTGGTCTAATATTTCAGACCAAGAACAATAAACCCCCGCATTTTTCATCAAAATCTATACCAATATATTTTTTTTAATATTTTAAATATTTAATATACAAATCTGTTCGCCCGTAACAAGAGACCATAAGTAATTTTAACAAAATTGAAAGGAGAACGAAAGAGGGCTAACAGCTATACATAAATAATTTATGTTTATTTATTTATTTTTGGATTTTGGGCATAACTTTAAATTTATATGTTGCTGCTATTGTTGGCTTAAATATCTTGCTTTGGCACGCGCCATAATTGCAAATCAATGAGCTGTGCGCCGATGAGCCAGACAATAGACACACTGATTAGGGCGCAGCTAACGATGATTACGGCAATTGTGTGTGTTGATGTGCTTATGTGTGTGTGTGTGTGTGTGTGTATGTATGCAGCTAAGCTCTGCATACGCCCACTCACACTACGCCTCCTTTCCCTCCTCCCTCTCCTCTACACTCCTTCACACCACGTTTTGTGTATGTGTGTCGCATTTTAATAAATTACGTGACAAACTGCATGCAATTCACAATGATGATGATAACTGCCTGCCACTCTTAAAGCCTGCCGAACGCCCCAAACAATTTCCTCAGAGCTTAACGGTTAACAGCTGCAGCAGGTGGCCATGCTTGCCACAAATATTTGTTTGTTTGTTCGCTTGTATCTGTGCGAGAGTGTGTGTGTCGGTGAGTTGGTGAGTGGGTGTGCACGAGTATACTTGTATGTATGTGTGTCTGGCAAATTTCGTTAATGTAGGCTCATTAGTTGGTATTAAAGTAACATTATGAGCACAATTTGCAACACGCCAGTTTTAGCAACTGCAACTGCAACAGCAGCAGCAGCAGTAAGAAGAGCAGCAGTGGCAGTAGAAACAGCAGTAACAGCTGCTGCCGGCATCTTGCACATTTGCATATCTGTCTCGCTGTTTCAAGTGTAATTTGCAAAATTAAATGACAAAGTTTTGCACGCTGCTAACAATATTAAATCGGATTTCGAAAGCTCGTCGTCGCCACTGCTACTGCCACTGCCTCCTTTGTCGGGAGGTAACTCGGCTGCCACCACCACTGTCGCCATCGTTTCCAGCTACAAATGTAATTACATTTTCTGTTTTGTATGTTAACAAACCGTATAATTGGCTTGGCGCTTTGTCGCGCGCCTGCATTTGCTGTTAACAGTTGTAGCTCTGAAATGTGTGTCCGTCTGTCCGGCAGTCCAATGGATTTTGGCTTTGACTCTACTTAGCTGATAAGCAGCAACAGTTAGATACATAGCAGGAGAAGAACGAGGGAGTACAAAGCGGAGCTCATTCATTGGGTTATGCAAGCGTTGCCAAGCTAATGACTGTGGTCTCTGACTCCGGCTTAGTAATGGAGGCCACCACTCTGTTTGTATAATGATTGTGGACGAACAATGATTTGCTAAATAACTAGTTCAATTAATTGAATTTGCAATTACGATAAAATACTGTTTTGGGGTAAGAGATAGTGCAGTATATAAAATGTATATAAGATAAATGCATTTTCATTTGTTTATGAAATTCTAGATTCTTTGTAATGGAAATATATGTATAAGTGTGGGTTTAATTACATACGAGCTTAAGCTGTTTCTTAATTTTAAAAGAAGCAAGTTTCCATCTTAAATATGTATGTACTGTATACTGTAGCGTTCTCTCTTGTTTTAAAATGTATAGTTTTTAGTTTTTGTAATTTGTCTTATATTATTTTTCGATTTATGGGTTTTTTTTTAATAATAGGCTCCTTAATTTTTTTTGTTTTCTCTTATTACTGGCATTTTTATTTTCATTTAAATAAATTATTTATAATGTGTCGCTAATTAACCAATTTTTTGATTTCACGCCGAACCCAATGCCTTCGTAAGTTTTTTTTGTTTCCAGCGTAAGGGGTCATTGTTAGTATTCTTTTTTTGTTCTGAGTGTGGCTTTTAGTAATGACCAAGGTAGGGAGGGCGTATTCAGACTCGCCAACATAACATCTGAACATACATATGTGTGCAGTTTAGTGTAGGTGCAAGTCCGTCCGAAGTCAGTTTAAGTGTTTCTCTTCCGGTTTTGTTTTCTCGTCTTCTCCACGCTTATTTAAAATAAATTATAAGAAGGGGACATACATGACGTAGAAGGTAAAGAACACCACCCAATTGCCGACGAGCCAGAGCCAGAACTCTAAGCGTGCCGCTCTTACGCATGTCGACCACCTAGTCCCAATATCCTTCTGTAACCGTTACAAAGTAAAATATTTGGATGTAGATTGTTGAGATTGTTTATATTACAACGCTTGTTTTATGTGGAAAAATGTTTAAGGTATATGAATAAAATAGAACGAACTGTTGGAGGATTCAACTATTTATATTTACACGTATTTGATTTCGATTCAAAATAAAAGTGTTGAAAATATAATTTTGTTATAAGTTATCAGAGAAAGGAAAATTTAAATTATTTGATACAATAAAAACAGTGCGACGCGGTGAGAAAAGGTAAATCTGAAAATAGTCTTCCAGTTTAGTGAAATGAAGCAAAGCTTGTAACTTTATAGCTTCCGTTTAAATCTTTTTGAGATATGCATACAATCCAGACATGCCCCAGTAAGTATATACTCGTACATACCTCTTGATAATGCTCACTATAGTCATTATGAGGCCACAAAGGAACGGCAATTGCAACTGCAGCAAGCTGTTCTGTTTTTTTTTCCTAGTAATGCCGACACGTTGCTACGGTGCGGAAATAATTGGCATTGTTATTGGTTTATTTGTAAATACATGAGTGATGCAAATGATATTGCCTTTGCCACTGCCGGCGTTTCCAAGCAACAGAAACAATAAACTAGAACTCTCTGCAATATCGTTGCTGGTGCTATTTGTGTCGGGAATGTGTTAATGCTTGGCGCCATTGAAAGACCGGTGGCCATTGGTCGGAGACGGCTCTGGAGCTGTTTGCTCGAGTGGTGTCCGGAAGGTTGCCTCGCAGGCCCAGCTGGCCTGGTCGGCAACTAGGCCAGTTGCACAGGCAATGCGGCATGAAATTTGAGTTGGTTGGCATGTTAAACAATTTTGTGGTCAGTTGGCATAACAAAGCCCCACGAGCCAAATATTTACTCAGCTCGGCCAATATGTACAATTCAAAAGAGAAAAGGTCAAAACGGCTCGCAGTGCAATAAGCACGAATTCAACCCGTACCCAGCCAATCCCATCCCATCCCATCTCATCTCATTCCATCCCATTTCAGCTAGACAACTGCCGCCCACAAGCCAAAGATGCGGGAACAACAGGAATAGTATTTTTAATCTCATTATCAAAGCCGGTGCGATGCAGCAGCAACAACAACAAATTTCATCCCAGAAACCACAATATGCCTCCAAATTGATTTGTGCGTGCCTAGGCTTGGTGCCTTCAACTGTTTGTTGTTGTTGTTGCTGTTGTTATTGTTGCCGCTGTCTCCCTCTGTCTTGGGCCACATATTTGAGTTGCACTTGACATATGCTGGAAACAAGGCCGAAAGATTTTCGGTGCTTAAAACAACTTGAAAGGGAATCTGAACATTAATTGATTTTATACACACTTCAATGGGTTTTTAAGTTCACAAACACACCCACACGAGCACACACATGACCTTGCATGCCCTCACGCATACCAACAATGAGAAAGAACGAAGCTGATTTGCGTTGCGAATGGCTAGTTGGCTTGTTCAATGCCCACAAGGCGAATGTTCAGTGGGCTCCCCTGAAAAAGGAAAAATGTCATGTCTACCCCAAACAAAATTTTAGTATTTAATATTTATACTCTATACATGAAATGTACAAGAGTATATTAGGTTTGCGCGAGCTGCAAAATGTAACAGGCAGGAGTAGGCGTGGCAGATCCCATAGCGTGACAAGACGAGTCGATCTAGCCCTGTCTGTCCGTCTGTCTGTATGTCTGTCCGTATGAACACCTGGATCTCAGAGACTATAAGAGCTAGATGCACAAATATGCTTTATGTGTGTACGTTGTGCAAGTTTGTTTTATTGTTTTGATTTCGCAACCCCCCCCCCCCCCCCCCCCCCCCCCCCCCCCCTCCCACTTCCCCCTTATGGGGGTTTTCCCGATTTTCTGTTCGAATAATCAGTTATATCTCGGAGACTAAAAGACCTAGGGACACCAAATTAGCCCCAAGTGCCTCATGTAAATACGCAGAAACTGTGTATTTTGGAATGTATACGTGATAAAAGGCCCACTGTGCGGCAATTGCCAAGCTTCAGTCGAGTGTAGCAATGTGGCTATGGCAATGGTGATGACAATGAAGATGACGATGGGGTGAGGGCTGAGGGCGGATCTTGGCCGACGTGCGCGTGACCAACTGACAATGCCAGTAGCAGCAGCAGCAACGAGGCAGAAACAATAACAACCGCAAAAATGAACAGGAGAGAACGCTACAGTGAGCAAGCCCGACAGTAAAATACCCTGTAATCTCCACAAAAAATACAAATGAAATGAAATTAATTACTTACATTAAATAAAAAATATTCAATACATATGTACATACATACAAACGTGAAGACATGATAATGTAAAGTTTCAACAGCATACATTTACATAATCGTGTGTATGCGTGTTTATATGCAGTACAGGAATAAGTCAAAGCAGCAACAACAACGGGCAGAGCTTTGGCAGAGAGTATTTTTACGGCTATAACTTTCTTATATTTAAGCTATTGTAATGAAACTTGGATTACGGACTCATAATCACTAAATGGAGATCACTAACTTGAGTCAAAAGTTCTAAGAATTAGGGGAGTTTTGAAAAAACACTAATAGCAGGGGCCTACATCAGAATAATAAAACAAACTTCACCTGGCTAGGGCTCAGGGGAACCTGGATACCAAGTTTGATAATTCTATCTCTTGTACCTTCTGAGATCTTTGCGCTCATACAGACGGACAAGGCTATATCGACTTGTCTTGTCATCCTGTTCAATAATATATATACTTTTTGGGATCTGCCACGCCTCCTTCTGTATGTTATATTCATTCGCTCAGAACTAATATAGCCTTTTACTTTTTGGGTACACTCTGTAAAAACAGAAATAAATATACTATGGAGGGAAAAGGAAAAAGGGACATGGATATCAAAAGTCCAAATATATTTCTCTATTAATTAATTAATTCAAATAATAATTCATTAAGGTGATGCTAATATAGAATATGTTAAATAAAGAAATAATTGCTATCACCGCATATATTGAGGTCAACCTTCTGAGGATGGTTGTAATAAGATTGCTATTTAAGATGGAGATAACTATTGTGTGATGTGATGGTGTCTTATAAAGGAGAAAAATAATTGCTATTCCTTAGTTGTCTTTTAGAATTGAAATGCCCAAACAAAATTAATGTAAAACACATAAAATAACGTTTCAATCAGCAATTGTCTTAATAATTAGAGGTCCAGGTGTATACAAATGTTGTACAAAAATTTGGGACGTGTGTGTTTGTGTATAGACAATTCTTAAATTTCGAGGCTGTCTTCTTAGATCACTTAATCTAAACGGTGTCTAGCTTTGCCGGTCCTTTGACATCGCATTCATTTTGTTCTACAGACTGGAAAAAGCAGTTGAACTGCCAGTCTCTTTGTGTGATGTGACGGCTTGAGGTCCGAGATCGTCCGGATTTCCGTTTTAGGCACTCTTTTTTATGGTCGGGACCGAAGAAAACTGCACGGACTTTTGCTCCTGGGAAACCTGTATCACCATGCATTTGTATGCTATGTATGGCATTTGAAGGAAAAGTAATTTCCACTTACTGCTTTGATTAAAGACGGCTTCGATACACTTTTCAGTGAACGTTCAGAATTCATTTTAATGATACTTGGAAACAAAAGAAACTAAAGATAAAATATAAATTTTTCTGTTAATTTTAGGTGCTAGGAATTTTGTTCAGCTCTCCACGAAGTTAAGAATGCGAATGAATTTTATGTGAAATTTTAAATGGAATATGCCTGATAACTAAACAAATGATATATTGATGCCAAGCTAAATTTATCAGAAGTCCAAATAATCTGTTAACTGTAGCTTTTTTATTTCTGAAATCTTTCTATTGAAGTCTGTTGTATATCTAATAAAAAAGGCTTCTTCTTTCAATTACTGTTCTGTGGGAAAATGGTCACAATGTAGTAAGGCTCCAATACTATAATGGATTAACTATTTATTATTACAAAAACCATTAAAAATCATATCGTTTCAATAAGCGCTAAATGATTTAGAAATCTTACCCACCATTAGTACTTTTTAGTGAAGGGTAAGCAAATTACTAAGAGATTTCCAGAGATCAAGAGCGTTTTTTTAGTTAGTGAAACATATTAGATATTTATATATAAATTACGTGTTACGTATTCAGTTATGTTGATTTTGGAATGTAGACAGTATAGACGAAATTCTGTAGCGTGGAGAGGGGAAAGAAAATCAGAAAAATAAAATAAACTCGTGTAGCTTAGGGACTAGGAGCATATATATACCAAGTTTAGTAAATGTGCACTCAACCGTTTCCGAAATCTATGCGATCATTCAGAAGGACGGACGGACAGACAAACGGACGGACATGTCTAGATCGATTTCTTTCGTCATGCTGATCAAGAATATATCTGCTTTATCGAGTCGGAGATGCTCCCTTCTGTCTGTTACATACTTTGCACAAACCTAATATACCCTTTTTACACTACGAGTACAGGGTATGAAAAAAAGGAAATTTAAACGAAATTACTGCTTTGCATGTCGAGCGACGCACTGTGCCAATTTTCAGTTAAAAGGCCGGAAAAGAAATACGCAAAAGCAATATAATAAATGCCTTTGCTTTGTGGTGATGATGAACAGTAACCGCAAGGCAGTCAGCGAAAACCGAGCAGTTGCAGCAATAGCTGGGAAATACTCGTACTGTAGCATATTTGAGGGAGCACTCTGGTACAGAAAAGGAAACGCTGAGCTTGTTGGGCAACATGTAATGCGATGCTGACATCGTTCGTAAAATGTTCCTACAAAAATGTCAACTTTGGAGCAGATTGAGTCACCTGATCTATATGAGCCGTAACTTACGCATATTTACTCGAACATGTGCCTTCATTCATTGTCGGCTTTTCTTTTTATGTGCAACGCATAAAAATGGCCAACGCCCAATGCGGCGACTTTCCTTGTTGCTTTATCTTTTAGCGTTTTATGTCGCATTTGGTGCACGCAACGCGCTCGACGCTCGTTTTATTGTAATAAATTTAAAACATTTTGCCCTCATACACATTTTATGAACCAGCTGCAAGGCAAGAAGTGTCGGAAGAGCGATGGCGGAGAAAGAGTTTTTGCAGCGAAGTGAAAGCTAAGATATTTTATTTGGCCATTGAGACTGAGTGGCAAAGTGCAGCACAATTGGGACTTATGCAAATGGTGATATATGTACCTATACATATGCAGAAGCACACACACACACACACACACACACACACAAATACAGAAACATAACTGCACGTAGCCTTGAAGTACGTTGCAGTTTCAAAAATAAATAGTTTTTGTGAATGTTGCACGCGCGCTACTTTTGCCATAGATTAAAAAATGTCAACGGAATTTATGCAGAATTATGCAATGGAAATAATGGCAACAACAACAATAACAATAACAACAAAGGATGAGGTACCAACACAACTGAAAGCTTTTATGCATATGCAAAGCAGCTGTTGAAGTTGACATTACGCATACGCCATGTGCTACCGAAGCCCCTACATGCGTGCGTATGGGATAAATCGCGATTTACCCGTTACAGTGATTTTAGATTGTCATTCGAAAGTATTATTTTTAAAGAAGATGATTCGGTTTCGATGTAAAATTTTATATATCTATACGATTGTAATTGTTGAGTTTAGATTTAATTTATACTTATCATCACTTCTTAAAACTTATCAATAAAGCATTAAAGCACTATTAATTTAAAGTACATGTGTATTTGAAAAAAGTTTTTATATTATACTTATTACTTATCACAATTTGAGAACGATCTTGCTGCCTCGTTAAAAAGCCTGCAGATTTTACGTTCATAGAGACAGCTATCATAGGTGTAAGTAGATATGTTCATGTACACGGAAAAGAAAGAAGGAATGAGTTGAAAGATACCCCTCAGGGCTTAAAAGTTCAATTACAGATACATGCAAATTTGTATAAGGTAGTATGCATTAATTGGACTTTTATAAAATTGAATAAATGGACGTAACGACTACAAGCTTCTAAATTATTTATACATTCTATCCGTATCTGTTTACCTTTTTTACATAATTTCCAAGTATTGTTCAAGGCTCAAGTTCTGAGTATCAGCAACATGTTAGTTCGTATGTAATTAATGAATAAACATTAATAGGTCAGAGAATTGTATAACCACAATTATTATTATTTTATATAGATGTCAATAATGCGATTATAACAGTTAAAGGACTGTTGTCGATCTGCCTTTTGACGTCCTATACAAGAGTCGGGTTGGAGGTATGTTTGACGTTCTTTGTTTCGGCTCTCTATGTTTTCTTAAGGTCAGCGAATGCTTAATTAATGAATTAAAAAGTGATTTAAATTGTTAAGCTTATACCCTTTCCTGTTATTAATCTGTAGTGACCATAGTTGCTAAAAATATCCAATATTTAGTTGTTATTTATTTGTATTGTTTCAAAATCAGCAGTTGAAATACTTTACACTCATAACATAAAGTAGTATTCGTTAAAATGGAGTGAATTGTTTTCTGAAGCTTTCTAGATAATTCACCGTAAACTACATAAGACCGATCACAATTCACGGGCATCGATTCAAACGACTCAACACTTGGGTGCCTGCTTTATTTTCAATACAACATTCGCTATGTACGCACTAACAATGAGTCGGAATAAATCGGGGGCATGGGCATATGTATGTATATGCATATTTTATGCCGAACCTTTTGGCAAGTCGCAGCTGCGCGTTAAATCAACAGAAATCGCACGTTCGCATACACACAGCTACAGATACAGATACACACACATACAGATACAGATACAGATACACGCGCACTCACTCATGCACGCGCATTCAATTTTAATAAAGAGGACTGCAGTAAAGTCAAACAACAAACGAGTCGGTTGCTTCATTATGCGCTGCCCGGGCGGCAGCCAAGAAATTGTTATGAAAATTGACTTTTTAGCCGCAAGCTAAACTAATTTTGCGTTTTGCAATGGCGCCGATGTCGATGCTACTGCCGCCTTGCATAAAAGACAATCGAGAATCGATGCCGAACTACTATCTGTACTACGCGTAGTTGGTTGGCAGTGGGAGGAAGGGGCTTCCCATTATAAGTATATACGTATAGTATAGCAGAGATTCGTTGGCTATATCGATGGCAGCAGTTATCATTTGACTGCCCATTTTCTGCTTATCAAAGCTGATTGCTACGCCCGCAGCCGTTTTCTCGACCTTCTCTCTCTCTCTCCCTCTCTCGTTCTCCAGCTTTCGCTCTTATTGCGCCACTCTGGGTTCCTCTCCTTATTGCCTACTTGCCTACTCGCAGTCACTGCTCCTGATAGCCGTCAAAGTTGCAATTGTCTTTTAGTCCTTGCCACCGCTCAAAGCTTATTGCACTTATATTCAGCTGCTGCTGCTGCTTCTTCTTCTTTTACAGATTCCGATTCGGCCGGTGGTGGAGGTGTTGGAGGTGGTTGGGGACTCTATCTTTGTTTATTGTTTTGCACTTTTGCTTGCATTGCCGTTGCCTTGTTATGGCATATAAACTTCATAAATCTTTTGCTCGGTTAAACTTTTGCAATTGAGTTGTGGATACAAATTAACTTAAGTTGCTGTTAAAACTTTTGCTGAAAACCAACAACAACAACAACATCTGTAGATGCAACAACAAGAGCAACGATTTAGCATCAATAGGAGACTCCAGCAACAAAAATATTTACCTCAAGTTCATCTAAACTTTGCAATTTATAATGTCGAGCAATTTGTATATTATTCTTTCGATATACCAATATCTTTCAAGGAGTTAACGTTTTTAGAACATGTACCTCAAAGGGCGCAAGGGTATTCGCTTATAGCTCTCAGTGTGACGAGACGTGGCCATATGCCCATCTGTTCGTCCATCTGTTTGAGCGCAGAAAGCTGAAATTTGTTTCCATTGGTTTCTCCTAAGAGTGACAAAGGTCGTCTTTTATTTTATGATGATTTATCCACCTACTCCCCCAATATTAATGTTTTTTCTCATAACACTCGTAACCTGGCAATTAATTACAACTGGTTAGTACTTAAGGCTCATGTCCAGTTGCATCGTTATTTTAAAGGAAGTTAGAGTCAGACTCAACTCTTTGCTGCTAGTTAGTTAGTTAATGTGAAAAAAATGTTAAACAGTTTTTTATAAAACTCTTACAACATAAATGAGCGAAAAGTCTGGAGAATGTGTTTTCGATCATTTTTGTAAGCTTTATTCTGAACGAATACTCTACTGAGGGAAGGTATATTTATTATTTTTATTTTATTATTATTTTTTTACACTCACTGAATTCAATGAGACTAACTATTTGAAATTTAATGAGGTTTTAGGTTTAAATCAAATAGGAAGGTAGGAATTAAATACTAGATTGGGGGAAATTATGTAACAGGCAGAAGGAAATATATCTGATCTGGTAAAGTGAATATATTCTTCTCAATCACAATCACAATGCGTAGGCTGTATTTGTAGTTATCTTGATGTTTGCCCCGTCTTCATACAAATAGGTAAGTAAGGAAAGGAGATCAGTAAGTAAATATTTTTAAAATTGTAGTTTCTAGCTTAGGGTTGCATTGAATGTAGTTTTTAGAAGCTAGAAATAAAGTCGCCCAATTTAATTTCTTTAGAGTGCAGCTTGCCAGTTGCTGTTAAGGATAATTACAACTAGTTTTGCTGTGCAAGTTCGCTTTTGACCAATCCACAGGCTCGTATTTCACATACTCGTACGTATGTATATGCGTAGACCGCAGCCAATTTAAATGTCCTGTTGGAGGAGGAAGAACAGTCCAATGCTCACCCAGAAGTTTTTCTTATTTAAAATGTAGGCTTACTGCTCCACTGAACTTCGGTGCACAGCCACACAGAGAGAGAAAGAAGAATTAGTGGGGGGAAGGGCAAGTCGAAGACCAGAAGAAAGTCGGACCTTTCGCAGGCCTGGGGGCAGCCAGTTAGAAATTGCCTTTTGCTCGCTTTGGTTTGGTTTTGGCTTTGCCATCAGTTGGTTTGTTGGTTCGTTGGCTGGTTAGTTGACTGCTCGCTTTTTGGGCAGGCCTGGGTCTGTCTTTGCACAATAATTTTCCTTTTTTATGTTGGGCGTCGTCCAACTTGCCTTTGTGGTTGTGCCAAAAGTTCTCGGCCGGAAATGGGCAGTGCGTGGGCCGAGTGGACCCCAGTCGCGTGGCTCCATGAAGTGACTCGATTTCCACTTGAGTAAATATTAACGTGCCGGACGTGGACGTGCTGTTGCCGTCTCCTCCATTGAAATTCAAGCGCGCAATTCATTTCCACTTAATTTTCAACGGTCGGCGCTTGCTCTTTTTTTCATTTTCATTTGCTGTCATTTTGACAAAAGTTTTCCGTGCTGATTTCTGTCATTTCCTTTCTAGGAGGAGCTGGGAGGGCTGGGCCACTTTCGTCACAAGTGGGCAAAGTTTTGAGCGAAATGTGTTGCAAATTAGTCACAAGTGTCTCAATTTTGTGACGTTGGTCTGCAATTTTCGCACTCGGCGTGCATTAAAAACAAATTTATGAAAATTTATTAACTCAAAAAAACAACAACTGCGTGTGAAGTGGTGGTCACTTCTTCTTTGTTTTTCCCGCTGTTGCTTTTGCTTTTTCGTATTTTATTTTTATTAGTATTATTATTTTTTGGCTGTAATTTATCGACATACACTGCCTTGGCGTAACATTAATTTGTGGCCAAGCTGCTGCTAAATTGAAATCAATTAAGTGCGGCACGTGTGGCCACTGTTGCATCGTCTCTGTCTCTTGTTGCCCCTTTGTTTTGGAGTCGAGTGGCTGGGAAGGGCTTCATTGAAATTTATGGTTAGTGGCTGTTAGAATCTTTCCATGGAAGTCTGTTAGTTAGATTTGTGCCTGAGAATACAACATTAATTTTTATGCGTGTGTGTGCGACAATTAAGTAATTAGTCGCATCCAAGTGCGAGCCAATGAAATTTATGGCACATCATATGCACAAGAGATTACAATTTGTTGGATCTATTCGTATATGTCAAGTGCTTCACTAAAACTTAACATACCCACACAATGTTGTTTATTGTACACTTGCCAGCCACAGTCTTTCAGTCAAATAGTCTGCTTCCTATAATTTCATTTATGTTCAGTTTGTTCAGTTTTTACAGCTAGTTGGAGTTGACTTATATTGGTTTGGAGCCACCCGATTAGTTGCATGTGGCATGTAAAGACTTAATCAGTGTTTTGCATTCGAGTTGTTTTTCCCATAGCTGCCACTGCCTGTCTATAACATGAATCGACCAATTGACTGAACAGATCAGATCGGTAAGCGCCATGGGCTTTCTCATTATGTGTGGTGTAAATTAATTTCAATTTATTACTAATAAAACATACTAGTATTTATTGTTTTTAGTTAGATTACAATTACATTTTGAATTGCACAAATATTGAAGCTGCAATAAAAGGCAATTAAGCGCCGT
This sequence comes from Scaptodrosophila lebanonensis, assembly GCF_003285725.1. NCBI lineage: Eukaryota > Metazoa > Arthropoda > Insecta > Diptera > Drosophilidae > Scaptodrosophila > Scaptodrosophila lebanonensis. The sequence goes on from NW_022060738.1 coordinate 4,820,013, forward strand.
AATTATAAAACAACAATTAAAATTATGTTAATGGCCCAATGACAAATGTGACATAGGACCATAGCAGGCTTGTAAGAACCGAATCACAGAAGTCGATTCTTAGACATTCTAGTGCTAAAGTAGATCAATGTATTTATGTAGTACAAAAAAAGATATAGAACGAATCATAACATACGCCCCTCTTGATGGATATTTCCTTGTCCAATGGAAATACGATTAAGTACGTCTTAGTTAGTCTTAGTTAGTTGAGGAGCGCAATGAATCGTGTAATCAGCACACCTTAAAAAAACCAATAAATATTTAAAGAATTGGTCTTCTACCCTGTTCAGAACACTCCAAAATTCAGTTTACTTTGGAAAATGTTTATACGTTAATTTCTTGGAAACTTGCTCGCACTTTAGAGTTGTTGAGTACTGATTAGTTAGAACTCTCTAAGGCGCATGCAAAACTTTTGAAAATCAATTAATTGCTCCAGCAGGCAAAGAGTAGACTTGCCTAAGAGCGAATGAACTTTATTTAAAATTTATTTTAGATGAAAAAAGCCTCTGCTGACTAGATATGATTCAATTTCCCCAATCCTTAATACACTACTCTACCAATTGAGATATACTATTAAGTGTCTGGCATACTTTAATGCCTTGTCGGACCGTATCAGACAATGGCATGCTATTAAAGCTGTCTGGTATGCGCTCAACTACAGACTCCACATTTATGTGAGTTTTGTGCTCATAACTGTGTTTAGCCGCAACAAACCGGTGTTCAAGTTTAGTTTATTACTTAATTTTTAGTAGCTGCCAATTTCATACGACAATTTGCACACTAACAAGCGACGCCAATGAACTCCAAAGCCGTGCTTTGGGTTAGCTGCGTTGGTTGTTCATGAGCTACACTTGTTACGCACCCACACACACACACACGCACACACGCACACACACTGTTGACCAGGACTCCCTTGTTGTGGCGCCCTCTCCATTGTCCAGCTTTTATGGCACGTTGTAAACATTTCGCATAAACTTTGCACTAAAGTGTTGTCGTATAAATTGTATTATGGCAGCTCCCTTGCCGGCCATTTTATGGAGTCGTGCCGAAGAATAACAGTAACAGTGGCAGTTGCAGTAGCAGGAGCAGTAGCAGTAACAAAAACGCAGCCAAAACAAAGCGCAGCAGTCAAACAAAAAGCACACAAAAGTAAAAGTTTTACCACTTTTGTTATACTTTTTGTGCCAAGTTGTTTTGTCTTGCCGTGTGTGTTTTTTTTTTTTGCAGCACATTCTCTTGGCCAAGATATTTATCTTGTTGTTTAGCATTTGTTTTAATTACATTTGTTGTGCCAAGGTTTTTCCCGCCGTGGCTTTCTGTATTTAAGTTGCTTTAATACAAACTAACAAACATTTCTAGTCGCAACATTGCCGAGTGGTGAGGTCAGAGCGGATAGTGATCTGTGCTGGTTGTGGCCAGTAAATTGCATTTTCACGCCTAGCTGCCTGCCAACGTCCAGAGAAAGCAGCATTCACAGCCACGGACAGTAGCTATTGGCCCATCATCTTCATCATCATCTTCATCATCCTCATCATCGCCATCATTATCATCAACCACATCCACAACACTAGCTAAGGCAATAGCAACAGTAACAGCAACAGTAACAGTAACAGCATCATCAACAATGCAACGGCATGTCCATTTTTTTCGGCCATTTTTTCTGCCCCCATGCCAACGCGTACATTGTCTGCACGGTTCGTGCTCCGAGTGAATTGCCTTGATTCGTTTTCATTCCGTGACCATTATTTCGACTACTACGCATACACACATACAGACACACAAGCCGTGTCTATGCCACTGAATAGCCCCACTACCCAGACAAAGCGCTCCAAACATAATTTGCATGATTTTTCATTCTTTTCCCAATGGCCACAGTTCAAACTCTGGCTCATAAAGGTCATTAACTTTGCTTGATTCCAATTTGGCTTTTAGGTGTAAGATTAGCTCATTTGTGAAATTAAATCGATGTGGAACTTGAAACTTGAACGAATAAGTTTTTTATTGAGACAAGTTATAAGCAAAAATATTGTCTTACTCATACATCATCGTAATCCACAAAGTATTTTGTATATTCGTTAAGAGCTAGAATTAGAATAATCAATGGATACATACCATGTTGCCTAAGTCAGAGAAATTTTTATTATTTGTCGTTACTTATATTATTGCGATACTTATTAGAATTTAAGGAATTTAGTATCCTCACGTCAAGATTCATCGTGATAGGTAAACTTTAAAGGAAGTTTTAGCCGTAACCACAAATTTGTTGTTGTTGCCTTGACTCTACCTTGACTCTTGGACACTAAAGCATAAACACAAACCCAATGCCAAATTGCCCAATTGCCAAAGTAACATATATTATTAAATGTATGCAATTAATTATTTGCAATTTATTTCTAAAAATTAAATTAAAAATATTCAAATTTAAAATTAAATCTACAAAAATATTCCAATATGAACAATTCTAGCTACCTTTATAGTATAACAAATTTATTTTAAAATCAAATATAAATCTGAAAATACCATAACCTTTCCACTAAAAAGACTAGGGAGAGTCTGCACTATATAGTACGAGTACCTAATGGAGTCGGCTGGATTGATACACAAGTAGGTATACTATATATGTATATATAATATGTATAAATTTGGAATAAAAATTATTAATAACGCTTTTCGTGGAGGTCCTCCTTGGAACTTGGACTGTTTTGTGTTCGCAGAACAGAGAATGTGCTGCAAGGATGGTCCAATTGTTTGCATTGGTTTAAATGCCTGACTTAAAGCAGAGCTTGCACTTGGCCCAAATATAGGAGTACACATGCTGCCAGGTTGCCAGGTTTTCATTACGCCTTCCGAAAAAAGCATAAATCATAGTTAGCGGCACCCAGATTCGTTTTTTTCGTTGGCCTTTTTTGCGCTTACGGCGTTTGCCGCCATTTGGCTGTCAGTTTTGAAGGCCTATCGACCACAGCCATGCCCCCAGATATACATCATATACAGTATGTACTACATATATACGTACTCGTATGTACATTGCCACACTTGTGTTGCAACTACAAATTGGGCGCATTTCCTTGCACTGCCTCTTTAAGTTTTGATGCGGCCGAGCCCAACAGGAGCAGAACTGATGAGTCCCTCCCAGTTCGCGAGCAGCGCAATTTTTTCCTTTGAATACAAATTTGCTGCAGTTGTTGTTGTATTTTGTGGAGTTGACTTTGTACGGTGGTTGTTGTCATCTTTTTGTGCCATTTAGTTTTTAGTTTTTTATACTTGCTGCATTTGACATTTTGTGACTTTTGCCGGCGCGTAATTTATGGGAGTTTCGCAATGTGAAGTTTGTTTGGTTCGAGGGTTTTCAGCTACTTTGCCGTCGCGCTGCCAAAGCAAACAAGTAAAAAAGCTAAAGTCGGGTGTCCCGACTTTGAAATACTCTGTACATATGTTTAGAATAAATATAGAAATTAAAAAAAATTAAGAAAATAAAAAAAAAAATTTGATCGATTTTACCTCTCTCGGTATTCGAACTCACGTAAAGGGTGTATAATTGAACATTTACATAGCAATTGCGTCTGTGTGAGTGTATGTATGCCTATGCGCATCTATTCGTGTCTGTGTAAGCATTTTCGCAGTCAACCAAACAGCAACATCAACAACAGCCGCGGGCAGCGCTTGAGCAGCGCTGCAGCAGCGCTGCATCAGCAAATATATTTATGGCTATAACTTCTTGTTAAATCGGTCTATCATAATGAAATTTGGCATACGGACACATAATAACTAACTGGGGGTATTTCCAAAATTTTAGTTCGAAATTCCAAGAATTACGGGAGTTACGATTTGCGGGGTAGAGGGGGGAGGGAGGGGAATTCCAAAATATACATTTTCTGCGTATTCACATAAGGCATCTGGGACTAAAATTTGGTGTTCCTAGGTCTTATAGTCTCCGAGATATAGGCGATTATACGAATGGAAAATCGGGAAAACCCCCATAGGGGGGAAGTGGGGGGGAAAATCAAAAAAATAAAACAAACTCGTATAGAATACACACATAACGCATCTTCGTGCAAAATTTGGTGTCTCTATCTCTTATAGTCTCTGAGATCCAGGTGTTCATACGGACGGACAGACGGACAGACGGACAGACGGACAGACGGACAGACAGACAGACAGGGCTAGATCGACTCGTCTCGTCATGCTGATCAAGAATATATATACTTTGTGGGGTCTGCCACGCCTCCTTCTGCCTGTTACATTTTTCAGCTCCCGCAAACCTAATATACTCTTGTACATTTCATGTACAGAGTATAAAAATGTAACTACAAGTAAGTTCATGGGGAGAGACAGTGCATGAAACAACAACAACAACAACAACAAGTTGGCACATAAGTTTGTAAGCTGCCTTTGCCCCGCCTAAGTGGGTAAGTAGTAGTAGAAGTTGGCCCGCTTTGTCTGTTGGCTTGGGGCACACAATCAGCGGACTGTTTGTTTAGTTGTTTGTTCGTATTTGTCCCCGACGCTATGCAGTTGTCCAAAAACCAGACCTAGACATGTGTGTGGCCAGATAATTCATATTCATTAGCCGCATATTGTGTGCCTTCGAAAACTTCCACTCCAGCAAATGTGTCGCCAATGATAAGCAAATAACTGTAACGGCGCGCTAGAGGTAGCATAACTATGACCATAATATATCTATATCTTACTACAAGAATACAAACATATTGTTGGATGAGAAATAATTGCATTACATACAATATGTAGAAGGAAGGCCTATCTACAGGTTCTATCCAAACAGTGTAAGTACTTTTAAGGTATTGCCACTTGATAAGGGATTTTGTTGGTTATTATTATTTATTTAATTTGATATATATACTATATGTATGATTTTCTTTTGCCTCTGGACTCATAAAGCTGCAAAACAACTGAACTGCCTTGGTCAAAAATTGCGGAAAAGTCAAAAGTCTACCAAAAAGTACACGGCACGAAAATACGAGCATGCTTTATTATAAACATTTTTCAGAGAGTGACAGAAAATTCCAGAGACTGAGAAGTTGATCTAATAACCGTTTATTATTAATACTAAGAAAGCCAGTATAGCTTTATAAATACTCTTATATTTTTAGTTTGAGATTAAGACTTTCAACGCTTTTAATAAATTTTTAATTGTACCTATTCATATATGTACTTATGTATATACTTGTATATATATATGAGTAGTAAGCATAAAACACAATTTTTTCTCCGATATGTTAAGCTTCCTTTCTGCCCTGACATGCTGCTGGCATTGTGGATGGACAGCCATTAATTAAATTTCTGCATCACTCGTTTAACTTGCTGTCGACGCTGATATAATTATAATAATAATTCTAATGCATTTTAGCGCCAAGTAGAAAACATGTCAACAACTAAAGTGCCCTAATTATAACATGCAAGTATTAAGTAGTAAATAAACATATTAAATATTTAGCGAATAGCTAAAGCTTAGTGTAAGTATAACATGACAAGCTAAGTAATTTTCAGCTTCAAAATAGTGGCTAACAGAGTAGAGAAAGTTATGAAGCATTAAAAAATGATGGCCATCACAAATACTTAAAACCATACTCCTCCCACAGTCTTTTCCCGCCAAGCTTTGCTGTGGAACCCAAGCAATTGTGCAATGAAACACTACACCTACAATTCTTACAATACTTATATATTATATAATATTAATATTTAGGGATAAAATAAGTAGGACAAGCTTATCTATTTAGTTGAATTTGCTTTATGTTGAATATTCGTTTGTTCACAGAAGTAAGCATTGCAGACCCAACAGAAGTATTCTTGATTAGATTTATAACATTAGTCGATACATCCAAATAGACTGTTCTGTCTAACCCTTTATTCATCCTTCTGATAATCTGTCATCGTATGAGCGCAAGGATTTCAGAGAGTATGAGATATAGAATCGCAGACAGGGGAAGAGTGTTTCTTTTAGATTCACTTCCCTTTTACAAATGTTCTCTTTATATTTCCCCTAATTCGTGGAACGGCTTACACAAATTGCGAATTGCGAGTGACAGGACAAACAATTATTTAAGGCTAATTAGGTCAGATGGTTATTGATATGAAAGTTGCTGTTATTTAATTGCTGGTATTACTTTTCATTGCATACAAAACCATAAACACAAGCACATTTCAACTGAAAACGCATAATTAAATGTATCTATGTACGTGTTGTATATCTTTTGTTAATTTAGTTTTTTAGTAGGGAGTGGCCCGCGCAGCTCTGATATTATTATTTTTTTTGCTTTTATTATAAGCACCAAAATTCACCAAAATTCCAAATACGTCTCAAAAGTTATTAGCTTTCATATAAACTTTCATATCACTATATAGTATTTTATAGCTGACATACAAACTATATGATTTGAAAAGATACTTTTTGTTGAAATACTCAACAACTAATTGGTAAATTGAGAATGTTGTTGTCATATCAAATAATGTTTATTTGTCAGGGATCGCATTTACTTTACTAATGAAAAATAGATAGTACTAATAATGTATAGTGATTCGCTATTTTGTAGTCCGGAAATAGCTGCGATTCGGTCTAGAGTTTGTCGAACTGTCGTTGGGGAATTTTATTTTATCTATGTGCCCCGATAGTACACGTATACCACGAATTCGACCCAAATGTGGACGGTGGCTTTATTAGGCGTAGGAATAAATATAACAATAATAAACTTATATATCACCAACTATTGAAAAATAGTACCTGGGGAGAATGTAGTAGTAAGTCCGTCAAGTTAAGCGCCTTTTCTGTTTACACGGGGATGGTTGAGAAGGGAAACCGGTTGTGATTGTGAAGTAATAGAATGAAGCTAATAAATTTTTATAATCAGTAATCTCCTATTCCAGTACTGAGTGAGACCAATGTTCACCGCGAGGGAAATGCCTTACGAGCAGTGGGAGCTTGGAATGGGGGAATGCACCGATTTTATAAAGGCCAAAAACACTTCGAATCCCGAAGTTGAACTCCGGCTGCAAATACATACTATACATACTTATCGGAACCGAACTGCCAACTTTATTTAACTGTTTGCCAAGCCGTCAAGTGCTACCTAACTGCCACACATACATACATACATACATATACACACACAGTCCCGCCGAACCGGTGCAAAGCCAGAAAGGAAGCGCGCTACATTTGCGCTTAACGTGTTTGTGTTTGTCTTTGGAACGATTCACGCTTCGATTGCACAGCGTCCAAAGCCGGGATGGTGCACCTGCCAGTGGTCGACGGCAGCAGCAGTAGCAGCAGTAGCAGCAGAAACAACAACAACACAAGAGCAGCAGTAGCAATAACAGTAGCAATGACAAGAGCAGTTTCGGCATAGAGGCGGTTCTACTCACCCGCACTCCAACAGAGCTGAGGCAAATGCTGCCAGAGAGGCTTGCATTTTAATCTGGTTGCAAAAAAGAAGGGCACGGACCCACACTCACACCCATATACACAGACATACACACATACACACTTACATAAACGCATACAATTTCACAGGCTCGCGCAGAAATACACAACATCAAGCATGCGCCCTGTGGTACTGAAATTAAATTTTAAATATTTATAAAGCTGGCCCAATAAAAGGAATTTCCAATTGGCTCGATTGGCTTTTAATCGCAGCAGACAGTTTTTAATAAATATGCATAACCGACCGACCGACCGACCAAAGCCACCAGAGCAGGGCGTGTACATAGTTCTCTACTGAGAGCATATTGCAATTGCAGTTGGTCCGACGGAAGCCATAAGCTGCCACTACTGCCCACTACCAACAGCCAGTGCACTTATTAAGCAGAGTTACTAATAACGCGTGCCTTGCTCATCCATTGGCTCTTCTTTTCGCCTTAACTCATCTCTGTTCTGTGCTGCGCTATTTCAGGCTTGATTGCACCGAAATGAGCAAAGAGCAGCGGAAAAAGCAATGAATGCTGTCCGAGAAAGCAAACAGTGGCAGGCTTAGTCCTGCTGCAACAACGGTCAACACCAATACCATTTACTGCCAACGGATGCCGCATTGTGTTGCGCAAGAATGTTCGGAAAGCCAAAATCAAGTAAAATTTATGATTGCCATAAAGTTGCGTTGATATGTGGGTAGCGACTGTTACAGCCAACGAAGTCCAGCCAAGACCCTGTTAGCGTACTTATAGATGCTCGTAGTATACGATATGTATTGGGTTATTCGGAGTGAATGGGCGGTATTTTAATAAAGAGCTAATCATGTAAAGAAAAAGATCAGCATAAAACATGACTTTTTCTGCCACACCCTACCTACAATATAAAGTTTAAAATCATTTTAACAAATTGAGGAACTCGTGTTACTTCGTCAAGATCTTATCTATTTTTTAGAGAGTGAAACCCATATGAGACTGCTGCGACTTATACTTCACAAATCAGCTAATTGAATCGCAAATATGCCTCGCAAACATTTCCTCGCTTAGTATTTGTGTTCGAAAGGAAGTTTTAAAGCAACAGTTCATTAAGACGAGAGAAACAATATTAGCTGTTGGCTTAAATTTGTTCCTTCTCTTTTCCAAAATGAAGTAAAATTTATGATTGCCATAAAGTTGCGTTGCTGGACAACAGCTTACTAAGTCGAGAGAGACAATATTAGCTGTTGGCTTAAATATTTTCTCTCTCTTTTCCAAAATCAAATAAAATTTCTGGCCTGTTTTTAAGAAGAAAAAGCTTTCACTATCAATTAAAAGAAACGGAAAACGAGTCTAAAACGCATTTGAGCGACGCAATTCCCACAGATATGCATAAATGTTTACGTTTGAAGGAACATCCCACCTTAAGCTGTTACTTATGCGCATATGTGGCACGAATCGTATGTATCCTGGAGTTGCACAATGTTGCGATTGATGGCCCGCATACGAGTACGTTGTTGTGCTATATGTTGAGTCTAACAGAGTACCATCGTACATAAGATGTGCAATCGAGAGGCTGCAATTCCGTAAATCGAAAAAATGTTAGCCGAACAGCACTTGAAAATAAAGCAAACAATCAAACATGACGGGAGTCCATGATGATGGCTCAGAGTTGTGCATCGACATGACGACGACGTATCGTCGTCCTCGCCATCTCGTCATCTCGTCCTCGTCATCCTCATGCTTTCTCATCGCTGTTGCCTTTATCGTGATGTTTGTCGCATCGTCGACGCTGTGCCCGATAAGCAAAGCTGCCGTCGTAATATGCATGCTCATGTTGCACTTTCCACATGCAGCGCACTACCACTGCTGCTTCCTCCTCACTGCCCCTCCTGCACTGCCTTCCTCCTGCCTCTCTCTTGTTGTCTCTCCAGACTGAATGTCAGTCTTTGTTGGCGTGCGGTGCACTGCAATGCAACGGCTTGTTTATTTGCTGGTAAAATTGTGAAATAATGTGCTGCAATCAATTCTCGATACATGCACTTTGTGGCCCCTTCCGTTCACTTCCGCTCCACTCCGCTCTGCTCTGCTCTGCTCGCAAAGCCACCGCAGCAGCAACAAATACAAGAACCGCTTTGCGGCAAGAAAAACTGTGTGCAGTGAAGTGTTGTGATGTGGCAGCTAGAGCAGTACCAGTACCAGTAGCAGTACCAGTAGCAGTGGCAGAGCAGTACCAGCAACCGGCACTCAGCAGTGGCAGCCAGCGTGTGGCGAGTTGTGATGAATATGTTTGCATCAATAAGAAAAACTCGTGTGCGCGGCAAGAGTCGGGGCCGCAATATAATGAAGCGCTGCCAATGATGAACACGTCAAAATGAGTTTACTTTGTGGCTTGATGCTTTTGATGCTTCTGATTGTGACTCATCGCCGAGTTACGTAATTCGCGTTTTAACTTATCACAAAAAATGACAAGCGCTTCCTCAAATATGACATAACATGGCGGAGGTGAGGGCGCAACTATTACAGATATGGGGTTAAATGGGGGAACAGTGACATACATTTATTGGCACTGTATCTTGCTTGTAACGTTCAATATTTAAGTCTATCTTTCATATTAGTAAATATTAGTAATATGCAGAAAAAATACAATATCCAAAAATAAAATAGAATAGGAATGCCAAATTCTCAAGGCAAATATTAGTAATATGCAGAAAAAATACAATGTCCCAAAAATGAAATTGAATAGAATTTCCAATTTCTAAAGGGATTGGATTTATTTAAAACCTATCTAGCTTAAGACAATTATTTGTTGCATTCACAGATTACAACAAAATTCCAGGCTAAAACATTTTCAAATCAGTATTGGTTGCAGGCCAACAGGTTAAACTGTTTCAGCCGTTCCAGCCTGCAGTCAAGAAAATAGTCCGCCAGATGGTCTCTATGCGCTGATCGAAGTAGAATTCATAATGTAGAAACGATCATATCGCGCCTATGATCCCAAACAGCAAGGCTTTTTGCGAATTATGTTATGGGTATTTATATATTGTTAGATGTGTATATATGTAAATACCTACCTAAGAAGTATATATGTAATTACTTACTGTAAGCTGTATATATATGTAAATACCGAATATTCATAAGCGAACGTTAATATTTAAATTTAGTCATAAGATAACCTATATGGCATCCTAAAAGAATAAGAGAGATCTGGTAACGCACATGTTTGTAAGAATAGCGGCAGAAAAGAGTATGTATTCAGTCTGAGTTTAGCAGCGTTAGAAGCCAGACGTGCGAAAGTGTAAAGAAAGTCCGTTAAAGAAACTATTTGAATAACTGTGGATGAAATAAAATACCAGTGCTTAGTCTATTGTATTGGGACCCCCCGACACCCCTTACAATATTCATGCTTATATATGTATTAGCATTGCTAGATTCATGTGCATGTATTTGGAGCTTCATATGTTTAGTGCCGAGGAATATTATAGCAGTCATTTGCGTTTTACTTGTAAGAATATATGCATTCTGAATTTTCGCATTAACCTGTTCCTTATAAGAATATATGCATTCTGAATTTTCGCATTGACCTGTTCACTGGCAAAAATAGAAATTCGTACAAATATATGAGTGATATTGGATCGTAGTTTCAAGCTAGTACAGTTTTGATTTTTTCAAATTCGTGATTTTTTATTATATTTTAGCTCTAGTGACCAACTACAACAGTAACTTGTCTTTAACAATATAATAAAAAATTAAAATAAATTATATTTTAGTTCTACAACAAACTAAAACTACTTCTATAATAAATGTGATACACTTTTTGAATTTAAGCTGAAATGGGAAGATTTGTAATAATAATGCTATTTTAAGATGTTATTTAAAATTGTTCAAATATAAAGGGAAGCATTTACAGATGATATTTACATGGTTGTGAGCTTAGAATATTTCTATAGATTTCTTGAAACATTCCTATTCTAAATTTTTGGGTGTGATTCAAATATTGTTTTAGGAAGATCCTTCTTTAAAAATATGTTCAATTTGCTGATAGCAGAGGAACAGGCTATTGATGTGGCACATGAAGCTGTAATTATGTAGATTTAAGCATTTTCAGAAAGATCTTTATAATTATAATTATTGTGTAAGCATAGCACAGAGCTTCGCTATTAGGCGTGTTTGAAAATAAAGTGCACTGCTTTCTACAATTAATGTCAGTATTATTACTTGCTTAAATATTTTAATAACATGTTTGAGAACTCACTCAAGGGTGAAGTACATAAGGGTTCTGTTTCTACCCAAATGCACACATTGAGTTATTTGACCTGATTGTTTGATATAAGCTCTTTATTAGGCAATAGAAGTTATTTGATTGTGTTGTTGGCCTTATTACTGCTCATGCCCATCATGAGCACAGATTTATGGGCCTGCGAATGCGAATGTTGGCTTACGCACTCGAGCCCCCTCCCAGCCGGCCTGAAAGGCACTTTATCTGCCTAATTGTTGTGATGTTGATATGATTAGCACTTTTGTGTGCTCCTGTGGTCCTGGTTGAGTGCTTCGAACGTCTTTGTCTATGTCTAGATTTGTTTTGCTCATTTCGTCTTTGAATATTTAATTACGCTTTTGCTTGTCTGCCCCTGTCTTTTCGACTCTATGCAAGTTGCTCTTGTCTGATGGGCTGGCTCTGTAATTTCCATTAGCCATCTGCCTGTGCCTGCTGCTGATGCAAAAGTTTGCTTAGTAACTAATTTCGACATTTTGTTTTGCCGTTGTTTGTTATTGTATTTCAGCTTTTACATTACATTGGCTTGTGCGGTGCTGTAATTGGAAATTCCTTCTGGCAGCTCCATATACTATAAATATTATTCCTCTCTGCATTTCACATAAAATGCATTTTGATTTATTGTTATGTCCAACTTTGGGCTAAGCTCGTTAACAAATGATGCTATTTAAATTCAATTTTTGGCAGCAAAGTCATCTCATTTTCGAAGTAAATCGTTGGCATATTTGGTCACTGATTGCGAAGAATGTTGTGCTGTTAAGATAACTCAAGTGCAAATTACCTCTTTACATTTCAAAATACCTCTCATTATGCAAAATGTATAATTGAGCAATAAAATATTATAAGTATGCGCATTATTATTATAAGAAATGTATACAAGCATCTACACCGAAATATTGTGGAAATTGTCTTTAAGGGAAATTGAAATGCTTGAAAACTTTGCAGCCCCAACCACATCTCGAATTTATATTGTGAAGGTGTTTATGCATTTATTTGTAAAATGCAAATGCCATTCAAAATATACAAGTCAAATAAATGCCAAATTGTGTCAACTTATTCATATCGAACGTGGCTTAAATAGGTTAGAAAACCAGGTCAGTGGCATCATGGACATCAAATAATTATTTTATTTGGCAATTAGTGCTTCAGTAGTAGATTAGATTAATGCATAGAATCGAAAGTGTAAGGCATCTTCAAAAATATGAGGATTTAATGGGTATGGTAGCAGAAATTGTTGGGAAGTAAAAAAATCAGTCAGACTCTGTATAGTCTTCATGGCTACTTATCTCTTTCGTAACTAGCTAATTTAATTTTTTGTTATATATACCTTAAAACTTTGTATGTTTTCCAACATTACTATTCTTATTTGGTTTTATGAAAATCAGTTGAACACAAGTGGAAAACTAAGCTGAGAGATATTTACTTTCTATCTACCGATAACAAGCTACCATACTAAACCCCAGATTTATTATTCGATTGTTTTTCTTTCGAGGCTTTATAGTGCAATATCGATCGGTAATTGTTGGGAAAACATGCCAACAAATATAAATGAAAGTTGGTTATGATATCGAAGGATAAAATTCTCGCTGATCGCCAAAAGAGAGACCACGAAAAAGCTAAGACTTTAGGTGTATCGTACTGAATTGGAAAAAGATTTTATATGGTATGAGGAAAGTGTCAACTCGATGGGTTCTGCGATTGCTCATGATGAACAATAAGAAGATACAAAGAAGTGAAATAGGCAGACTTTCTACGGCGAGTCCTTATTGTTCTGAAACCTAGATAGATTATTACACAACGGAGACCAAGAGGCAGTCAAAACAGTGGATTTTTTTATTGGTGCATCGGCTCCGTAAAAGTAAGAAAATGCTTCATCAGCCGTAAAGGTTATAAGACCAATGAACCATTGGGTTGTAAATTAAGAATCTAAGGTCCTGGGGTACTTTCGGTTTCAAAATGAAGTTCAATCTTTACAACTGAACTGCTGAGACGT